>NW_027509197.1:12602500-13015000 GCF_051911475.1 Siphateles boraxobius | reverse complement strand
AGACTGCTATACAAGCAGCACATTGACTACTCTAAAAAATATCCAAGTTTCATTTCTATAGTATTGTCCCTTGAGAAGATATACTAAAATGTTTGCTGAAATGTGAGGGGTGTACTTATATATATATATACAGCCACATATATTTAATCATGACAGAAACTCTGTAATGCTTAAGAGATATGACTGGATATCATTATTGCAGTGATTATGTTTCTAACATGTTATATGTTTGGCAACAGTTCTTCCAACCCTAAATGATGGAGTGTGTAGCCTTTCATTTATTAAACAACCATGTATGAAGACACATCATGGCCATATTCCAGGATGACAATGTCAAGATTCATCAGGCTCAAACTGTGAAAGAATGGTTGGGAGGGACGGGAGCATGAAGAATCACTTTCACACACCTCTGGCACCTCCAGTCCAGACCTTAAATTCAATGAAAGTCTTTGGGATGTGCTGAAGTACACTTTACAGAGTGCTGGACTCTTGCATTGTCAATTCAAGAACAAAAACTGATGCACCTCTTGATGGAAATAAATGTTGTGATGTAATTTCCATTTTATCACTGATTTCCTACTGACACACTACAGCAAAAATATATAAATAACTGGCTTTAAACTTTTTTTTGGTGAGAACACTAATGTGCCTAAGACTTTTGCACCCCTATATTGCCTCCCCATAATATAAAAAACTTTAAGTCACAAGCGTGGTTTTCATCTCACCCTATGTTTTCACATTTACAGCAGCAGAAGCAGCAGACGAATATGGCGACGATGATCACTCCGGCGAACACAGAGATGGTAATGATGAGAGTCTGGAAATTCACTGTGATTCATACAACAAAGAATTGATGTGATCATTTTTGTCCACAACTTGTACTCCAAAACAGGCAGTATATGCAGAATTAAACTGCCCTTGACTCATTTTACAAGAGTTTAAATGGAGTTCAAAGTAATAAAGTGACAATCAAGAATGCAATGAAGTTAAAGCTACTGTGAACTATGGACTAAGAATGTGGCGAATAAAGTTCTAGTTTTTACAGTTCAGCATACAAGTTTATATTCCCCATTACATCCATTAAGACAGTAAACAAATGACAAGATGTTTCCCGCTGTATGTGATTATCAATCTTACTCCAGCACATTCCCCATCGTGCATCTGAGAGAGGACAGACACTACGAGATGGTAGAACGCTCTTCACTGGATAGTCAATGCATTTCTGGCTTGAGATGCACCACAAACACTGAACAAAAGATAACATACACAACCATTATGAACATTTATGTCACAGCACAATTGTGATTTTTCACCCATTTTTGCTGTCTGTATAACAAATACTATGGAGTTTGGAAGTGTTATCAGTGAATAACAAATTATATGCACACTGACAAATCCTACCGAAACAATCTTCAGACATTCTTCACAAGTTGTGTTGGATTTTATAGTGCAGTCTGTGAAAAGGAGGCAGTTTTAGGGGCAAGTCTGAAATCAATGTTACAGCTGTTTTTAACTGTTTAATAAATGAAATCTAAAACATGCAGCATTGCTCAGAATTCTATTTTGAATGAAAATAAAACATTCTCTTCAAGCAGTTATATAAAATATTCTCCCTGACCTCTTAAAACTCCTTTGATAAGTTCTCGATCATGTGATTTAAACAGGGCACACTCTCTTTGTCTTTACGTCATGATCGGATACAATTCCAATTTTCCAAGGTTAAGGTTTAAATTTGACTATAAAGGCATCAGCAAAACACGTTTTGAAACAATTTAGTCGTTTACGCTACTAAAGTCTTTCAATAAGTAAAACTGTCTATGGTTGGTCCCGTTGTATTTTACTGAGCCTGAGTCATATGATCAGCTGCTCAAAGTCACATTTGTAACCGTATGGTTATACGTGACTTATTAAGACGTTACCATTTCCAAGAAAATAGACAATATAGAACTATTAATTCTTGCTAGACAAACGAACAGAAAAAACAGTCTTCGTCTGAAAACCTTGCAAGCTGCATCATTTTGGGTATCATGCGCACGTACCAAATCTGAAGAAAGCTAATTCCCAAACAAAAGATAGTTAAATGTATTGAAGTAGCCATTGTTGTTCTACCGTATTTAGCTTGTAAAAGCTTGTAAACAAACAGCACTGTGGCTGAAACTTACTTGTTACTGGACTTGTCGTCTGAGCAAAAACAACAGCAAAACTGAAGACAAAGAAAACAAAAGACAGTAAAAAAGTCCGAGTTTGGATCATGTTGGCAAACGCAGCGGATCTGTGTTGATTTCAGCCCTGGTTAGTTGGTCATGTGTTTTCTGGAAGGAAGGATTGAACCTCGTCTTTTCAAGAACCTCCCAGTTTCGAAATAGTGGTTTATGGTTAAGCAGGATTTATTTGAGGCACTGATTTATACGTTTATTTTCTGACAAAACAATGTGCATTTATTTATTTATTTAAAAAAAAGACATGTTAGCGTCTTAAAATTAATTAGACAATTATTATATAATAGGCTACCTAAAAACATAAATTATTATTTATTAAAATAAAAAGATGTATTTAAATACACATTCTGACCTGTTAGTACTTTTTTTAATGGCTAACGTTTGAAAAAAATTTTTTTACAAAAAAATCGGTCTATCTCTTCTAAATTAAAAATTTCTTTATTGGCCTAACTGTAAACAATACAATATTGCCAAAGCTTTGAATACATAGAATAATAATAAAAACATCAAAATAATAAAATATTATAACATAACTTAAATTTAAATAAACAGTGTAACAGATTAGAACATGTGTGAACATTTGATACCACAGTGTTTTAACACACACACACACACACACGCGCTTTTTTCTGGGTTCATTTCTTGGGTTTGAAATGTTTTAAAATGTAGCGATTCTGTGGGACTTGATTTTAGATGCATCCAGATTTTGATGGATCTCTTTTGCAAATTAATAATCAATGGGAATCAGCCTAATTCTGCACTACATGCATTATTGGGAGTTTTTCTTTGTAGTTTCAGTATGAGTTTGCAGAATTCTGTTTGTAGGGCTTCTGTTGGATATCTGTCCCATCTAGTAGCTCATTGAGTTTGTTAAGCTTACAATTCAATTGTTTAAAATACTGCTAAATAACTTCCCTAGATTACTGCTCACACGAATGCCTCTGAATATGAATTGGGGTAATAAGTCCTTGGCTCCAGATGTCAGGAAAACAGCCTGTAGTAAGTACAGTGTTGAAAAATTGGAGCACAGCACCTGCAGCTCAGGTGTGCTCAGAATTTCTCCTAGAATGATGTCAGGTCAAGTTTGCAGATTTTGCTTGATCAGATTATAATTGTCATTGAGTTGATTTGATGGGATTTCTTTATATAAGTTTTCAAAATGGTTTTTCCAAATTTCTCCATCTTGTATTGGTAGGTCTTGTGTTGTTGTTGTTTTTATTTTTAGTGCTCAGATTATTCCACATATCCCAGAACTGATTTTGATTCATTTGATGTTCTAATTCTTGTATACTTTTGGTCAGGTGGTGTTGCTTTTTCTCTCTAATAGTGTATTTATATATGTTTAGTTTTGAAAAGTGTTCAGTTCTTATTTCAGTGCTGTTTGGTTCTTTATGTTTCAGATTTGATAATTTTCTAAGTTGTTTTCTTAAGGTTTCATAAATGAGTCAAACCATTTTTCATCTTTTGGAGTATTTTTTTGCCTTTCTTTTTCAATTCACTGTGCTGCTTTTTAAAATATGTAATTGATTTCATTTGTAGCCATCTTTAGTTGTTTTAGTTCTTCAGAATTGAGGGCTTGGACAAATTTGTCTGCGCTGTCTGGAGCCCATCTGTATCTCTGCTGGACCTGATACATTTGCCAGGTTTCCAGTCTGTTTTGTTCTGGTGTGGGATGTGATTTGATAAAAATGTTAGTTTGGTTATGGTCAGGAAGCAGAGTTTGCTGTTTGACAGTAAAGGCACTGAAGGAGGATGGGTCCATGTCAGTGTTGGCATAGTCAACTACACTAGCTCCAAGACCTGAACAACACGTGAACCTCCCTAAAGAGTCCCATCTGATCCTGCTGTTCAGTATGTACAGGCCCGAGGCTCGGCAGAGGTGCAACAACTCTCTACCGTTTTTATTCAGTTTGATCAAGGTTGTTTCTCGGTGGAAGTTTTCTTGTGAGACTTTGCTCAAAGACATATTCATTCATCTATGTCATCAGGTTCAGATCCAGTTCTTGCACTACCCTGGGGCTGGAAATGGCTGATTTCTGTGAGGATGTTGTTGAGATATTCCTCGTCAAGGGGATTCCACTGGGGGAATGTAGATGGCACAGAGATACGTGTCTGTAGTTGAAATGCCAATTTGGTTTAGTTTTAACCAGCAACGACATTTCCAACTGTAATAGTAGAAATGTGTTTGGCCAGATCCTCCCTGAACCACACCAGAATTCCTCCCTAGTGGACGATGGACTGTATTTTTAACTGAGGGCACAATTACTTATTTGTAGCCTGTAGTGATTGGTCATTTATGAACGATCCATTCATTGCATCTGTCACGGGTCAAATGGACGAAAGACTCGGGAGGTAAAGTAATTATGTTCCCTATAAATTATTTTAGACTGCATTATAATGATTTCTTAATTCAGAATATGATCAAGATTGAGAAGATGGATGTGTTTGGGGAATTTGGCTGTTAAAACTATAACATTTAAAACCACTTATATGTGGTATACCACTTACTTTGACTCGTAAAAAGATTCGTTTTGATGAACGAGATCGAACAAGAGAGTCAGTAAAATGATCCGAACTTCGCATCACTAGTAGCCTGAGGGACAGTAGGTAACCGCATTATTTCGACACCAGGTTCAATTGAGGATTATAATATCAACATCTTCGATATGTTTTAGAAATTCTGGGTCTGTGCTTTCATTGTTCTGCTGCTGGTCTTTTCTTTCTTACTTTCTTTCTTTTTGTCTGTCCATCCATCCAGGGGGAAGAGGCACACTCATAAAGCACTCTACAAAATGCATCCCTTTCTGAATGTGTGCAGTAATTATATTTGAATCAAAGACGTTGTGTCTTGCAATGGAGGCTCTAATGGCTCTTCAAGACCCCGATTCCTACTGTGACAACCTCTATCAATCTGACATGCAAATAACAGACTATGGCTTCCTGGAGGACCAAACTAAAATGAATAGCAATGCACTTTTTATTTGGCCGCACAAGGGTTCACTCTGAATTGTTCGGTACTAGTGCACCTCAGTGATGATCTGGGACATTTCACAGCCTTGCTACATTCTGCAGTGTTTCGTGTCCCATGTATATGCCAGCATCATTGTTCATATATTATATTATAACAGATATATTATAACAGATACTAACAAATATGAATTAAAATAAACTGAAAAAATCTCCAAAATATTCTTATTACAAGGGAATTTTGGAAAAAGGAATGAATGCATGTTGCAGTTGTTTATTATTTTGTATCACACGCATTAGATTGTGGAAAAGCGAAGAACAAAGGAAAATGTAAGGTCATTCAATAACATTTAAATAATCCACACCATATCTGGAACTGAAATAATTTATTAAGCATTTTGTAAATCCAGTTACAAAAAAAAACAACCTTTGATTTTCATCCTCTACACAAGCTGAAATATTTCGACTCTAAACTAATGACGATGGCTCTGGAATTGAACTGACCAGCAGCTCACCAGATTTATTAATGGAGCAATAATGAACAGAACTTTGAATGAGGTCGTGGTACCACACAAATGAGCCTCTACCACAGTGTCATCCTTCATTCATACCATCACTGTGTGTTACATCACTGATGTAGTCTGTACACGACATGCCATCAACACAACATCATCACCCATACAACAACACTAACACTGAATAAATACCCAGCCCACCCATAATTATTCACTCTCTTTTAGGCACAAAAAATCATCCTTCAGTTGCAGGCTTCCTTTAAAACATTCTTAACCATCTTAGAAAAAAAAAAACATCCAGATGATGTCTGAAAAAAGGTTTGATGAATGAACCAAAATGGATTTTCTTTTCTTAAAAGAATAGATTTACAACTGACCTACTGTGTGAAATACTGTGTGATTTTTTTTTTACAGCTTTTCTGCTAAATTAATATCAGTACAGTGGTATTCCACATATTTCCTGTCAAATCTTTTGTTCCTATAACACCCAGAACACTGCACTGAAATGTTGAGATATTGCTTGTCTTTATACTGTACCTGAGCTTAACCCAGAAGGGGCCATTCACACAGAATGCATTTTTCTATTGTTTTATAAACATGCACTATAGACGGAAGTGTTTGACCATTGTGCGTATCTGACCATGGAAACGGTACATTAAAAGCGGGCTCTATTTTTGTGATAGCAGATTATTGCAGAAGTGGAAGCACTTAAAATTGGTGAGTGTCTTCTTTAAAAACAGACCAAACTTTGGTTGGTATGAACTTACAATCATCATGAACTACAACCATTTATTTTCACATCTGGGCTCAAAAATGTGGATGACAGTTTCAGTTTGAAGCTTTAAATAAGTCTCTAGTCTAGACCTTGCATTGTTTTTATTCCACTGCCCTGTGTATTGCGTTTTTTTTAAACGCAAATTGACCTAAGGGCCAAGTACATCGATCTAGTGCGTTTACAATGGAAAAGCAGCTCAGTGGAATGCAAAAACATATTTTGTGTGAATGGCCCCTTATGCACAATACATAAGAGAACGCATAGATGAAAATGGCAAGCCATAAAAGCAGAAAACCTTTTCCTCATTCTTTCAACCCGAGGAACCTGAGTGAAGGTTCAAATGCAAATCTGCACAGACCAGCCCTTGTGTGGAGTCAGGCAAATGGACAAGTTTTAACATGGCTGTTGACACTTTCAATGTGTGCAATCACCTCAGGCTATGAGTCTTTGAGAGCTCTCAACAAAACACTGTTTTGTTTGTAACATTTAAGACCCTGTTTGGATCTTTTCACTTCAAAGAGTGTTCAAAACTGAAAATGGACAAAATCAGAAAACCAGAAAGGAGCATGTTAAAGCATTCAGGACTTTGAGGTATTGGCGATGAACATTTGCTGGTTAACTAGCATTGCACCACGTACTAACCAGACGTGATGGGATAAAGGAACAAGTGCTAAACTCAACTGTGATCATTTACAGGACATTCTATTGAAATCTCATTGGTCCAAAATCCCACTCCACATAACTGTGTATTAATCATTAAATATGATACGTTATTAGAGGGGTGGCTGTCTACACATATGCAGATTTTGAAATGATGTTTGTCTTCCCACTGGTTCCTGTACCATCATCTTATATTCGCCAATCCGCATCCCCGCAGTTAAGCTCTTTTTTCCATCACTGAGAAGGAAATCTCTAGCATCTTGACTGTGATTGGTCAGTACTCATCACCTGATCCAGTTGCTCCCAAAGCTGGCCACTGATCTGACGCTGCATCGCTTCTTAACTATCATGTTGATGTAGGCTTTCATTATTTTGGTGATCTCTCCAACCTGAAACAAGCCACAGTTTATACACAGTGAACACTTCTATTCAATTATATGTTGATTATGTATTCTTACAGGGATAGTTCACCCAAAAACTGAAATTCTGTCATCATTATTTGCGCCAAAACTCATAAGACTTATCTTTGAAAACCAAACTTTGAAGATTCAAAAAGTTAATGAAGAGACTATTTAATCCAACTACATGCATACAACACATTAAATATGGTTAATGGAAGATCAAACACACTTCATAACAGGCATGCAAAAACAAACCTCATTGGTTCTCGTGCATGCAAGCAAGTACGTTTGAGATTCTGTTTACCATATTTGATGTGTTGATCAATGTTTATGTGAATAAAAGTCTACATTGAAGCTGTTCATACAGTAATTGTGTTTGTTCAGAAGACTTGGATTAAAATGCTCGATTCACATTGATGTAGTTTACTATGTCTTTATGAACTTTATGAAGCATCAACATTTTGATGTAATGAACTTTTATGAACGAATTTCTCAGGTTTCATTAAAAATTACTTCCTTTGTGTTTTAAAGATGAAGTCTTATGGCTTTGGAACGACATGTGGATGAGTAAATGATGACATCTTTTGGTTAACTATCCATTTAAAATGACATTTGATTACCTGAGGTGTCTCAAAAAACATGTCTCTGCCATCCACTGTGATCTTGTATGTGCTGGCAAGAGGAGCTCCGAAGAAGACAATGTGTTCGTAGGGGAAAGTCTCCAGAGGTTTGGCCTCTCCTCTCTTATACACAGACACGTTCTCGGCACTCACGCTCAGCCAGAGGTCATGAGGGAAACCGCCTTCTCTACACTGCACACAGAATCACAGCAAATGTCAGATTAGACTATAGAAAAATTATCCAGATCCGATCTGGGTGTGAGACAGTAAAGCAACCACCCAGAACATCCAAAAATACCTTCGCACATGCATAACACACCATTCACCGTTCACACACCAATCCATTTTTCCTCAAAAAAGCACTATTTGTTGATAAAGTTACGTGATGTGAAGGCCAAGAATGGTAACCCATAATCGTAATTTGTCCTCGGCATTTAACAAGTTAGTGCACACACTTTAGAAGTGAGCAGTGAACACACACTCATACACACTCTATAACCATTAGGACACGACTGCCAATGAGAAATGGAAAGTTTGATGAGGAGTTTTAAACCATTTCACTAAATGTAATCACCCAAAACAAGCAAAATGATATTGCAGTGTTTTTTTTCATGGCATGTTTTGTGGCACTTTCAAAGTGAAATGTCCAATCAATGTGAAATGAGTGGCACTAAAAGCACATCCAGTTTTACTCAAAACTGATGAACACGAATTTGGAAGTTCAGAAATTAAATGTCTGGTGACTGGCGCTAAAAGGTTAATGCTCTATCATGTTTGAAAATAATGTTCCATCTACTACACTAAACCCTGCCCTAAACCTAACTGATAGAGGTAATATAAGCAAACGATAAGATAAAAAAGCATTTGCAACCATGCCATTTTAGCTTGCTTCTATAAGTCTTTCGGCTCTTTTATCGTGACTCGTGTTTCATGGGTACCCGAGAACTTTGCATTACGAGTGCAATGCTGATTCAGAGGAGCTACCGAGCAAGTTTACTAGAAAAAGTCATCAATTTGGAGCTGGTTATGTTAAGTAAATGTCAAAATGTACATTTTTGCATTTCAAGATTTTCCATTGAACCCATGTTGTAGTCATCTTTTGTTTCATCCTAAGTGCTTACCTCCACATCAAACAGCGTAGATCCATACCCAGGCCATTCTTTAATGATGTTCATATATTTGAGCATGGCTTGGTGTTGATCCAGACCATGCAGTCGACTCCATTTCTCCATAACACTGGCCCTGGTGGCTGAGGTCTCTTCCTTGATCCACATTTCCAGCATTTGTTCCTCCTGCATGCTGCGCTGTTTCTTCATAGTGCCCGTCTTGAGTCCACGCCTCAGTGTGCCGTCCAGGAAGCTCGTCCTCCTCCTTTCTAGGGTCTGTCCCGGTCCAGCAGCTCCTCCTACTTTGGTGAACTGAAGTATGCGGTTGCGCAGACGGCCAGTGGGGTAGACGCTGTCCAAGCTCCAGTTCACCCGAGACACATCCCCAGACAGGTACTGCAGACGTAAAGCAGCCAGGTGCTGAAGGGTGTCCTCATGGGCAGGAAAGTGACCGCTTATTAAACTTTCATGAGCCTGGAGAGATGAATGAGAACAAAACTCACATCTAACTTCCTTTGAACATGGCAAAAAAAAATTGGACAAATGTATTACAATATGGGTTGGGTTTGTGCTTCAAAAAAGAAAAAGATATCTGCCAATGGATTAGGAAAAATAACCTTAATTAAAGTTACGGCTTAATTTTAATTATTTTTTCACCCCACTGGCAGGTTGTTTTCAATGCTGGGTAGTAACTGATTACATGTAATCTGGATTATATAATCAGCTTCCAAAAAAGTACTTTTAAATTAAACTCACAACCCCCCTGCAGTGCCATCACAAAGCCCAGTCTGGGAAACCCTGACGTAATGTAATATTCAATGCACTTCATGTCGTTGACAACAAAGAATGGAAAATATTTTCTTTCTCTTATTATTTTTATATCAATATGGTATCAAAATTATGCTATTCAAATCAATGTGATTAAAGAGTTTCGTCAAAAGTAATCAAAAAGAAGTCAGATTATATTATCTTAAATGTGTAATTTACTAGATTACATTCCTTATGACAATTTTTGTCATGTAATTTGGAACGACTACAATTTGTAAGTAATCTACCCAGCTCTGGTTGTTTTAAGCACAAACTTACCAAATTTGATAAATTTCTAAGAAAACAAGACTTAATATTTTGTCATTTGCTTCTCAATTTAATATATCTGGATGATTTAGGAATGTTTAAGAATGTTTCTCATAAAGCTGAAATAAAAATAAAATAAATATTAGACTTTCTATAACTATAAGATCAACTTTTTATAATAATAATAAAACAATGACAATAACAAAAGAAAATAAAAACTATATATTTAACCTAAAATTAAAACTGAAAACATGAATATAAATATAAATCTGCCTTTGAGATGAATGGTCAACATTAGTTAGTTTAGATAGTTTCTCCAGGCATTACACACCTCCTCAATTGGTTTGAACAGAATGTGAAAAAGTGAAACTATAAATAACTGACCTGCTCAAACATGAAGACAAACTCCACTCCTTCCTTGGGCATGCTCTCCACATCTAAGAAACAATACAGTTTGAAGTACAGCTTCCATTGGCCGTCTTCCTCCACCTCACTTCCTGCCAGCCTGAGAAACAACCACCACAACAAACATTCGTTTTTGTGTGCTACTCATTAAATACATTATTTCACATTGGTTTTAAAGGTTTTATGGATGTTATTAATGCATTACTGCTTTAATAACCAGGTGATGACACATACGTTTGGCAGTGTTTTGTTGTAGCGGAGTTTAATTTCTGAGTGAATAGGTGCGGCAAATTTGAGGTGTAATTTTACCTCTCAAACTTGGCCAGCACATCGGCCACAATCACCCTGCTCTCCACGGCCCGGTCAATCGTTCTGTTGTGCTCGAACAAAGCAAACATGTTCCTGCTGTCCTCCATAGCCAAGCCTCGGATCAGTTTCTCTACCACCTACACACAGAAAAGAAATGAAACACCTCACCATCAGAATATTACACCATAAAGTTCCTCACGCAATCCTGATTAAGAGGAATATGTGTTCATCCACACTGTTTTCAGTTCATTGTAAGGGACAGGAAGACTTTTCCCCATCAATTGCCAGAGCCGAAAATGTTTTATCACTGTTTGTTTTATAATTGCATGATTTTTGGGATTACTTGTGTGGGTACAGTGGTTTAATTCTGAATCAACTAATATCTAATTACTCTCTTAAAACACTAGGTTACTGCATTATATTGTTTTTGCAGTTTGGCTGTGCTTTGCGGGCTGTTAGCATCCCTCACCTCTCCTGCTGTAGTGTGCGAGTTGATAGAAATCTTGCAGGAACCTCCACCATGGCAGTAAACAGTCGTCGTCATCTCCCGTCTGTTTAGGAGGGCGATAATCTCGTCTTGTGAAGGCACAAACTCCCGCGCTTTTGTCTTCTTCAGCGACTCGCCAACGAACACAGCGAACATCTCAATTTCTGTTCCAGGGAACAGCTCCTTTATCCTAAGAAGTGATCGATATCAGAAAATATTAATGTCACCAAATACAAAATATGATGTGGTCAGAATAAGTGTTGTTATTGTTAACTGAAATAAAATAAAACATAAATATTAGACTTAAACAAAAATGAGAAATGTTTCCTTGGAAACTAACTGAAATATTTAAGTGGAAGTTGAAGAACTAAAATGACTACAATTAAATGGAAATACAATTAAATCAATATAGAAATTTATTTTAAAAAGAAAATAATAAAATTGACAAAAGCATAACCAAATTTAAACTGAAATTAAAATAAACTGAAAAAATAAATAAATTAATGAATACTGTAACAGTATATAAATAATACTGAAGTTATACTGCTCCAAAATGTCCTTAAGCTAAAAAACAAAATGTTTGTGATCCTTTTGTTATTAAACAGATTAACCAAATAGCAAGTAGTGCAAAGTGATGCAAACACACTGGCCTACAGCAAAATTGTAATATGTTGTATCCAAAATATGTCATTTACATTTACAAACGATTAAACTGTCAACATAAGACCACCCAAGACAAAGCCAGGATGGTCCAAGTCATTATTAGTTATACTTTTAGGAAGATGCAATGAATTTGATTATTTTGGTTATATTGAGGTACAAAGGCTTAGGCCAGGATGTTATTTCTACCATTTCTTCTCAAACTGCACCACAAACCTTAATATATATATATTAGAACACTAAATTTAATTGGAAAATGACATCTATTATTTAACAGTATGAACGTATGTCATGTTCAAGGAGTAGCTACAACACCTTTTCAGGTGGAATCTGAGGTATCTGAGGATGCCACGGCTGGGCAGGAAGGTGCAGCTCATGCAGGTGAGCAGATGCCAGTGTGACCGGTTGGCGGGGCTGTTGGGCTGAGGCACGTGATTGGTTTGTTTGATCAGCTGACAGTAGACTTCGTCTCTGAGCGGCCGCAGATCTTGACATGTCTGTAAGATGCCTTGAATGATGGGCATTGGGTCTGACACAGCTTCCATCTCCTGTAATGAGTTAAAGATCTTGACCGCCTCATCTTGCAGGCTGGTGTAGCCTTTCTCCTTTTGCACTGCAGGAAGTAGGACAGGAAGAGGAGACAAATGGAGAAAGAGACACAGACAAGGGGATCAAATCCATCATCCCGCCAATCCAAAGTTCAAATGGTAAAAATGTGCGTCACTTAACAAATTGATCAACAACAATCCAACAATAGGGCCAAAATATATGAACCGTGTGAACAGGAGACTGTGGTTTGAATCGAATATTTAAGGGGTCTAGGTTTTAATAAATGTTAAACGGCCTGCGGTCAATTCCCTACAGAAAATACTTTTGTCTGTCAGTTTGTAAAACATGCAATGATATAATAAAAAATAAAAAAACAATAAACATTTTTCTAAATTCTTGGATAATTATTATACATGCAGCTTTTATGCCCTTCAATGAAAAACTTGCAATTTATTTAATAAAAAAAAATACATATATTAAAACTTTTTTAGTATTTGTCATTTTAATATTTTAAAATTAATTGGTCACACTGTAGAATTTGTAATTGTATATATGAATGTAAGTCTTTTGCATGAATTCTAGCTTTAAGTTATAGCAATGTTATTATCTCTTTTGTCTTTTTTAAATATTTCTATAAGTTTTAACTTATTTTTATTTCAGTTTTAGTAATTTTAATACTTGTTTAAAGTCAGTTGACAAGACATCCATTTCTAAAGTTTTTCATCTAATATTTATTTTTTATTTTACGTTATATTCAATTTACGAAAACAATTTCAAATTTAAACTTGCATTTATACATTTTGCAGATGTTGTAATTAGTTTACGAGTTAACAATAACACAGATTGTCTATAACTAACTTGTCCGACATTTAATAAATAAAAAGAGGAACACAGGAATGGATCAGTGTAACGGAGAGACTCACAGTTGACATTGACCTCTCCGTATGGTAGAGGCAGCAGCGGCGAGTGCAGCGGGTGCTGTGTGTATCTCAGGATGGGGTTCCTCCAGTACATCTGCTCCACAGCCTCCACATTAAGACTGCTCTCCTGCACCACCATCAAAAACAACAATGGCATTAGTGCTTTTATGTACTCATATAACACAGTGTACATCCACAGATCACTGCAGGTGGAAACACAGCACACAAAAGTGACACAAAAGGTTTTTGAGCTTTGCTGTTTTTGCCATGCTTGATAAACTAGGTAATACCACTCAAAGGTGGTAAACCAGTTCAAGTTTAAATTACAACATCAACATAATTAACCACCTCAGGTCAACTAGCTGAAAAGGTGGATCTCAACTAGCTAGCAGTCCATCTAACCAGATGATATGTAAAACTAGTTATCCAAATCTGGTGTTATCTGGATTTCTAGCAGAATAAAGCTGCACTTAACTGAATACTACTCACTTTATAACCGAGATTCACCTGTCACTGTACACTTTTTCTCAAGAAATAAATTAATCATAACTGCCATTGAATAACACACTTTTACAATGGCACAGGTAACTGAACTTTTTTATTTTGAGCCTCCATGCCACTAAGTGTCAGTATGGCGTCCAGCACATCATAAACCAAAATGACTGAGTACATTGTTAACAATTCAAAATCACTGTAGGCAAATATCCTGCATAGATGTAGAATGGAAGCACTCAGAAATAATCAAACAAAAACAGAATGAAGTTTGAAAAAACAAGAGAAAACAGTCTGAGTGAACAGCACACAGAGCACTCATCCGTGTACCTCACTTAACACTACAGTTTTTGACCCTGAGGGATTGCCGGGGCTTGATAGGTATTGGCTTCCACAACTGAAACATGATTGTTAATAAGATGAAAAACATCACTCTACAAGGGACCATGAATTCAATTAGATATTTTAGGGTGAATGTACCTTGATATCTCGGATGAGTTGCTGGGTAGGTGTTTCTATGGGAACTTTGTTGTCAATGGCCACCTGAATGGCTGAAGCCCATCTCATGGCTTCATTCAGTAGTTTGGTGTAGAGACGGTAAGAATGCTTTCTCCCATGGATTATTATGTTCCAGTAACCTGTGGACAACAGGAGGCATTGGAAATTGTCTAACGAAAATTCAAATAAATCAGTCAATCAATCAGAAACCTTGTTCTCTCACCTGTCTCCTTGTAAATTTTCTCATCAGGCTGACCAACTGAGCAAAGGCTGTTGAGCACCAGTGTTCCCAGTTTGGAGGCACTGCGCTCTGATGATTTATAATAATCCAGTGAGTTGTTGGTCAGAACAAACCAACGTTTCTTCAGCTTGAGAGACGTGCTCTTCCCACTGGACTTCATCTCTTTATGCAGCCAACCTTATGGAAAAATTGAGGGAGGAAGAAATTACAATCACTGAGAGTATGACAAGATTAAGATTAAAAGTGTGTATTTTAGTGACTATAAAATTATGATTTAATGAATAATTAATAGTTATAGATTAGTTTATCATTTCTCAAAAAAAGAAAATATAATGGTAACAGAGATGACATTAATTTTATTAAGTAACTGAAATCTGCAAATCTACAGATATCTATACATTACAAAAATAGAGAGAATTAAGACAAAATTAAATGACAAAATTTTCATTTAAACATGTACTGTATATTTGCAAATATTCCAAAGAACAAAACATTTAAAATTTGTTCATTTTTAAAAAGTCTATAGAAACGCATAGCAAAAGCTAGCACCAGTGATTCATTGTTTACAGAATTGTTTTGTACACAAATCTACAGTATACACTACCTTTCAAACATTTGGTCAGTAAGATTTGTTTTTGTTTTTGAAAGCTGCATTTTGCATGCTGGCTGCATTTATTTGATCAAAAATATAATAAAATATATAACTAAAATATATAAATAGAATTGAACTGCTTTTTTTTTAATTATATTTTAAAATATATTTTATTTCTGTGATGTCAAAGCTGAATTTTCAGCACCATTACTCCAGTCTTCAGTGTCACATTATCCTTCATAAATCATTCTAATATGCTGATTTGTTGCTTAAAAATGATTTCTTACTATTACCAATGTTGAGAAAAGAAACTGTGATAGATTTTACAAAAAGCAAAAAGAACAATATTTTGTTTTTATAGTAAAGGCATTCATATTGTTGAAAACGATTTTTGTCACTTTGGATCCTTGCTGAATAAAAGTATTAATTTATTTCTTTCTTTTCTTAAGTGATCCCAAAGTTTTAAACAGTAGTGTATGAAGGACACAAATAGCATCCGTTTTGTTGAATGATTCATCATGACCACAATGATAAATCTTTGTATCCTGTACAGACCGGTCTGACTCACCCCTCACTATGAACTCCTGGCCGTCTATTTTCGAGTCTCCTTTAGGCTTCTGGAGGAGCCCGATCCAGTGGTGCATTTCCTCTGGTGTGTCAGTGTTGCAATGGATCACGCGATTAGCAGTGATTATAACAAATGAGTTTGGCCTGAGGGAAAAAAATCTTATGAGTACAGCATTGTACAACCATTATCACAGATACTATTTAAAACAAAATTAAATGTTCCAAATTAATACATTAAATGCATGCAATATGGACAATATAAAAACACTTAGGTGTCTTAAACAACTATGTACTTGGATAAAATAAATTGTTAGGTAAACTTTTGCTGCTATGGACGTAGGATACGGGTATGGTTAGGGACAGGTTTTATGGTATGGTTACGTTTAAGGGGTAAGGGAAGGGTGCAATGCAATGTAAAAACAGTACAATGTTAAAACATGTATGTACACAATAAGAGCGTTGCATCAAATGATTAATCTAAAAGTTAGTTCATAGTAGTAAAAGACCCCTAATATAAAGTGGGACTTTATCATGCATTACCTGTCTGGATTGTCAGAAGCACATACAGAGTCGATAAGCCCAACATCCAGCGTTCCCTGAGGAAGAAATATCATAGAAATGACATATAAATACCATATTCTATGACACATAAAGGTGCTGAAAGTGCTAGATTAGTGTGAACACTCACAACTGCGTTCTTGGGGTTGGCCTGCTCGTGCTGCATCTGCAGAAGCTGTTCTGGAGTGGCACTGTGGACGCGGCTCAGCGCGTTGAACCAGCCACTGCAACACAAGCATGCAGACAGGAAGCATTAGACCATGTTAGGTATTAGACGACTATATTAAATGAGTTATATTACACCACAAGGGGGCACAACAGCTGAATATGGAAGTCAACACGCACTGAAGAAACTCAGGCACATTGGCCTTAAATAAATAAAGATTTTGAAATGTACCTTGCATCCTCAGGGGATTCTGCATAGATCTGGTAAGTCCTGTCCTCGGTCACGATATTCAGCGCATTCTCCTTCTCATGGTTGTCCACAATCTCCCTGCGTGAAACATCACAGACCGTCAGTCTATGAACATTAAAACTTCCAAATGCAACAGTAGTGGTGGACACTGGACTGGTCAATTGGTCTTTTGCTTGTGAGCACTAGGCAGACAGCCAGTTGCAGCAGTTACGTATCGTCATTTACATTGCGCACTGAGTTCTTACTTGGCAGCTCTGACGTCGATGGTTCCCTTTAGTTTCTCCTCACTGTCGTTCTCGAAATACATGAGTTTAGAGTCTCGAAGGACGAACCAGCGCATCTTCCAGTTCCTGCGGGACAGAGTGGACATCCCTCCACCTTTCTTGTACAGCCAGCCTGACTTGAGAGAGTCCTGCTTTGCCCTGAACCACATGAAGGTCTCATCTTTTAAAACACACCAGCGCCTGCGCCACGGGATCATCAGCCCACCTTAAATATGAAAAATAAGAAATAGAACAATGAAATATTAATCTTTCACTACAGTCTATACATTAAAAATGTTCGGTGTGAGCAATATTATTCAATGGTATAGACATAAGCTAAACAATAAGCAAGTAAATGGTAAGAAACACTCACTTTTCATGTACAGGTAGCTGTGGAAATAAGGAGGTCCACTTCCATTAAGAAGATGCACTCTACCGTTTGACACCTCCTCATCTGTGTCCACATATCCGTCGTTCTCATCATTGCTGTCCATGAACTGAGGGAAAAATAAAGAAGAGTGTGGATGTCAATAAAGGGCTTTCAAATGTACCGTACTACAGCTCAAAAGTTTGTGGTCTGTTTTTTTTATTGAAAAAAATTAATACTGTAATTCAGCAAGGATGGATTAAAGTAATAAAAGTGACAGTAAGGCATTTATGATGTTACAAAATATTGCTATTTCAAATACAAGCTGTTCTTTTCTATTCATTAAAAAAATCTTGAAATGGTTCCACAAAACATATAAAGCAGCACAACTAAATAATAATATTGATAATTTTACATTGATAATACTAAGATAATAATATTATTATTATCAACATCCATTTCTGAAGGATGTGACACTGACTGGAGTGATGATGCTGAAAATTCAGCTTTGCCACCAGGAATAAATGCCATTTTAAAATACACTAAAATAGAAAACAGTTATTTTAAATGGATTTAATATTTCACAATATTACTATATTTTGCTTAAAGGGTAAGTTCGGCGTTTTACAAGTAAAGCCCTGTTTTAAGATCGTTTCTGATGAAATCGAACGGTTAAGATTAAAATTTGGACACATGCTGCTGTCCCGAGAATTTTAGGTTTTTGCGTTAGCACCCCCCCACCTATAGGCTACAATGGTTTCATAGGTGCCTTGGAACAATCATTCATATAAACGCATTAAACTTTAGTTTACAAAGACGTGAAATTTACAGAGTGGTCTGGGGTGTTCACTGATATGCTCACGCGAAAATCGCTGCAAAAGATGCTTTCCAACTGGTTTTATCGTAGTTTTTGGAAGAATGTCCGGTTGTGAGGCGTTGGAAAAATAGGTCCACAGTTTTACATCGAATGGTAAAACACCTGTTGGAAAGCATCTTTTGCAGCAATTTATGTGTGAGCATATCAGTGAATACCACAGACCACTCTGTGAGTTTCACTTCTTTGTAAACTTAAGTTTAATGCGTTTATATAAATGATTGTTCCAATGCACCTATGAAACCATTGTAGCCTATAGGTGGGGGGGTGCTAACACAAAAACCTAAAATTCTCGGGACAGCAGCATGTGTCCAAATTTTAATCTTAACCGTTCGATTTCATCAGAAACGATCTTAAAACAGGGCTTTACTTGTAAAACGCCGAACTTACCCTTTAACTAAATGCAGCCTTGTGGAGAATAAGTGACTTCTTTTAAAAACATTTGCATGTTTTTACTAAAATGTCTTTTCTTTACTCTGTAACCGAGCACTTTGTGTTTGCTGCGGTAGGACATCTGCATTCCACTGTCTAATCCCACTAGTTAATACAAACAAAAAGAGCATGACATCAGTAAATGTGCTCCCATTGTTAACTGTCTTGTCAAGTTTCATATTACTCCCAAACATAACCCAAATCAAATATTCTCTGAGAGTCAACAATCAAGCTGTTGCAGGACTGTGTTTGGAGCAGTTGTGACAGGCATTGGCTAATAGCTGCACATTCTGGGAATACCCTGAGGGACAAAGACCCAATAAATATACCAAATCATATGCACCTGACCCCCCCCCCCGCTCTAGCAAATAAAACATGAGTAGATGCATGAAATCCAGAGCAATAAAGCATATTGCAAGAGCAGATTCATTCATTATTGGATTGTAACAAGTTAAAAAGAATTAGGGCAACGTGCTGAGTGTTTCTGTTTTGCTCTAAGCAATACCGGATCTCACTACCCTGACACTGAACTGTACAGTATAAACATGACGAAATGCATAATCCTTTCATGCCAAATTCCTTACAAGGCGTTCACTCTTTGCAGTGAAAATTCAACTGGAAGTCTCTCAATTTAAATGACAGGCGACGTGAGTTACAGTGACCGCCGGCGATGCCACAAAGATTACCAAACTTTATGCAAATGTTTAGTGACTGCTAATGGAAGTATATTATGAAACTCTCAGATGTTGCACCAGCTAAAACAGCAACTGAGTAGAAACATAACAAACAGCGGATGGGTCTGTAGGTCAACTAGTTGTCCATACTGGTTAAGATTCATATTTTTTCGCCGCAGTCCTTTAAGTGGGATGAATTAATAGATGTGAATTCACCAAGAGGGTTGTGATGTGGTGACAATGTGATGAAACTGTAAATATGCTGAGATGTTGTCTCTAAAGCCATGCCCTTTAAAGCACCGCCTCTATGGCAACCCGAGCAGTGACTTTGTAATGAGGTAGACAGACTCAACATCAAAGAGAACTCGTTAATTAGTTAACTGACCTTACAATATACGGCTAAAAGCAATAAATGGTTTAACATTATACATTATGTAATTTTACAGTAAAATGGTGTCAAATTTATGGTTTCGGCAAGTTAAAAGTCTAAATTACAATGAGAAAAAATAAAAGGACATTCTCAGAAGTCCATGTGTGACATCACGTATGATTAGGCTACATTTGTTATAAATATTTTTTCTTCTTATTTTTGTTCTTGGTAACTAAATAGCAGGAAATGAAACACAAAATGCCCTAATGTTACATTTTCTGTTATTAGTTCATTTTTGTTGCAATGTTTTAGTGTCATGCGTGTTACCCTGATGGTGTTTTGTCTGTGTGTATGACCCTGTGCAACGTCTATATACATGGGCATTGGCCATTTTTTATGGACAGGCCACTTACTATGGATTCTGATTCATCTTGTGTTTGTTGTTTTATCACTTGTGTTATTATGGTGGTCATCAGTCCATTTTAAGGCAAACTGGTAAATATAAATTATATCACTTAGACATATACATAAATAAAATATGAGGAAAATGAAATTTATAGTTATAAGTTATAAACATACATGTAGCAATATACCATCCCGCAATACCAAAACATTTTCATCGCATTTATTACGCTGAATTTCAACCAAAGCTGCCGTTTTTGTACCGTAAATTTCGAGATATTTTTTACAGTCTGGGCCTACATTCATTGTGAGAACAATGACCATTTTGTGATATAAAATGCTTAAAACGCTGATTTTTTTTATGTTAGCCATGAATAGCCTATATGAAACGCATCGGATCTGTTCATGTTTCTCAATCAGCCTAATTATTCAAAACCTCAAGATCAACTAGTTGATTCATTTTTCAGACAACCCATTGACTAGTTAGTTCACCCAATCGTTTAATCACCATTATCCAATTCCAAACCTGTTTGACTTACTTTCTTCTGTGGAACATAAAAGAAGATATTTTGAAGAATGTCGGTAACCAAACAGTTTTGGTTCCTATAGACTTCCACGGTATTTTTTGTCCATACAATGGAAGTCAATGGGAATCAAAACATTTAGTTACCAATATTCTTCAAAACATCATCTTTTATGTTCCACAAAAGCAAGCAATTCATACAGCTTTAGAACGACATGAGGGTGATTAAATTTTGACAGAATTTAAATTTTTGGGAGGGCTATCCCTTTGAAATTGTGTGTGATTTCCAGTTTTCTGTTTAAGTGTAAAAAGACTGAACTCACTGAGTCTGAGCTTCCCCTAAAAGAGTCTGTGCTGTTGTAGGTACAGGAAGATTTGCGTAGTACTTCCTCATCAGTGAGGTGTCCATCATTTGTACTTCCTGCATCCCCACAGCTCCCCAATGCCTCCTCAAACTCCTCTTGGTCATAGTCTGACTCTGTGTCGGGCAGAATACTGAAGCTGGTCTCCTCCACCGGCAGCACAATCTCTGTTAACATCTTCCTGTTTTTAAACACCAATCCATAGTCTTCTTTGGTTGGTGCCGGTACAGGTGGGGGAGGGGGTGGAGCTAAAGGTGGAGGTGGGGGTGGAGCTGAAGATGGAGGCGGAGGAATGTCTGAAAGTCTGCTTTGTTTGATGGAGGAATTGGATTTCGGCCGCTCCATCCGTGCAGGTGAGGATGTGGCCATAAGACCTTCGGCAAAGGCGGGCGGTGGAGGCGGAAGACTGGAGAGGATCTCTTTGTCCTGAGGCATGGGAGCCGGGGGAGGGAAGTCACGGAGAGGAATACACTCGTCGTCCGCGTGGAAGCCTTCGTCCACCTCCTCCTCGGCCAGAGGCGCGGTTGTCTCAGAGGGCTCGTGAAGGTTCTCCTCGCTGGAGAGCGACTGCTCCAAGCCTCCGAAGTCCAGCATCTCCAGGAACTCCGTAGCCACACGTGAAGCCTCTTTCTCCAGGCGGTAGATCTCGGCGTCCCTCTTCTGCCGCAGATCGTCTCTGGAACCGTCGTTTAGCAAGGACACCCCTTCGTCTCTCTGTCTCTGCAGCCGCTCAATCTCTCGCTCCAACCGCAGAATCTCCTCCATCTGACGACTCTCCTCTTCAGATGAGTACTGACACAGGCTGTGGGACACGTCCTTCTGGAATACGTTGGAGGGATAATGATTATATACACCAATAATATACAGTTCATTTAGCATTTTTATTCCATGGAACTCACTTTGGTATTATATAAACATCACAGTATGAATATGGTAAGCATTCTGGTATATGGGTCAATGACATATAAGAGTGTTCATGACAAGCTATACATTTTTTTTTTAAAAACAAGTTTAAAACAAGTTGTTTCAATTTAATGTCATGTAGTGTGACTATCATTCTTTTTCCCTTACATGTTACACACATGCTGGTGTAGACATCTTTATTATCTTCAAAAAGTTTTAAAATATATGTTTCAAGGTAAAAAGTTTAAATAATTAATTTGATCCATAAATATAATTACATTTTTTGGGAGTTGCACCACATAACTTGAACTAACTTCGTAATGTCCTAAAAATTTCACATTATGTGATATTTTGTTTGTGATATATATGCTGTTAAATATAATTTATAACAAAATAAATATAGAATATAATTATATATGGTTTTAATAATATAAATATAAATAAGCAGTGAAGCATTTTAGTTAAACTATGGTTACAACCTACTTAAGGTTTTCAAGAGGCCTTTTTGACCCATATAGAACAGTACCATGTAATTGCCAAAGACTTTCTGTAAGTGAAGACAGAGAATTAGGCCAAATACAAGAGATATATCCTTTCCAGATTTGAAATCGCTTCCATAAGAATATAAAATCAAATCCAATAGAATTAATACCTTGTGGTTGTGATGATTTTTCCCCACTAAACTCCTAATATGAGAAAAAAACAGGAGAGAATCCTTTTAGACAGAGTAGATTAAGAGCACAGTCCATCAGCCAACACAGAATTTTGTTGACCTAAATTAAAATTCAAACATTTGCCCAGATTGTGTTTTACCTGCTGTGCCCTGCCTCTCTTTCCTCCAGTATCTGTTTGCTCTTGAGCTCTTCCTGCCTCCTGTTCAACTCTTCCTCTTCCTGCCGTATCCGTAAAGCCTCCCGTTCCTCCTCTTCTTGAAGCCTCTGTTTCTCCTCCTCTCTCTTCCTTTCCTCCTCTTGTCTTCGTCTCTCTTCCTCAAGTCTCCTCAGCTCCTCTTGACGTCTCCTCTCTTCTTCCTCTCTTCGGATTCTCTCCTCCTCTTCTCTCCTCTTTTTTTCTTCCAAGAGCTGGCGACAGAGTTGCCGAGCGATCTGTCCGCGGAGGTGTTTCTGGAGGACCACGGCAGCAGAGCGGAAGCGCAGGAAAGCTTGTCTCCAGAAGTGAGCGCGGTAGTTCTTTTGGATTGTGATGGTGCTGGTCCGGACTTTTTTATAGTTTTTTCTGTGAGAAGAAGAATTACACCATTATAGAGCAAGCCCTCAAGGTTTTTCAATAATGATTAGTTTACAGGGATATTATAATAATTATGAGTATATTATAGCAATTACTCAATATAATAACTCTGTCATTAATACATCAGTAACTCATTTAAAAAGCAATTAGCCACACAATTCAAAATATTCAGTATCAATCACAAATATGAAAGACGGTTATTAATATAAAACACTCTGGATATTTAGTTGTCTGTCATAATAAAAGATCTGTGTTTGATCTGTTTGAGTAGCTGTGCCACAGTTCTCATACATTTAGACCAGGCCACCTAAATCAGAAAAATCTCATATCTGACCTGCAATGCAGGACTGAGAGTCTCTATGTGTGTTTATGTGTGAATTTGTGGGTGTTGAACTTTATGCAAAATTAAGGCGAAACAGAGACTTCATCAAACCCATAAATAACATCAGTACAGAGTTGTATATGAACACTAATCGCCCAGAAACCAAAATAGTGTCTCAACAGACAATTTACACAAAACAGATGTTGATATTTTGACGTCTGTCATAATGTTTGATTTACTATGGCATCAGAGTACACTCTAATTAAGGTTCTATATAGAACTCTAGGGATATTGACTCAATTTTATAGAACCCTTTATGCCAAAGAGGTTCTATATAAGGAAAATGTCTTAAATGATTGCATATTACTTTCATGTTTAACAGGGTTTTTTTTTACAGCTAAGCTACATACAATAAACCATGTACAGTATGCACAGTATGCATGTTAATAAACCAACATAAAATCCCTGATCATGCTATCAGCTCTCAAAACGGGCAAAATCCTGACTGATTTATGAATAAACAGCATGTAAATGTATTTACCTGTGTGTGTAGTGCTTATTGTTCAGTATTTGCAGTGAAAAGACACTCTTGATAACTTTTCATGGTAAAACCCTTATTAGTTTCCCTGCACTTTTCATAATGAATCTAACCCATTGGTTTTGCACTCAATGCACTAATTCACACAGCTCTGGTAAATCATTCCGTGATGCAGCTTTCCACTCATTCACATTTTCGATTATGGCAATCCATCCACTCAACTCAATAAAAAAGTAACTAAAGTCACAATGACAGTCTTAGGCAACTCACACGGCCCCATTTAACAAAGCGTGTTTATGCACAAACACACACAAAGCTGCACTAACCTTGCCACATAACTTAGTATGTGGGCCCGGATCACCATACCAGCCGTTGTGCGCACCTCCTCTCTTTCCTTCTCCAGCCTCTGCTCCAGAGCTTCCTTCAGAAACACCTGCACGGCACCAAAGAAGAAAGACAAGGAGAGGGAGAGGGAAGAGGGCAGGTTTAGGTAAACTGACTGTTAATTCTCTCCAGACGTTGTGAGCACGTCTCCAAATGTTCTCAGCAGGCTACAGGCTACAGGGAACTGATCTGTGGAGCTCTGCCATTGTGCTGAAACCACAGCGCTCTGATTTCCTGTTACTGCTGCTTCTCAGACTATTCCAGACAGACTGACGTGCATGGAGAGAGAGAGAGAGAGAGAGAGAGAGAGAGAGAGAGAGAGAGAGAGAGAGAGAGAGAGAGAGAGAGAGAGAGAGAGAGAGAGAGACGAGGGGGAAAGAGTGGCTCTCGGCCAAAGAGCAGGCCACACCCTCACTCTCTAAAAGACAAGAGACATGAAAGCTTAACCCTTTACTCAGAGATGTTGACTCATAGAAGAGAAACACAGTTCAGTTGAAGAAAAGGTGAAGTTCTGCATAATAAATGGCAATATATCTATAAATTATGTAAAAGAATAAACTACAGTGTTATACCGAAGAGTAATGGACTAGCCCTGGTTCCTCCAAAGATTTTCATCTGATGGAGTTTGGGTTCCTTGCCACTGTCGCCTTTGTCTCGCTTAGTTGTGGTTTAGAAGACACTTAGTATTCTGCAATATTATTTGTTTGACTTCAGTGACACTATTGGACAGGGACAAACATTTTACAGAATTGAGCTGAATGATGACACTTGTTCTGTACGGCTGTCTTATATTCATAATTGATGATTTTTGCAGCATTGACACTGTTATTGAACTGAATCAACACTGAACCGAATTGTGTTTTTAGAGCTGCTTTACAGCACCATTTAAATTAGTACCATATTTGCCATATTTGATGACGTTTGTATCATTAACTGTCATTTTCCTCTTTTTACTGTAGAGCTTTTTTAAAACAATCTATATTGTATGAATCAGGAGAGCTCGAATCTTGTTTCTCGAGATCCACCTACTTGCAGAGATACGATCCAGATTGGGTATAAATAAAAGTGACTTGACCTGACATTAAAAGCTCATTTAAAAGTTTTACACATTATGAAATAAATAGTTTTTTTAGTAAATAGTCATCTGTCACACAACAAGACGACTGTAACATGTTTTGTATAGTGTGGGTTGCCCTCATCAATGTATTTCACCATGTTCAAATGATGTGGCGCTAGTTTTAACTCAACCTCATTCTCGTTGTCTGCCAGCTCTGTAGATAGACTACAGATGCAGATGTAGCATTGTGTTGTTTGGTGATGTGAAGAGCGAAAATTAGACACTGAAACACACTTAATACAATGTTTTGCCACCCGAGACAACAGAAGAATCAGTACCTGCACGGATAAAGAACCAAAATGAGCTGAAACCACAAGATCGAAAGACCAACAAAGAAAAAACATTGATACAGCCCACACGATGGAAATATTTGATAATGGAGAAATTTCTACTAAAGGCCAAGTGGCTTCTTTTTTTGTTGTTGTACAGGTAAGGGGATTAACTATTCTGTAGACACTCTCTAAAACACACCAGTATCAGTGTAATTTACATAAAACTCAGAGACAATCATGCTGATCCATGTCAACAGATGGCAGAGCAGCATCTGTGTTATCAGAACTTAAAGTACACAAAGAACAGCAATGCTAATGCTAGCTAAACAAATACTGACTGCATCTTTAAAGAAATATAAAACACACTAAGCAAAATATTCTACAAAAATATGACCGACAGATAGCTTTACAAAATAGATATATTACTTAAAACAAAAACTGCTTCTTAATCTGTGTACGGTCAAATACTGTATGTGACAGGGCTCTCAAGTCTCACACACATTTCAACCCGTTCACACGCTCACACGCCACACCTTGTATTTCTCACGCTGAGGAGTAAGGGAACTTGTCCCGCTATACAATTAATGGACGAGACGCAGGCAAACGGAGGGAAGTTCTCTGCCGAGTTCATAGCATCTGTCTCGAGTTATACCGAGTTAAATGCTAGCTACCAGCCAATCAGAAATTAGAATGAGTTGTTTCCGGGTAAATTATGTGTTCCCGCTGCAAGCTCGTTCGTTACTAGACAACACGCGCACACACGGAGTGGAAGTTGAAAGAGCAAGATCTGATGAATGCGGTTTGCGGACATCTTCATTTATTTTTTATTTTTTTAGCATTTTGATTTTACGATTCCTGGAAGATATCTCTTGCCTGTGATCAAAGACAGTGAGAGCTGATGTTGAGGAGTATAGCCAAATTCGTGCTAAATTATTTTTGATGGATTCAGAAACTCTCCAACTGCTTTTAAAGGGGTCATCGGATGCAAAATACACTTTTATATGGTATTTGCAAATAAATGTGTCTTCGCAGTGTGTGGACACAATCACCATGCAATGAAAAAAATCCATTCACATTTTTTTAATCCTCAAAAAGTTGTTGCTCATTATCATTTATAGAGACATGCAACGAAACGGGTCACTGTGAACAGAGCTGTTTTTAAAGAGGTAAAAATGGTGTTGTTTTACACAAACATTGAGAAATGTTAACCAAACTGTTATGTTACAAACTTTACATGAAGACCCAAAAGAATCATACCAACTTGTGGAAAATGGGCATCCGATGACCCCTGTAAAGGTGACCGGTTTGGGTCTTGACATACATGCTCAGGGCAAGTTGTTATGACACAATGTTATGTACATTGAGCACTGATGTTCAGTTGGGTCAAATTTATTATTATTTTTCAATAAATTTGTATTTTTTAAATATAACTATTTATTTTATTTGGATGAATTTGTCTTTTTATCAGATTTAACAATTGTTACAATTTCCATTTGTGCTGGTCAATTATGAACAATAGGCAAAATTGAACTGCTAGCAAAAATTGAAGCGAATTTGGTTGGGTCGAGGGACCGCTGCTACAAATATTTGGGTGGCTCCGTCCCTAAATCTCACTCTAAACTTTTGATAAAACTTGAGAGCCCTGATGTGATGAGTAACTTATCGACTATAGTGTTCATGTATGTATTATAAAAACAAACCGGACGTATTGGCACTCCATGTTGGCACTGTCATATGACCTACAGTGTCAGTCGCTGTTCTCTGCCATTTATGAATATGACAACTCCTCTCTTGGTATACTAAAGTGTCTAACCTGTTAAAAATTATGGGGTCCGTAAGATTGTTTTAATGTTTTTGAAAGAAGTCTCTTATCCTCACCAAAGTTGTAAATATTTGATCAAAAATAGAGTAAAAACACTAATATTGTGAAATATTATTGCAAATTAAATGAACTGTTTTCTTTTGGAATATATTTTAAAATGTAATTTTTTCCTTTGATGGAAAAGCTGAATTTTCAGCTTCATTACTCCAGTCTTCAGTGTCACATGATCCAACATTGAAAACAGTTGTGCTGCTTAAACTATGATTATACCAACATGAATCTCCATGCTACTATCGGTATTGGTAAAGCTTAAAACTTGAGCTGAGATTTAGCTGGTCAGCTAGCATGGCGGTGGAGCTGGCTACCCAAGGACATCATACTTGTTAAACTAGAGAAGAAGACTATTGGGAACACCAGCAAAGCAGCATCCAATATACATCATATGCTGATACTAGTCTGTATAGGTTGGTATTACCATTAACAGAATCAGGTCCTTTCAATTAACATCAACACTTACACACAGTGTCACGTCTGGCCTCCCACAGATTTAAGCCCATTGTGAGATTTCCTGGAACCGACGACCCAGATGTTCCTGTAATCACGACGCACAGCTGCAGACGCACACACAGGAGGACGTTTCCTCGTCCACATCCTTCCCCCATCCCACGCACACAAAAAAACCTGAGCCCCGATTCTAGGGATCACACTTCCTCAACACACAATCAGCATGGATATATAATTACACACAAGTTGTTTTGTTTTGAGCAAGGAAACACAATCCCAGACCCCTTTCTTGATCTTCCACCCCTCCCCTCACCTCCACCTCAAATCTGACACTCACAAAAACACCACAAACAAAAGCTCGAGAGGACCTGCATTGAACATGCATTCTCTACTGATCACAATCCCTCCTGAATGAAATCATAAAACAAAACAGACCGTGAGCCATGATAACAACCATAGTGGACCGCCAAACACGTAGAGCAATGGCGGACTCAGTCAAAGGTCATTGTCTGGAGATTTAACTGCCAACTTGATCTATCGTCAAGAATTGATGGAATACATTAAACTGTTTTTTTTTAATAGACTGTATTTATATAGCTACATGAAAAGCATGTGTGGAACATATGGGTAAACACTGATCAAACAACCTCCATATGCACTGCCTAATGTCTGATCTTCCTCTCCCAGCTGCTAATAATACTCCATGTTGCACTACAACGACATTGACCAATGTCCTGACTATTGTTTTTCTGTAGATTCCTGACTGATGAAGACAAAAAGGACACAAAGTAACCTATTCCCAACATTATAGGAGAAAACGAGCAAGATCTTCAAGATGGTTCTCTCTCATTTATGTTTTTATATATATAAAAAAAATATATATAACCACTGCTATAAACGTTCTGATCTTATTATATAGTTAATTGCCACACAATATTACAGAGTTACAATTTTAACCAATCGCCAAATAGATCTTAAGCCAAACTCAGATAGATCAGGCTATTTTGGTAAACATCTGCTTTTCCACATTTAATTAATTCCCAGCAGATACAAAATGGGTCCTGCCTTTCTAGTTGAATATCTTATTTCACTTAAAAATATGTTTAATTATGGAAGCAAAATTGTGAATGGTAATTCATGTTGACATTAAACAAGGTATGATATCTTGTGTGGACACTAGAAACCCAGCATCCAAAACAAAACGTATGCTGGTAGCCAACTACTCTGCGCCGCGTCGCAAATCGCACACTGTCTGAGTACGTTTAACATTTAATTTTGACTACACTTCACAACCATTAAAAAAGTATATATATCCTATATAGTATGAATATGGGTAGTATGAATGAAATTCGGACGTTGTTACTGTCACGTGACCTACCAGCGAGACAGTAACACCGTCATTCACTGCCATTCATAAATCTTCTTCCATGGCCTCATGGGATAGTAAACTGTCCATCGGATACACGCTTCAGAATTTTTCGAATACTATGAATTTGGACATACTGCTCTTTTTTCCACATACTATGTATTAGCGAAGTATTTCGGATGCAGGACTGGTCGTTTCAGAAACGGTTAAACATAACCGATTGGTGATGGTGGGGGGCAAATACATTTATTGCTTTTGTGGAGGACAGTGTTGGGTAAATTGCATTTTGGGATAAGATCTGTGCATAGAGGGGTCAATCAGCCTAGCGTCTGTCATACGGACGTCAGCTTTCCGTGGGTGCATTAGGGCAACAGGCTATTTAACAAGTATGATCGTGGAGTCTGGTAGAGCAGTGAAAGCTGTAGGTTAGAGTAGCTGACCTTGAGTACATTGGATCTCTGACGTGCTGAGAACAAATTGGAGCCGTCCAGCCCTGACTCCACCACAGAACAATGAGGCTATTTTACAGCTAAACAATTTGTAAAGCATGACTCTATTCAGCAGGGAGTGAGTCTGCGTGTCCAGTGTGTGTATCTGAATTCATTTGTTTCAGTGTCTTTATGCATGTGTGTGTGGGAGACAGAAAGCAACATTCTAAAGGAAAAATACTGCATTACATTCAATCAACTATTGAGGCCGTGATGAATTCAGAGGTATTGTACATTATCATGGCACATACCATCTGAAATGGTTTTACATTTTTATGAAATTTAAATGATATGGCACATTTGTTTAAGTATTTTTATGACTATTAAATACAATCAATTAAACTGCTATATTTGTATGTCAGCCATATAACTGAATTATCATTGATACTTATGCCTTAAAAACAATCTCAGATGTTATGTTACGTGCAATGCAAAATGACTTTCATCTAAATATACACTACCATTCAAAATTTGGGGGCTTTAAGATAAATTTAATGTTTTTGGAAGAAGTATCTTATGCTCATCAAGGCTGCATTTCTTTAATCAAAATACTGTACAAACTGTTTTCTATTTTGACATACATTAAAATGTTTACCATTCCTGTGATGGCAAACCTGAACTTTCAGCATCATTACTCCATGATCTCTTCAGAAATCAATCTAATATGCTGATTTGATGCTCAATAACATTTCTTATTATAAATGTTGAAAAGTTGTGCTGCTAAATATTTTGTGGAAATGGTGACTCTCGTGATTATTTGATGAATAGAAAGTTCAAAAGAACAACATTTATTTGAATTATTTTTCAAAAAAATGTTGTTCTTTTGAACTTTCTATTCATAGAATAGAATCTTTTGTAACATTATAAATGTTTTTAATGTCACTTTTGATCAATTTAATGTGTCCTTGCTGAATAAAACTATTAATAATTTAAAAAAAAGAAAATTACTGCTCACCCCAAAATTTTTAATGAGAGAGTGTGTGTGTGTGTGTGTGTGTGTGTGTGTGTGTGTGTGTGTGTGTGTGTGTGTGTGTGTGTGTGTGTGTGTGTGTGTGTGTGTGTGTGTGTGTGTGTGTGTGTGTGTGTGTGTGTGTGTGTGTGTGTGTAATATAGTGCACATCCATTGACTGATTGACTGATAAATTCAAATCAGTACTTCATGTCCTTTTCTTTTTACTTTTATAGTAATTCATTTGAAATGTATCCTTATACACGCAATAATATACAATTATGCACTATGTAGTGATCTTGATGAACATGTCAAGGTTTATTTTGCGATAATGATCATTACGTAGTACAGCCTGTGTACTGAAGTCATCTAATCGTTTAGTTTCAATTGACTTTCCTTCACAATTACCCACTCATGACCGGTCACCACTGACAGGTCATCACTGTCTTATTAAATCAAGTTATTTGATTTATGAGATAATTTCTCTGCTTCAAATCAAACCCAAACACAAATAATCACGGCAACACCGCATTAAGGCACAATCAAGCTAACAATGTGACCCCCTGATAAAGAGATAGGCCTACCAAAACAAGCTCTCAGGAAAGCCAGAAACCACAAGACCCCAAAGGAAATAACAAAGAGCGCGCTGGATTCAATTAATTTAAAGAAAAGTGGTCGGAATCAAAAGACACAAGAATGCCTTTTATTTACAGTGCCTTCCTGTTCCTCGGAAACCTCAGAGCTCCTCTTACTGTAAAAACAGCCTGACTGAACCGACGTACTTAATGTGTGGCAGAGAATGACCAAGGAGAGAGAGAATAATTGACTGATTACAAGATAAGAATGAATAGACACTGTTGAACAGAGAACAGAAAGTGTTCTTTTCAGAGCTGCTGTGCTCCTGTTGCCAAACGCCCTTAAAGTGCTGTGCTCTTCTTTCAGGCTGACTAGATAGAGATGAGTCATTTCAGCAAAGTGAGGGAGCGCAAAACTCCTTACCAAGATGTAGAGAGGGGATTTTTTTTTTTGTAGGGGGGTGAGAGCAGAGGAAGTATGAGGAAGAAAGAGGAAAAAAATGAAGAGAGAAGAGAGGGGGAAAAAAATCCCCTATGAGTGTTGCAAAACATTAGCAAGAAAATGGAACCGTGCATCTTTTGACACTTCCATGATGTTAGTATCGAGGTATTATATGTGTTTTTACTACAAAAAAGTCCCTCAGACTACCATAGTGGCAAGAATACATTTGTGAACCCTTTGATAAAATCTAACCCTAACCATTACTCAATAAATGTGGTCTGATCTTCATCTAAGTCACAATTGCAGACAAAATCAATCTGACTAAATTAATAACACACAAGCAGCTGTACTTTTCACAAGTTTATTGAAGACAATGAGTGATCATTTACAGTGCAGTGTAGACAAAGTAAGTGAATATCTAATTGGAGTCAGTTAAAGGGACAGTTCACCCAAAAATGAAAATGCTGTCATAATTTACTTGCACTCAAGTTGTTCCAAATCTATATGAATTCCTTTCTTCTGCTGAGCACAAAAGAAGATATTTTGAAGAAGACATCCAAGACCCATTAACTGTTTGGTTACCCATCTCATTTTCTTAAAAATATCTTCTTTTGTGTTCACAAAGCTAGAAGAGGCTAAAAAAGCACTTCTAAAGACCTGGATGTTCATCAAGATAAGACATCCTGTCTACAAATGTAGAAAATTCAGGACTGTTGTCTATAACTGTGACTTCAATGAAAGATTTCAGAGATCGGGTATTTTTAAGGGTTCACAAACTTATTCTTGTGACTGTAAATGCTGTAAATGGCCCCTTTTTAGATTTAAATTCAAATACACGACTCTCTCAACACTACAAGGTATGAATATCAGGGATCAACCCACAGACTACATAAAAGGTTAAGTAGTTCAAACTGAGAAAGAAAGAGCTCTTATACAAAGTCATTGCACTGAGTTCTAGCACAGATTATTTATATTGCTACTTTAAACTATGTGTGTGAACATGTGTTGGCCATGCAACCGCACCTTAGTCTTTCCCAGCTGCCACTCTTTCTTTGTGACGTCATACTTCGTAAGCAGATCTGCACATTTCCTCCTCTCGTCCACCGTGTGGTTTTTGTCCCTCAGGATCATTGTGTATCTGCACAGGAAGCGGGCACAACTTAAACACATACAAAAACATTCCACCTCGCTCATTTTACTGTAAGAGAACAATGTCCTGATCAAACGTTAACAGATTCAGAAAAACATCCCTGGCATTGTTCATTATGGTTTCAAGGACTTTAACTAACTTTCCAAAAAAACGGGCATCTGGAACAGATTTTGTGCTTCAAACTTTATTTTGATGGACTGTCAGTGGTTTTGTGATGGTTTCTTGGCCACGTGTCTCACCTGCTGAGGAAGTCTTGAAAGACTCTCCGTACAGGAAAGCCTGCTCTACGGATCTTCACCGTCTCCAGCATTCCAGAGTAACGTAGCTGATTCAGAACCACATCTGCATCAAATTTATTTGCGTTCTGGAAGAAGATAGAATGAGATGTCCTTCAGCACGGATATCAACTGGCTATGCCCAATTTTGGTCCTAATACACTATCACAAGTCAATAAGAAACAGCATTCATAATCTCTCTCTCTCTCTAATAAAGTATTTTAACTTTATAATATTATAAAGTGTATTATATATAAGTATTTTTAGTATCAGTACTTTTGTCTTATTTTCTGTTCAAATATATAAACATCCTTAAAAGCAAGATAAAACTTTGGGTAACACTTTATTTCAATGGTCTACTTAGACATTCTGTTGACTACATAAACGTTGCACCTACATTTCAAATTACTCTCATTGGAGTATATGTATTAGTAGACTGTGTGCTTGATATCTGATAACACTTTATTTTGATGGTCCCCAGAAGACATTATACTGACTATAAGTACTGTACATGTCCACTTATTCTAGTAACCCTGACAGAATAAGTCTAATGAGAGTTAGTTGACATGTAGGTGCAATGTTACTTATATTTAACAGAATGTCTAAAGGGCACCATCAAAATAATTTTAAACCAGGTTTATTATCAGAGAATATCTTAAAATAAGTTTTTCTTTTTCAGCTTATTTTTCTTTCCCCATTGGCAAACAATGTTTTTATTTTCAATGCAGAAATGTTGTGAGGTTCTATGCTTAAAAACTGTATACTGTTATATATTTATTCATCACTATCAAGTAGTAGGGTCTCAATATGATTATTAAATAATAAAAAAGTGTTAGAAAATAGACAAACAAGAAATTTTTTTTCCTAATGGTGTATGATACATAAACTTAATATATATTCTCTTATAAATAATCTAAATTTGGTACAAAAAAAAAGAAAATAAAGAAATTTTAATATTTTTAAACCAGACCAAAATACGGGGGGAAAAAACTGATTTTTGCAGTGTATGACGTGATGCTTCAGTTGTTGATGTTTCAGTTGTTGATGAAGGATTGCAAAGACAAACATTTTATCTTAAGAATAACATAAACCAGATGAAACATGTGCAATGAGACTAGGAATCTTTATTGGGCCTGTTTTGATTTGTCTTTAACCGTAACCTAGGGGGAGATAATATAGATGCTTGTTTTGATCTGTCACATAAAAAACAAAAGACGTCTGTGGGCAGAAAAAGGGGTGAAACCCCACCGCCAGTCATGAAGCCTTCAACTGGGATTGATTATGTCTATTGTGTGAGGTGTTGCGTCATGCTCAGTGGCGATCTGTAGCTGGATCAGTAACGTCAGTGCCTGGTGTTCAGCTGCTCCCACACAGTCCAGTCCCATCAGGCCGTTTGATGACTATGTTAAGGAGCGGGGCTCATTGTTAGTAGCCTGGACATCTGGTGCAGCTTAACTGCGTGCTCCACTATTGACTTTTGCCTTGTCCTTCATTTCAATCAGCAGAATCTCAACCAAAATGATCATGTCAGGCTAATGTGTCAGGACACTGAAGTGTATTTCTGGTCTCCCTGAGTAATTTGGGCATTCAACTTGGGTTAGACATGAAGTATGCAGCATTAGAATTGTCCATAAAGGGGCCTGAAGTGGGGTGAGATGAGCGAGCGATCACTGTTGTGTGGCATAAACGATAGAAGAAAAGGTGTGTAATGACAGAGGGAGCCAGGCAGATTGCCAGACGAGGCCACAGATCCCCTCCCTGAGGACAGTTATCACAATACAACAACCCCAAAAGAAGCGCCAACCCGATCCTCTGCCCGCTGAAACGAGAGTCCTTGATAAATCAATACAATCATAATAATTCCAGTAATATGGGAGCTCAAATGAGCACTTTTACAGCTCGACCGTATCATATAATGAAGGGTAGAGGCTGCCTCTGGCTCTGTGTGATTTGCTGGCCATTATCTCTACATTCCTCTGCTGCAGGTCAGGAGTGTGATTCTCCTCTCTGAAGCAGACAGCCGTGACCTCTGACCCCAGCACAGGCGGGTTTGGGCTGTAGGAATGTGCTGGCGGTGGGGATGGGCCGTTCCGTTCTGAGCAGATCAGCACAAAGAGACTCTATGTACAGAGCAGAACAGGACAGACTCAGAGCACTTGCTGGCTGTACAGCTTCTCACATGGAGATGATGCCAGAATGTTCTGTGATGCAAGGGAGTTTTTACTTTAAATGAGCAGAGGCCACTAGTCTGCTAATAATGATTTCGGTCACCCTTTAGATTAGGGTCCAGTTCTCACTATTAACTTATTAGTAACTATGACTTTTGCCTCAATAAACTCCTAATTACTTATTATTAATAGTTAGTAAGGAAGTTGCGTATGTTAGTAAGTTAAGTTTAGGTATATTGGGTAGGATTAAAGGATGTAGAATAAGGTCATGCAGAATAAGGCATTGATATGTGCTTTATAAGTACTAATAAACAGCCAACATCTTAGTAATATACATACTAATAAGCAACTAGTTAATAGTGAGAATTGGACCCTAAACTAAAGTGCAACCATGATTTCTTTATGAGTTTTTCATGTTTTTCATGTAAATTATCATGTAAAAAGTACCCTTAAAACTAGGTACATTTATTGATTAATTATTCAAATGTATTATTAAAGGTGCAATGTGTAAAAATTTTGAGTGTCTATTAACAGAAATGCAATATGACATCCATAACTATGTGTTCAGTGGTGTATAAAGAACTTACTTAATAAACCGTAATGTTTTTATTACCTTAGAATGAGGCATTTATATCTACATAGGTGCGGGAATCGCCTTCTATGAAGGTCGACATATTGTGACGTCATGTTTCTACCGTAGCCGACAGCGAACAAACAGCGCTACAGAGCGCGTTTCGTCACTACCTTGAAAGAGAAGCCGTAGAAAGCTAGAAGCTAGACATAAACACCGTGAGTAGTGACTTTTCCCTTGTCAGTGGTGTAAAATATGTAGTTGGATTGTTTCATGTAACTTAATTCTTCTCCCTCGCTGTGTTATGGCTTTGCTATGTGGGGATAAATGTGCTGGTTACGTTCGTGAGACAGCTGATTAGTACTCTTGTCATTGACCGTAAAACAGTTACAGGAATCACAAACCCGTCAATCTTGGAAGCATTTTAAGTCGATCGAGTTTCCAAAATCGGAGAAAAAAAGCCTATTGTGTGTAGTAAATGGTGTCTAGGGGATGTGGAGGCGCGCGCGCTGTTACAATCACTTTATTTTTGCCGCACACACCTTTGGGCTCATGCGGACGCGTCCAGTATAAACAAGGCTTAACGCTTTAACCAGCTCAGCCACAGTAAGAGCTCATATTAGCCAGCTAAACTTTTACTACCCTGTTAGAAAAAATATATAGTTGCATAGTTTCATGTGGTTCTTCTCCCTCGCTGTATTATGGGTTTGCAATGTGGGGAGAAATGTGCTGGTTACGTTCGTGAGACAATCAACTAATTACTATTATTATATTATATATTAAGACCCTTGATCCTCACCTGACTATGGCTTTGTAAACTTTATCCATGATGTGGTTTATAATGGACTGTGGTACAGAAACTTGGTTTACTCTGGCTATTCTCTGCCGTCTCAGAAGACGATGTTTGTCCCGTTTTAGCCACCGTAGCTTCTTCGAAAAGGAGGGGTGAGCGGTGGGCTGAGCCCTTAGTGTAAACTCGCAACCGAACCGCTAGATGTCACTAAAAGTCACACACTGCACCTTTAAAAAAAGTATCAATTTTATTTCTTATATTTGTCTAAACTTACATTTTTACCTTTCAGACATTTAATGCACAGGCTAAGTAGCTGACCAGGTTAACAATTCACTGCAAGTTATATTTTGTATATAACTGTTTATGTGGTGAATAAAAATCTTGAATCTTAACTTTAAAAGCAACATTACATACTTAAAAAATTGTACAAGACAAAATACTCTTGTATTAAAGATACGAAAGATATAAAACAATAAAGATATCTTAATAACTTGTGCAGTGTTGCTTCAAAAATGGGTAACGCTTCCTTTTACAGTCCTGTTCCCCATGTACATACTATGTACTTATTATAGTAATTACAATAACAGGGTAATAACTAGGTACTAACCCTGAACCTAACCCCAAAACCTAACCTTAACCCATGTACTTACCTTATATTACCCAGTACTTTCTTAGGTAAGTACACTGTATGTACACATAAGTTAACACACTGTAAAATCAAGCATTATTACCCAGTACTTTTTTAGGTAAGTACACTGTAAGTACACGTAAGTTAACGTACTATAAAAGGAAGCTTTGGAAGCTTTTATCTTGTTTCAAAACAGGGACCAGAGGATGTTCAAGGATCAAAAAGTCTGGTCTGTATCTCATTGCTCTTGAAACTCATTTGCATTTCTGCATATTCAAATTTGGTGCTTCAATATTTGGTTACGAGACAAGCAGGAAGCAGCACTGCTGGACGTTATTGACTTCATACGTTGCACAACACAGCTTGAATATGGACATGCTTGAATATGATTCACGATCTACAGTGAAAGGTAAAGTTATTGGTGAATAACTCAAATTTGAGAAGGTTCAGTAAAAAAAGCTACTATAAATTTTGCAGGCCGAAAAGGTCCATTGCCCGTAGTGAAGTGATGCATCAAGCATAGCTCACACACAAAAAACACTTTCAATCAAAGTAGCTTTCTGGTGATCAGTGAGACTCACACGGCCAACTTTAACGTGTGCTAAATGTGTGTGGGGCACATTTTCATCCACAAGTGAAACTCCCGATCGCAGATTCTGACTGAAATGACTGGATTTCACGTGCAAAATATTGCCGAACAACAATAAATGAGGCTGCACCTTAAGACTTAAGAAGAATTTAAATATTTAATTTGAATGAACTACTTCTGCTTTTGATCATTTTTATTATATAGAAAAGACCAGAGTGAACATTCATTCAAAATGCTAATGTTTGGAAGGAGAAAGAAAGTGATGCATTTTGCAATGACTTGAGGATGAATTAATAATATCAGACTTTTATTTTGGGGTGAACTATTCCTTTGAAAGTGACAGTGACGCTTTTGGAAGATCGGTTTTATTGTCTGACTCAATAAGGAAATTAAATATGGTTTGATTGCGATATGGACGGTACAAAAAATGTGTCGATCCTACCTTCTCCATGTTAGGTTTGATGCAGCGCACAAAGAAAGGGTTGGAGGCACTTAAAGTAGCCATCAGTGCATGAAGAGAGTCCTGCAACACAGTTACAATAACACTAAATTACACCCCTGCACAGGAAAGTAACAGCACCAAAAGGGCAGTTCAGCAACCAGAGCTGCTATTTGCTTGTCCGTCCCACATCTCCTGTTGAAGAGGGCAAACACAGGCAGTGACAGGGCCCATATTTACCTAGACACACCAAGGACCCTTCAACCTGGCACTCTATCCCACAGTCTCAGACTGAGAGGCTCCAGGCTGGCTTTAATGACAGGGGAACAGGGGAACATGCACAGACCCTGTCAAACCCTTGTGCCCGGTTTGTGGGTAATCCCCTGGCTTTAAGAGCCACAGTACAAGGGCAGCTGCCAAATCCCCTGCACGGCAGTTATGACATGCAAAGCCCCGTAACCCCGCAAACCAGCAGATATACAGGGACTTAGACAAAGGGGACAAAACACACACATGCAAGGTACACACACAGTCACACAAGTGCAGAAAAATAAACAACATTTCTGCTAGGTTTGCACTCATAACCTTGAATGTCCACCCAGAATAGACAAGAAGACAGGAGCTCTGTTTCAAAACTTACTGAGCTGCTTCACTGAATACTTGCTGCACAGGCAGCTTTCTTTTAAGGGAGCATCCTAACTATCATGAAACCCATTAAGTGACTGATTTGAAATGTTCTACATAGGCAGCAATTCTGCGTGTCACACAAAAAGGACTCGATGATTCGACGATTGATTACAAAAGAGTGCAACAGTATCTGCCCACTTTTCAGCGGCCTTGGATCAAGTATTTATTTCCATTAGTTTTTCCCATTAAGATTATATAAAAAAAAGTAATATAAGCCATGAACAAAAACCAACCAGCTATGATGTGAATGAAAACATTACAATTTGAATTGATTTGAAGCAAGCCAAATTGAAAATCTGAAAAAAGACAAGACTGTGATAGACAGTGAAAGAACTATAATCTCATGAAGCATTGTGAACAGTGGCATCATGCCCATTCAAAGTGCACGTGCCCCCTCAGATTTTTCCTCCCTGTAATTTTTTTTGTCACAACTTTATTCCTATTATGCTCCATAATTACCAGAGCCTATAACGACTCAAATGTATTCTTCTGGATGTGTAATAAATCGGTCAGCATCAGCCCGCCCCTTTTTCCTAATATGGTGCCTGTGTATCAAATCTTTGCTGTGTATGTTCAAGCAACTCACTCGTCTCGCACGTTGAGCTGGCAATGTTTTACAGATGGTCTTGAAGTGGTAAGTGGGCAAAGCAACAAATCGAAATTGAATTAGTTATCGGATGATATTAAAAGGTAGTGGGATTATTTGTGGTTGACCTGGAAATTTTAACTTGATCAAAAAGTTATGGATTTGATATTAGCTGCGAATTCAGAGCATTAACTTAAGTTGTGTCAGTGTAACGTTATCGATAGCTAGCCTAGTCCAACCGTAAACTAGTTGGCTAATGTTACTGCCTGCCATACAAAACCAATAAGCCATAGTAACGTTATCTGATCGGTTTTGAAACATCTGTTCTGTTTTGTCTTTGTGTCAAAGTCTCCAGCTGGTTCAATTGTTTTCAGTTTCGTAGAAACGAGGGTTTTGAATTTGTTAACAGGGTTGCTGCTAGCTCCAATAAGGTATTTCTGTCCCTCCCAAACTGCATTGAAATGGTAAGTTTAGCAGACAGAATTTAAAAATTTTCAGGGGGAGAAACCCCCTGACCCCTCCTAACATGATCCATATCACCCGTCAAAAAACAATTGCAACGTCTCAGATTGTGCCCCCCCAGAATTTTGGCTTGCATGACGCCCCTAATTGTGAATGAGATAATAAAAATACAAAAAATGAAACGTCATACGTTGAAATGACGGCTTCAACAAAAAGAAAATAACATAATTTAACATATCTTACAGAAGTGAATAAAATATACGTTTTTGAACATTCTTCTTGCTTCGTTAGCCATCTTGGATTTTTTTTTTATACAGAGTTTGTCGCAATACATTCTTTTTATGTGAAGGATGTGAACCTGCCCTAGAGTTTAGTAAAAACAAGGTATTTTAGCACATCTGCAATGCCTTAGCTGCCTACATAGGCAGCTCACTAGGTTTTGGAACAGAGCACGTGTCTCACAATCTTATCATCCGGATTCTCTCAAAATGTAGTTTCACATAGTTGCATCACATGGCAAATTCCGATCATTGATCTGTGTCTTACCCTGAACTGAGAGCTGACGGTGGGTTTGCGGCGGGCAGTGCCCATCTTCAAAGTATCATCTCCACTCCTGCTACCAACACGCTCAAACAGGTCGTAGATGAAGTCAAGTCTTAGAAACACACAATAGAGATAATATCACTCACAGACATCATTCATATCAGCAGAAATGTAGATCAGCAACAACTGCTTCAAGGTAGTTGAAGGATGTTTAAGAATTTATATGGGAAAATGTATGGGAAAGTTATTTAAACAGCCTTTTGCCTTCACTAGATACTTTGATATGATTCTAAAATATGACAAGTTCATTTTTAGAAGTATACATATTCCAAGTAGTCTTTTAATATAAGCTCATAAAAGCGGAATAAAATAATGTTTTTCAATACAGTTTAGTATCAAAAGTGATACAGTTTAGATACAGTTAGTGTCAACTACCCTTATATAATTTTTTTGCGTAACACTTTAAAATAATGTTTCATTTGTTAACAATAGTTAACTACATTAGTTAACATGAAATAAGAATGAACAATACTTCTACAGCATTTATTATTTTTAGTCTGTTATTTTTAACATTTACGAATACATTATTTACAGGGGTGGTAAGATGCCCTTTTCACAAGATGTAAAATAAATCTCTGATGTCCCGAGAGTGTTCGTGAAGTTTTAGCAAAAAAATAGCCCACAGATATTTTTATATAGCATGTTAAAGTTGTCAAAAACGTACCGTTTTGTGCCTGGCCCTTTAAATGTAAATGAGCCGTCTCAGAGGACGGGGTTTCAATAGCTCTTGTGTGTTAGCAGCTGCGATTACCTCACGCAGACACACTAAAATGACAGAAACTGTTCTGCCTTTAATGTTAAAACAGAGTCAGACAAAGATGGAGAGACTCAAGAAGAAGTGACAACATGTAGAATGCAACAGGACGTCTCTGAATCGTTAGTTGATGAATTTATGTTGCTGGTGTGGAGTTAACTATCTTCAATTAGCATATTCTGTCATGATAATCTATAAATCGCTCGTATAGGAACTGTTGTGAGATGCACACTTAGTGACTTTTTATTGCATGTGAAAAGAAGCTGATGTCACTAACCCGGGAAGAATGTCATGTAGTCCCTACCAGCCGTTTGTTGTAGTCCTTTTCTTTAAAAGCAAATATCTCCCTTTGCTTTGAACTTTGAGCATTGTAACTTTGCAGATGTTGTTTATGCTCAAACAAAAACATTTCACACTAGCTAAAGTTAGAAAAGGGAAATCGTGTTTTACCACCCCTTTAAAGGGTTAGTTCAAGGGTTAGCTCTTATGGGTTTGGAAAGACATGAGGGCGAGTAACTTATGACATTTTCATTTTTGGGTGAACTATCCCTTTAATTTTTCCTTTGTAAATTAAATCCCTTTGTATTTGTTAACAAACAATGAATAATTATATGTTTGCTACCTAACATTATCAAAGACTCATAAATGCTTTAAAAAATAAACTGCCATGTTAGCTAATGCATTTACCAATGTAAACAAATGAGACCTTATTGTACACTGTTACCATTTTTTTCAGTATGAGAAGTATGATTTACAGTATATGCATCACTGATCTCATGACAAGCTGGAAAAACTTTTGATCATAGTATCCACAGCATTGTTTAAAATAGCAGAAATGACGTGAATGATTTGTCACCTGCTGTCCTTCAGCATGTTGAGAATATCATCCCTGAAAGTGTCTCTGTTCTTCTCTAGAATGCCACACACATCATACAATACCTGACACACACACACAAAGAAAAGTTACAAAATACATGTACAGTGACTAAAATGCTAATTGATCCATTTATTAATATAATCTTTTTATATAACTCCTTCATGTAAACCCACCGCATATATAGTCTACTTCATGTGTCTGCCCCAACATTTCTAACTGAACTGAACTTAATTGTGTATGTGAATAAAATACAAAGTCTCTGATTCCTGCATTGTTCTTTCAGCCAATTGATGAGAGACCAAAGAGAGAGTTTGATCGAGCTGGTACTGCCGAAGTTTAATGCAGTCACCTGTTGAGTATTACTCAGTCGTGACCTCCGTGGCGACAGATTCCTCCACAGGTCTTAACACCTTGAAATAAACTCCTGAGCTGTAGAGTATGCAGCATCCAAAACCAAAACACATGCTGGGGGTATTTATATCACCAACTTGATAATTACAATATCTCATTTAGACAGATAATTCATCCAGATCTCATTGTCCAATCTTTTATTTGTGTTGGCCAAATAAGCAGATGCTAAAAATGCTGCATCTGAAAGCATTTGAAAGACTGCATGCAACTTGCATATCTCAGACAGTGGTTTAAATCAGTATCTTTGGCTTGTTCTCCAGTAAAAATCCTTAAAACAAGATATATTTACCTGAGAAGCATGCAACCTGATGCAATGCTGCTTCTCAGGAAAATGTATCTGTGTAGATGTTTTTGCTGGTAAACAAGACTAAAATGCGGATTCTTTTTTGAAGTAAAAAAAGTAAAAGCATGTGAAAAGCAAGTAGAAGTGTGAAAGAAAACTGTCTGAAAAAAAGAAAGTATTGCAACTAGAGAAGGAGCTGGACAGCATGCCAAATGCTTCTCAAGGGAATGCATGTTAGCCGTGTGGTTTCCAGCACATTAAACTGTGAAGGCTTCGTGTAGTGCCCATGGTGAAAGGGCAAACCAACTTCCCTTTCCATCTCTCAGTACTTTTTTCAGCAAACTGAACTGACTTCTTTCTCTTACTCTCCTGAACAGACCCTCTTATAGACCGAAACTGACACTGGTAGATGATGAGAGAGAGTGAGAAGACTGGGGAAGTCCAGAGCTCACTACCTCTTGGTAATCACGCCTGTGCAATAGTGATAGACCGGTATATTGGTCACTATTTTAGATTATAGGCATCAACAGAAATGGTTATTCCACCAGCTGTTGGTTTCAAAACGTAGCAACATGTAGCAACAAATGAAGTCTGATGTCAATTTAAAGCTTTTAAACTTTTGGCAGACCTTATAAAATCTTTCCAACCTCACACATAATAGCATATAACTAATACTAAAATAACACGGTGTGTTGATGTAATTACCTCTCCTGCATAATGTTTAATACCAAACTGGTGATCTGCCACTCTTGGTTTCACGTAGTAAGGGTTTGTCTGCAGAGGCAGAAACACATAACACATTGATTATATTTTGCAGCGTGCACACTCAAAGATACTTCAGTCGAGGCAGACTGTGTGTGGGTTCTCCGAGGACACACTCATTGTTCCCGGGGCCTGAGGAAAGCCTGCTCACGTTACCGTATTGTGCATGTGCGTGTGAGAGGCTGTGGGGGTGTGACTGGGTGGTGCCTATCGGATCAGCGCTGGTCTTTATCAGTGAGTTTAAAGAAGCATTAACTCTCTGTGATCTGAAATGAGACGAGGAGAAGAAAGCGCATATGTCTGTGAGTGTTTTGAAAAGGAGGACTTACAGCATGCCGGCTATGGAGTTTCTCCAGCAGGGTGTAGTCCGTGCCTTTAGGGAATCTGCTCTCTTCATTGATAAGAGCCAACATGCCCAGTTTCTGAGAAAAAGAGCACAATGATCTAAGCACACACTCTCTGGCTCTCCACACACAAAATGTATCATTATTACCACAGGGGTCTCGTTCGTAGTCATGCATTTATGCGAGATATTGCCCGAAGGGCATTAGATATTGCTTGTGTGTTTTTAAGAAGTTGATCTTTTTCTGTGACAACGCAGGAAGAGGACTAAGATTGAAATTATTTCGGGAAAACTTTATTTTACAGTTTCCTTGTTACATATGTTACATGTACTTACTCTAGTAATAACAGTAAATTCTGCAAAATTACAAGCAACTAACCCTAAACCAGACCCTATTCCTTACCCTATAGTAAGTACATGTTGTTAATTGATATTACTCAGTACGTAAATGTATAATTACACTGTAACAAGGACACAATAAAATAAAATGTAACCATTATTTCTTTTTTCATATTCCCCTTTTTAGTCACTTGATATGGATTGTCTGATATATTAAGACCATATATTAAGCACGGAGACATCTTTTCAATTTGAACTGGAACATGTAATTTTTACTGTAAAATAACATGCAGTAATTTGCAATCTCTAAAACATTCCCTGTTGAATGTTAGAAAAACAGTTATGTGTACAAATTCACTTTAGTATGTTTATCAGATAATGTACAAAACAATTACATTGTGAAATGTTCCAGACCTCTTAGAGACTGTTCAAAAGTTTGCGGTCAGCAAGTCTCTTATGCTCTCACCAAGGCTGCATTTATTTCAAAACTACAGTCAAAACAGTAATATAGTGAAGTTTAAAAACACAGTTTATATTTTAAAATGTAATTAATTCCTGTGATGTCAGAGCTGAATTTTACAGCATCATTACTCCAGTCATCAGTGTCACATTTTTATGGAGAAAGGATTCTTTGATGAATAGAAAGTTCAAAAGAACAGCATTTATTTGAAATGGAAATCTTTTGTAACATTATAAATGACTTTACTGTCACTAGAAATGTTAATGATGAAGAGGCTAGGAAATGATGCAGAGAAGAGACAGGTACATCACCTGAATGAGCCCTTATTTACTTTTGTTAGACCGTCTAATAAGCCAATCTTTCTGAAAATGACTAATGTAGAGATTATATGCTACTTTTTATCGACAATTAAATAGTTTATAATGAACACTGTGGGGTCCCAGTGAGAGCTGATTAAAGGTTAAAAGGCCACCTTTTCGATCAGATCCAAACACTCAGCATTGTCCATCCAATCGATGGCCTCCCAGTGTATCCCCTCCCTGTGTGGAGACAAAAGAAAACCTCTTGACAACAGATACACACATCACAACACCACAAGTACACAAAGGTAGTATTATCCTCAGAGTTCATGTGATGAAATGAGCTGTGACCGGGCTCTGCTGACCCCCCTCCTCAGCCATCACATTTCAACACAAGAACACAACTGTGTGGGAAAGAGGAGACCCATTCACACATCTGGCAAAGTGCCTCCATAGCCACTACAGCAAGAAGAGGCAGAGAAAGCCTCTCCCTTAGTTAAGCTGCTATCTCTCCATCACTCTGCCCTTAAAGTGCAGGACCGTCCATGTCATGTACATCATGTCACATACACCTCTGGGACACGTCGCACACCTCCTTCCTTCTATACGACTTCACCCTGTTGTGACCTGAGCTCTCTGTGACACCTGATAGCTTGAAGCTACGTGTCTACAGAGCAGCCTGTGTCGGACTCTTAGGTTTTCCACAGCAGTTTCATGACGTATGACGTAACTCTGAAGACATAATCTATGCATGTGAATGCTTAGTCAATGCATTACAGGTGTGCAGTCCAGTTATATACACTTATTTATGTTTACATTGTGTGTCAGGAACATACTTCAGAAGTCAAGAAGTCATGATAGAGCTTCTTTTACATGTCTGAGTTATGTTGTTGTTTGCTAAAAACTAATACCTGAAACAAACTGTTCACAAGTATATGAGGTGAAAACCGCTAGCTCAGAGGTGCATTGAAATGTTTTAGCTTAAACATAAGCCTAAAGTGGTCTTTTCTAGAGTCAGCCCAATAATGGACTTTCATTTCTCACATGGTTCATTTTCTCACTAGAGCAGACATTAACATAAGACATACATACATCTACAGTCATTTCAGGATGAATTGGTAGAGCAATAGTTTAAAAAGACAAGGTATTTTTTATAGCTCGCTGAATAATAGAACATCCAGTTTATCGGCACAGATATTTGGTAACCGCATGTGGCAATATTCAGTTAGCTAGCAACAAGCATGTATGATTCTCTAAGATTCTCAAGGCCTGAAAAATACGTTGAAATGTGTCAGAGTGCAATTCATAATGCAAAACAATCACGCATTGCATTCTTAGAGTGGCCACAAAGGGCGCTCCAGTAAGCACTGCTGTTTTCTACAGTCAATTTTCTCTTTCAAGACACTATGCATGAGCAGTTTGAAAACAATCTTGATCAATCTGAGTATGTTAGTTACTAACTTAAGTATTACCCCCTTGAGAACAAATGTCTGTTATCATCACAGTGATGCAAGCCGTCATGTGCCTCATTTTTTCATCTATCTAGTTAAATGGAGGATGGAAGACAGTGTAGAACTATCTAAGCTGGTTTCTAGAGCAAAATTAGGTCAAAATCTAAGAATCAGGGTCACTGGCAGGACCCACCTGTTATATTCAAGTTGCTCCAGGGAGAAGATGTGCTTGTTGAAGTACTCCTGGAGCTTCTCATTGGCATAGTTAATGTTGAACTGCTCAAACCGGTTCACCTGGAGGGGGGGGGGGAAAGTCATAAAAACATGACAACATGCCATCGGCAGGTTGTCTGTCTGGAACGTTTCACCTCGACTCAACGAACTCTCACCTCAAAGTTCTCAAAGCCAAAGATATCCAAAATGCCAATGGACTTGAAGTTGTCCTTTCCTTTGATTTTCTGGTTGATTCTGGTGATGATCCAAGAAAAACACTGGGAATACAATGCCATGGCCACAGAGTCCCGGGAATCAATTGCCTTTAGAAAGCAGGGCAGAGACATATATTAATCCAGAGACATTTTTCCTTTAGTTAGCCTCCAACAGTGCAATTTAAAACCAAGCAATGTCTCTGGAGATTATTACAAAACACTAAATTGTCTATTTGCATTTCAACATCATAAAAAAAACTATAAGGTTTTTTGGACTGATTTTGCAGGGTTGTTACTCTCAATAATTGTGCGTGTCTTCAAACGTTTGAAAACAATGCATGTCTTTCCTGATTTATCGCTGAGATTGGATTAAATACAGTGGCCCCTATAAGTATGTGGACACTTAAGCCATATTTAAACCACCCTAAGGTTTTCAAATTATACTCAAACGGAAGAAAAATATAATTTCTGGTTGTCAAACAGTAGTGGAACATCTTAATTTATACAGTACATCCACTAAAACTGACGGAGCAGTTCATTTTATAAAAGTGATGAAAAGTGAGGAAGCTCTTGAGAAATATCTGCATCTCGAAATTTGATTTCATTTTCAACTCATAAACCCAGCAATAACCCTGAGCTGCTATTACAGAAAGAGAGAAAGTTAATAACCACAAATTAGCCTCTGCAGTTCCTTAGAACACTAAACTCCCGTCTATTGTTCCAGCAACACTATAATTCATCAGTCAGAGACACTTCTGCCTGATTTTGAACTGTGTATTGGCTCCATCAGAAAGACCTGAAAGAATGGCTGTTTGTGCAGGATACGGCCAATGGCAGCTGTTGAGGTCCTGGCCACTGTGTTAGTGCATTATGAGAAAAAGAGGAGGAGGAATAAGGGCCTCCATTAAGACGTGGCCCTGCTTTATGACCGCTAACACAGGCTGGAGTTAGTGGCCATTGTCTTTGTTCATGAAAAGATTGCTTGTGTGTTTCTACCGAGTCGGTCACAAAGGCCAGGGCCCTTAGTACATGCTGGGTGAGATTTATGGGATAATGTGGGTTGGGGTCTCTTTATTCTTAGCATGCACACACTTTCACCCCCACCCCCCACTTTCAAACCAGTTTCCAAAAACAAGCCTTTGATTTTCATTCACTTGACCATGAACTTGCATTGCGGGAAAGAAGAATTCTTAAGAGTACGTTTTGAAAGCCCTGCACCAGCACTAAACTGACTGTCTCTTGTGTTTACCGTGCATATTTGTGTGGTAGGCTGCCCCCATTAGGCGGCTGCTAACCGCCGTCTCCACACTCTGCCTCTATTGTGTTTTTTCTCATGAGATCTTTATCACGGAGTTATTATAGCAGGAATCCGAGGGGACAAAAAACAGGAAATGGTACCAAGTCACGCAAAGACACTTTTTACACAGGCGTATGGGTGTGAGCATGTTTTTTAATGACAGTCTGTCAGTAAACCTGGAGTGAGTGTGGGGATGCAGGGAAAGGAACTATGGACAAACTGAGGGCACAGCACAGACATGTCACAACATGATACAACATGAAGGGTAAAATAAACAAAAAAATCTGTAGCAGAAATATAAGACTTTCTGAAACCATTGCCCAAACTTATTCCTAAACATGCCATATACTATACAACATCATAAAAATGGACGCATGTCCTGGTTCCTTACCTGTTCCACAGTAAGGGGCGAGCAGATTTCTTCTCCTCTAAGGATCATGGACCGCTGTGTCAAAACCTCAGACAGCTGAAAGGAGTCGAGTCCCAGCAGATCACTCACGACACTGACCGCTGTCATTCAAATAAACACACTGCATAAGCCTTCACAACTGTGGAAAGTGTGATTACTCATTATTATTAGGTCAGTATTAAACGTCCATTAATATCTTATCCAAATTTCAAATACTGAAATATTTATTATTTTTGACAATATTCATAGAGCAAATTGAATCTTTACTTTCATGTATGTCTTCAGTATGTTTTTGAAATTGGATACATTTGTGACCGTAAAGATTCAAGTTTTAACCAAACCTACAACTGTTCATAAGTTTGGGGTCAGTAGGATTTTTGGTTTGGTATTGAAAAAGGATGCATAAATGTATCAAAAGTAACAGTAAAAAATGTATAATGTTACAAATAGATTCTATTCATCAAATTAGCCTTAGCAAGAAAGCAATATAACTGTTTTCAACATTAATAACAATAAGAATTATAATGATTTCTGAAGGATCATGTGACACTGAAGACAAACACTGATCCGTATCGAACCTCCTTTAGTGGTGATCTGAGCACCCCCTGCAGTCATGAACTCAATGTTGCCGATCTGTAAGACCCCAGACAGCAGCTTGAAGACATCCCGGATCTCTTCCTCGGTGAATTCCATCACTTTCAAAGCTTCCTACAGTCATTAAATAAAATAAAACCATGAACATGTCTTTCCCCCTTATAATACAGATCACAGAATAAAAACATAATAAAAGCCTAAATTTGTTCAACATGAGGGTGAGTAAATGATGACATAATTTTCATTTTTGGGTGAACCAACCCTAGTTCTACCTACTTACAGAAAAGAGATGATGTGGTGCCCTCTAGTGGAACATTTATTAAAGCCCAATTGCATGGCATTAACCTCTGTATGTTCATGAGACAAGTAACTGTCTAAGAGTCAAGAAGACTGTCAAACACAGACCATGCAAAATATTGACTGACCATCACACTATCATAGAGGTGTTTGTCATTCAAACTTCTGTCTTTCACACAGCCAGACTGGTTTAGGTAATGATACGCCTCGGGAGAATCAGCCAGCATGTACATTTCTGAGGATGAGAGCACGGAGTAATATAAAAACAATGGCCAGAGAGAAAGATTCAGCTTATTTAAAGTTGAAGTGTATAAAAAGCTAATAACTCACCTCTGTGCTCATGCTTAGCACCTGACAACAATGCATAGAAAATATGATAGTTCCTCTCTCCCGGATTCTGCCGCACAACTCGATTCTGGAATGTTATGACATTTTTAAAGCACAAAGCATATAATAGGCCTACAACTGCTCATCTGCAGGTCTATAAATGGCTAAAAATAAAAGAGTAAATAAAAGATACCTTTTCAAGTAAATAATCAATAATGCAGCCGCCCTGAATATTTCCACTCTGAGAGAAGTGAAGCTGAATGAACTTGCCAAAGCGACTGGAGTTGTTGTTGTAAACGGTTTTTGCATTCCCAAACGCCTCCATTATTGGACTGGAGTGGAAGAGAAGGAAAAGGTGTTAACATGGAAAGAGATACAACTCTGTGTGTGTGTGTGTGTGTGTGTGTGTGTGTGTGTGTGTGTGTGTGTGTGTGTGTGTGTGTGTGTGTGTGTGTGTGTGTGTGTGTGTGTGTGTGGCCTGGTAAACCCTAAATTATGGGGACAAAAAGTCCCCATAAGGATGGCAATATCTGAAATCCTTGTTATTGTGGGGACATTTTTTTTTCATGGAAACACTACATGTGTGTGTGTGTGTGTGTGTGTGTGTGTGTGTGTGTGTGTGTGTGTGTGTGTGTGTGTGTGACCTGCTCTGTACAATAGCCTGCTCCACCCTGGTGGTCCTCTCTGACTGCGGAGAGCCTGTGGAGTTCTGACTCATTACAGACAGGAACTTCAGAAGCAGTTTGGTGCTTTCTGTCTTCCCAGCACCACTCTCTCCACTGAGAACACATATACACATGAAGCACACAGTAAACACACAAGCACACCTTTGTCTGTAGTTGTATAGGTTTGCATATTGTAACATACTTAAGTAAAAAAAATCACAACCATTAAAAAGTTTGAGGTTGGTAAGATTTTTTAAAATATTTTTGAAATTGGTCTCTTAAAATTACCAAATCTAAACGGTATATTGTAAAATAAAAAATAATATAACTGTTTTCTATGTTTTACTATATTTAAAAATGTAATTTATTCCTGTGATGTCAAAGCTGAATTTTCAGCATCATTACTCCAGTCTTCAGTGTCACATGATCCTTCAGAAATCATTAATATGCTGATCTGCGGCTCAAGAAACATTTTTTTTATTAGTATAAATGTTGAAAGCAGTTAATTTATTAATATTTTTGTGACACCGTGACACAGTCTTTGATGAAGCTCGCCATTTATTTTGAACAGAATTCTTCTGAAACATTATAAATGTATTTACTGTCATTTGTCATTAATTTTATGCGTCCTTGCTCAATAAAAATATTAATTTCTTTAAAAAACAAATAATATTCTGAATTCGTGTATTTAAACTATCACCCATAGCCGAAACCGCCGAAACCCCCACATTTAATAATATCTGCCCCTGAATGGTGAATAAAGGTGAATTCCCTGAATTCCTTTTCAGCATATTTATTTTAGCCAAACTTTGTGAAGTACAGAGTAAGGGCACTATGACTAGTGTGAGTAAATTTCCCTCTCCATGTCCAGTGAAGTGATTTATTGTTTAACACTTGTTCTGTTTGTAGTGCCCTTAGAACTAATGCATACTCTCACAATGCTGTTAACTCCCTACAATTTGAAATGTTTTATTAAGATGGCCAAAAACCATATAAAGACTTTGCACAAACACCCAATCACTCCAAGGCCTTTTGATTCCAAGCTGCCACTTGGGGTAAGTTCACACTACAGGACTGTAAGACTACCTGAAATGCTGTGGTGCTCACACTACACAACAAAGTTCCTTGTCATCTGTAGTCGTGTTGTTATATGGGTTGCGGAGAGATTGTGAGATTGTGGTTGGGTCTCAGCAGCAGGAGGGATGTAGAGGTCAGTAAGCAGGGCTGAGTTGAGCGGGGGACGGAGGGGGGTGACTCTGGGACGCAAGAATCACTGTCTTCATGTTTTTTTATCATTTACGCCCGTGTTATGGAAATCATTATGAACAGCAGCTACGCTAATTATTTTCCCTTTTTGCTTTTCTGCTGTTATCTCGGGACGCGAGTCCCCAGAAAAACGGCGTTCGTCAGCTCCAGCTTGTATCCAGCCTTTCACAGAGACTTCAGATACGCCAATCACAAAGCCTGTGAAGAGACGACTCAACACCGGCGATATGGACCCTCTATGGTGGACGGCACTGATCCTCAACAACTCGTCTCAACACCGGCGTGATTACTTGGACTTCCAAAAGATGGAAATGGATAAATATTCTAAATGTTCCGATCCAATCTGACTTGTAATGCTGCCCGAATCATGAATCATGCACTGTTCCTTCGTTGGCCAGAGGAGAACTGGCCCTCCGACTGAGTCTGGTTTCTCCCATGTTTTTTTTCTCCATTCTGTCACCTGATGGAGTTTTGGTTCCTTGCCACTGTTGCCTTGGCTTTTGGCTTGCTTAGTTGGGGACATTTAATATCCAATAATATTATTGATCTGGCTTACTTAAGGTGGACGTTGACTCAATTTTCTTTTAGAAACAAACTCTGTTATATTATTTTCATGTTATCACTGTGAAGCTGCTTTGATACAATCTGTATTGTAAAAAGCGCTATATAAATAAAGGTGACTTGACTTGACTTGACTTATAGCAGCGCGAATACTACACAGAACTGCACTGATGAGGTACACAAACTTCAGGATATTTGGTCAAGAGGCAATCCCAACCAACAGCGAAAAAAAAAAAAGAAAGTCTTCTCACAAAAATCCACGCTACAAATTCTCACAAGTATTTACGTGTGCATTTGAAAACCACAAATCACCAGAAGCTGTCTGGTGAGCTTTACATCAAGAGGATCTGATTAATAGTATTTGTAGTATGTGATGCCTTTAAGAGCAGCAGCAGCATGTTACCTGATGAGCACACACTGACTGTCGTGTCTCTTCCACAGGCAGCGGTAACACTCGTTGGCCACAGCAAAGATGTGTGGAGGTAGTTCACCCAGATGATGTCTGCTGTACACATCCACTGACTCGGCATCATACAGCCCTGATATCTGCTTATAAGGGTTCACGGCCGCTAGGATGGAGCCAATGTTAGTCTGGAAGTAGGAATGAACAACAATACAGGTTTGAGCGTACACTGTTTATATTTTTGATGTTGAACAAAGAATGTATCGAAATGGAGATTTTGTTAAAACTCCAGACACATTTGAACTTTTCCAGCCCAATAGACAATTTAACTAACCTTGACTCTAACACCATTCACCCGGGAAAAATAATCCATGACAGTATTTTGAATTGTATGATTTACTGTTCTAAAAGTTTTACTGTTCTAAAAAAGCTGATGAATGTAATAATATCTACGATCTCCAAACATCGTAATAGTACATTTTCTCACAGATCTACACTCAAATGAAATCTTTGCACTATAGATTTCAAATTGTGTGTTTATTTTTTAATTATTGTTGGTTTATCTAATAATCTACAATATACCTGTTATGCTTTCAGGTCAGTTTAACACTGTATATTGTGGTATATGTTAAAATTCAGTTTGACAGTTAAATAAAAGTAAAAGGATAACATACATGTTAATGAAAAAAAAACATAAAGAATGAATGCTAAGTAGTTTAAGACTGATAAAACTATCATCAGAGGTAATAAAAATCAGAAGACAACGTATCCACAGAAAAACTGTTATTTAAATTTTTGTTTTGAGATATTCGTAAAACCAGTCGTCATCAGCCAGTTCTTGGGCTCAATTTTTGTTACATTTATTTCATGCTTATTGTTGATACATTGACATTTGAGCACAGCGTTAAGCTCAGATTAATCCCCATTAAAGCTTCACATAACAAAGTTCTTTTGAGGCAAAAGACTTCTCAAAGTACAGATTGTTCCCTTGTTTACATGAAAACACTGCAATCAAATTCCTATTTGAATTTAATGAAGATAATTTGTGTGTGTGTGTGTGTGTGTGTGTGTGTGTGTGTGTGTGTGTGTGTGTGTGTGTGTGTGTGTGTGTGTGTGTGTGTGTGTGTGTGTGTGTGTGTGTGTGTGTGTGTGTGTGTGTTTTGCAAAAATAACACTTACATAAATAAGGTCTTTCTGGTAGCGAAGAAAGAGGTTGTGCATGATGGCGGCCTCATGTAACTCGGCCAGAGTGGACATGTCCTCCACTCCACTGATGCTGGTGGGATGCATGGGGAAAACCTTGAGCCTGTTCACATCACCCTGATCCAGAGTTATCACCTTCAACACACAAAAACACACAACCATGTCATTATCAACACAAACTACACAGGGCTGTCATCAGAGGAGCAACTGGGACATTAGTTTTAGTGCTCTCAGAAAGTATGAGTACACCAACTACTGACATAACTAAATATGCATTCTTAAACGGCACTTCAGAAATCCAGAGTAAGGAGAAATAATCTGTGATTTATGCTGCTATGAAGCAACAGTGCACAAGACAGGGCTCATTTCAGGAGTATACACGTGGGCCGGAGGCTTGTTTTACTAATTTGTCCGGACCTGCTCGATCTTTCTGCCATGTTGTTTCACATTCCTGAAACCATACCCCCCATGACATCTTCACAGTGATCCTCTCACTTTCATTGTCCTGAGCACTTGTCCTCAAAAATCCTTGGACACGCTGCATTATGCTGAATCACAAGGCTGACGTCTTCATTGCACATTGGATTTGAACCGGTTCTCTTTAATCTACTTAACTGACATTGAGGATTTCTCGAGATTTGTTTGCTGAATCATACAGACATTATCATGTGTATCTATTGTAATGCACTGTCATTCATTATTCTTAGTATTCTACTAGTATTCTTTTCCTCCTGATTATTTTCTTTTTTTTTCTTTGTATGTTTAATGTTCGATGGTTGAAGGGCGAGTAGAATAATGCATCTGATTGTACCCAGTTTTTGAAAATGCTTATTATTGTGTTCATAGAGTGAACCTTTCGCAGATTGTTTACAGTTTAACAGAAGTTACTCTCATAATGCACTCAAAGCGACATGGGGCGTAGGAAGAATGTGGATAAAAGAACACATTTAAACAGGCTTTAGACAGCCAAGTCTGCTATATAGGCAGACAACGTTTAATTAGTTGTGCTTGCTAAGGTGTTGTTCATATTTAAGGTTAGGACTTTGAACAAAACTGTAGTATTTAAAGGGGTGGAATAATGCCCTTTTCACAAGACGTAAAATAAGTCTTTGATGTCCCCAGAGTGTGTATGTGAAGTTTTAGCTCAAAATACCCCACAGATATTATTATATAGCATGTTAAAATTGTCACTTTTTGAGGGTGAGCAAAAACGCACCGTTATGTGTCTGTTCCTTTAAATGCAAATGAGCTGCTGCTCCTGGCACAGAGGGCGGAGCTTCAAGAGTTCATGTCCTTTTACCTCACACCGACATGCACTGAAAATTTCAAAAACTTTTAGCCTTTTATCTTCAAATAGGAGTCAGACAATGATGGAGAGACTCAAGAAGAAGTGAAAACAAGTAGAAGCAACAGGACATTTCTGAATGGTTAGTTGGTGAATTGATGTAGCTTATGTGAAGTTATCTTCTAGTCATTGATTAGAATATTCTGTCTTCATAATCTATAAATCGCGTTCCCGGGGGCGGGGTTTATGTAAATTCTAGGGTTGGTGTAGTCCCTACCAGCCGTTTGTTGACTTCCTTAAAAAGGAATTTCTTTAAAAGTAAATATCTCACTTTGCTTTGAACTTTGAGCTTTGTAACTTTGCAGATGTTGTTTATGCTCAAACAGCAACATTACACACTAACTAAAGTTAGAAAAGTGAAATCATAATCAACCAACCCTTTAACTCCAGCACGAAAATTGCCTAACCTACTTTTAACCAGTAGAACACTTTAGCAACTCATTTGGAACACCCTGGCAAATAACTCTAGTTAAATTCCTTAAAATTGTGTTGAATGTTTCTTTCGAAGCGTGTAGGTCATAGTTATTCTTGTAACTGAGATCGATGACAAATCCATTAGCGAAAAGTGCCACTAAAATTGAATGATGTCATACAATAATGATCTTATCATTGTGGCTCGTCAGGCCTGTCTCCAGACAGATGAGATTCATTGATCTGATATGACAGAAAGGAAACAGCACTTTGGCAGAATCTCTGCCCCCACCTGAGCTAATGTGATCTATATGGAGATACGAGACACAAAACCCATGTGTAGCAACACCTGAGGCTCCGTTTATCTAATTAAAGTTTAGGGTGTGAAGCATTGTGAGTTTATTCTAGGGGGCGCTATGACTTTATCATGATTCATTCATGTATAATGAGGTCATTGTTGCATCATAGCTGTGTTAATGTGTCTCATAGTTTACGCTATCATTGTGTGACGCCTCATCTTTAAGACCAGAACAGGAATCTGCTCTCTATGGGTCATTTCTCAACACAGGAGGATGCCAGATGCACTTTGGGTCAAAGTTCATGCACAAAATACATGACCTCCAGCAATATGAGTCATCCGCAAAAATCCAGTAAAGAAGTCAAGGATGTTTAATTGAAACATTCCTGTTGATCTGGAGACAAATTCCCCAAATTCCAATTCATGAGATGCTGGCTCCCACCGCTAAGGGCAAACAAACAGCCTGGAGGTTGAAACAACACTCGGTACATGCGAAGTGGGAGGTTTAAAATTACAATAAATGTGTCTAAATCAAACATTCACAGGATGTGGTAAGAGGCAAGGCCATCATTATGTGGGGATGGTTGGTCCGAGTGTATTGGTCCATAAACATCCAAAAAAAGGGTGTCTCATAACCTGTGAATTCAAGCAATGACCCTGAGGTCTCTTAAAAGATTAATCAACTTATATAAATGTCACCACTAAAAAACTATAAAGAAAACTCAATAAAAAATTTTCATTAATAGATCAAATTAAAAACTAATATTAAAATATAAACTAAAACTCATTTTTATGACTCAAAAACTAACTGAAAAAATAAATATATTGTATAGATTCTTTTTTTTTTTAAATGCCACTAGATAAGGCGATACAACCCTAAGAAATTTAAAGCCACTACTTAATTTACATTATTTAACTTGAGCAGCACAAAAATAATACAAACTAAAACTACACTGAAAGTAAAATTTTATTTAAATAAAGAAAAGCTAAAAATAAAATGGAAAGAAAAAAGCTTTTTTTTTTTTACTTCAAACTATAATAACTATGAATGTAAATTATTAATTTAATATATACACCACCGTTTGAAAGTTTGGGGCCAACATTTTTTTTTTCTAAAATAAATTAACACTTTTATTTTGATTGGATGCATTAAATTGATCAAAAGTGACAGATAAGGCATTTTAATGATAACAAATACTTATATTTTAAATACGAAATACGAAGCAGCACAACTGTTTTCAACATTGATAATATGTGTCACTGAAGACTGGAGTAATAATGCTGAAAATTCAGCTTTGCCATCAAAGGAAAAAAATACATTTTGAAAACATATTGAAACAGAAAACCTTTTAAGAAAATATTTTAAGAAGTAATAATACTTTACAACATTACTGTGTTTATACTGTATTTTTAATAAAATAAGTGCAGCCTTGGTAAACATGGGATTACTTTCAAAAATATTTTTAAAAACCTTACCAAACCCAAACTTTTGAACTAATATAATTATAACTTGAGCTGGTTTCATAAAATGAGACAAATTTGCTCTAATAATCTGACTCTCAAAGCAACATTTCATACACCTCATCTGATTGTCCTCTGCCGTTCTTAGGCTGTGAACTCACTTATGTCAGACAATATGTAACACAATTAGATGGATATGACAACTGACTGAGCAGCATGATGGCTACAAAGTAAATACTGAACAAGGGTTTTCTACAGCAACATTTAAAATCTGATACAATCTATCATAACTGCTGTCCTTTTGTTCTCCGTTCATGCTGACGGCAAACACATTGTCATATTTTGAAAATAAGAGTGTATTTAACATCTATGATCATCTATGCGCCCCAGGTTATAGTGTCCTGCTGTGCTCAGCAAACTGACACATGGCAGGGAGTCAGCTTGTCATAGCGCCATTAGTACATTACAGGCGTTCAGACAGGACAATGTGTGTCAGTGTTGACAGTGTGCCAGAAAACGGGAACATCACCTCTGGTTGCTAAGCAATGGACCATCCCTTGGAGAACTGGGAATCCTGATGATGAGATCATCAATAAAAAATGAGAAAAAACAGCAAGTACAGTCAGTTTCAAAAAAATATGCTATAGTGTGGGATAAATAAATATAATTTCCTGGAATTTGTAGGAGGTTTTTTTGTGTTCCAGTATGCTATCACTATAAGATACCAAATTTCAACTTGTTTACCGGAACTGTCCATTGTCCATGTAGATTTATCAGTCTTCCTCAGCAGCAAGACTTCCTCATACACATCATGCACAAAGTGATTAAGCATTAGGAATTGGTCTTCATTTTATTTAAGTTTGCATGACTTGCATGAGAAATGGCATATTCATTCCTGTAAGCATTGTACAACTCAAGTCTTAGCATTCAATAAATGCTTTCATGGTCTTCCAAACAGTAAGTACACATACAACATCAATGCACTTACATGAGAACCAACACACTCCCCTAAACGTGCGTGTGCATGTGAAACCATCTGCTAAATCCATTGATCCAGAGTTATAAACTGCACAATCAATGTTTTCCTAATGTGGCGTTTTCACCGAGGGCATGACTGATGCACCAAAACAAGGTCCAAAATAAATCTGAGAAACTACGCAGTATCATTTAAGGACTGTATTTAAACAAAAGATCATTTATTCAAGCAAAGATCATATTATGCTATACACATATTAGCAAATATATTTTGTAATGACTACGAGACATCACATCAAGGCACTGTCTGCCATCTGTGTCATTAAAATACTATCATTGCCTTGTATACGCAATACAATTCAAATTCATTTCATCAAGTTTGTTCAATACTGAATCAGCTTATTAAAAGTAAATAATCGAAATGATTAATTGTCTAGTGACTGAAGGTTTGCAATTAAAAGAGTTACTGGCATCTTCTGGACAAGTGCCCTGCGTGAGGCTTTGTGTTTGAAAGACCACACCCTGCTGTATTACTGAGCATAGACTATATGAATATGCATGAGGTGGGTGGGGCCTGAACAATAGGGACGGCCCAGTAGTGAGCAGACACATGGAGGCCAGCTGAAATGGCTCTACTCTTCACAGGAAGCGTTCTTCTCTCAACCCATCCGCTGTACCCGCGCATAGTCCCACCCTGCTCAAAGCAATCCCAGAAAAACATAGGGTTTGCATTACAAAACACTAACTATAGACTTAGTGAAAGCCAAGAGTCCCTAAAATTTCAAGTTTCAAGTCTAAAATGATTACTATACAGTATTAATAATTACAAATTACAATCCAGCTTTAAATAAAAATACAGATAATTTGCTTTTTTGCACCAAAGACCATATGAGATAGATAGAGCTAACCATATACAGAACAACTGATAGATAGAGTGAACGATATACAGAACCACTGATAGATAGAGCGAACGATAGACATAACAACTGATAGATAGATAGAGCGAACGATAGACAAACGAACAGATAGTGAATCGACAGACAGATACATGCATAGATACATACATGCATAAACTGACAGAGCTCTGGCAGGAGGAAGTCATCCTTCTAAATGAGCCCGAGCTCAAGCTTCACCTCAGACATGAACAGTATGTTAGTCACTTCACACCTCACTGAACTCACACACAGCCTCCTGATCTCTGCTGACCCCTGCTTTGGCATCGATGCCACAGTAAGCTTGTTAAATAAAACATGTGACAGGGTCCCATCGCTTACACTTTACTATGCAGTTTTATGAGCAAGACACTGCACTGCATTCCGGGAGTCTAACTGTAGGTTTGGGGTGTTAACAATTTTCATTATCTTTAGTTGGTATAGTCTCTGAATACTTCTCTATAGTCACATACTGTGCTTGGTTGAAATTGACCTAAACACAAATTGATCACCACCACATTGGAAGTCATTTATGTTAAAGTGCCTTTATGTTTTTTTCGAATATTCCCTTTCATGCAGTGTGTGTTCTGCAAAGTTGTAAAGTCGATAGTGCACGAAAAATAAAGTAATTGTCTTCCAAGAGAAAGAATCAACCCAGAACCGCCAAAACGAGTAGTCTGTAATTTGAACAGTACCCAGTTTATTTGGACCAGCTTGCTCCTCAGAATCACAACCTGTAAGCATGAATGATTATTAATGTACATATTTTCTATCGGGTGTTCAGAATGCGTAGTTTTGTGTTTTAGATTGTGTTTAGTTTCCAGCTAACTTATTACTGTCTTGCTGAAATACTTCTGCTAAGCAGCTGTGGGCCACTATTACATAAAACTGTGTCCATTAATGCAGATTGTCTGTCGTTCTTACTACTTTGAGTAAAGATAAAGGATGGAGCAAGATTTGTTTTACAACCGTGTATGTTACATCAGTCATTCACACAAGTCCTTGGTAAAATCAACGTCATCGTTACTGTCTTTACAATGTGTACAATCGCTGAGGACCAAGGAAGCCTCCTGAGCTGAAAATTCAGTTATGGTAGTAATAACAACTGATATTAACCAATCACAACAGACTGGGCCATCTGTCCAATCAGAGCAGAGCAGGCTCAAGGAAAGGAGGAATTTAGAGAGACTGATTCATCTGACGAGTCGTTTGAGAATTACTGAAAAATGTGGTGATGTGCAATGTATATTGAGAAAATTAAAGTTTTTTTTGTTGTTGTTACATTTGATGCATGTAAATCTGCTGTAGGAGACCTCCAAAACAATATTAGGAATCTTTAAAAAAGCATAATAGGGGCACTTTAATGCATGTAGAATATAAGAATTGCAGAGTCTGCATTAAATCTGGAATTGAAAAACTTCCGGTTTAAGCAATTATGGAAATACTCAAGTATTCATCTATAGAAATAGTAATCAGTCTAAAGTGATTTAAATGTGGAATAGGAATAGTAAGAAAGTAATCAATTTGTGCTGTATGTTCAGAATGACACACACGATTGCAGCTTTCCTGTCGCAAGATAGTCCATACTGTATGTTCTTTTAATGATTTAAAGAATCCAATTTTCTACCAAATCAGGCATATAAATAGGACTAACGATAGATTAAACATTAAGAAACACATAGTGAAACTTATTTGAAAGATTTGGGAAAAAATACAGTAAAAACAGTAATATTGTGAAATATTACTGCAGTTTAAAAGAACTCTCGTCTTCAGTGTCACATGATACTTCACATGATGCTGATTTGGTGCTCAAGAAACATTTCTTATTATCAATGTTGACAATGGTTGTGCTGCTTAATATTTTTGTGGAAACCATAATACATTTTTTCAGGATTCTTCAGTGAATGGAAAGCTCAAAAGAGCAGCATTTTTTTCTCTCATTATAAATGCCTTTGTCACTTTTGATCAATTAAATGTGATCACTTAAGCTGAAAGAAATTATTTATTTAAAATAGAGACACTGTATAGTAGACAGAGATGTGGACAAATAGAGAGAGAGATAGAGATTAAAATTGTATCATACTAAGTCTTTAAGAGATATTTAAACTTATGAGCTGAACTGTACAGTATATCACATTCCTAAATTATGTAGGACCAGAACAAAGCACACAGGCTACATGTTGACACACATCTGATAAATATATTCTGACCTGAAGTCTTATTGTGCTTTGAGAACAGGATTTCCTCCAGACACAAAGCTTTAACAGAGGGCCATACTGATTAAACGCAGTGGCTAAATTCGGCTTCCTTATGGACATTCCTGCTATTCATATAAAAAGGTCTAACTGTAGTAGTGAGAAACTGGACTTAATTCAAACCATACTTTACCTGCAGGACCTCACACAATTGAAGACGTTAACAGTGAAACCTTTATCTCTCACAGACAGATGGCCATCTGATTTACAAAAAGAATAAAATGCCAAAAACAATGGCACAAATAAAGGTGAAAGCTCTGAAAGGTGAGAGGAGAAATTTGAAAGAATATTCAAACTTTTTTTAATTTTTAATGAAAGCACATAGTGACCAACATCATCTTTTGTGTTCCACGGACAAAAGTCATACAGGTTTGGACCTACATGAAGGTGAGTCATTTATATTTATTTTTTTCATTTTTGTTCAAATAAAAGTCACAGCAGGCGGTCTCTCTTACCTCTCCATAGTCTGTGGTGAGGATGAGAGTCCGGTCATCACAGCAGCTGACGATGGAGGGAAAGAGCTGCTCCTTATCCCGCACCCACACACGAGCACCCTAAAAGACAGACAAACCATATGAGACATTAAATACAGCAAACCAATCAAGAACAGCCCAAGAAAGGCAAGCTCAATGAAGATCTGACCTAAGAAGACAGAGATTTCATTCCTATTGCGGCTGGTACATAAATTAAATATGCATGTATGCAGGAGGCAATATTATGTGCTTCTAAAAAGAGCCGAGAACAGAACAAGATGATACAAAGAGGATATCAGTTAGCAATTTCAATTGATCTCAACCACAGCCTAACCCTTAAACCCCATCATGGTCTTTCCATCATCATCATTAAAGCACCACAGCCATTCCGTCTCGCTACATTTTCATTTTGTAGTCATACAGTGGTGCATTTGACTGGTAGAAAGATCCCTCCCAATGGGTTTAAACACAGGGAGCACAGAACACTATTCATGCCAACAGCACATGCTGCAAACCAAAGTAAAGCCCTTTTGACAGCACCAAACCCTGTACTTTAAAAAGAGATGGTTGTTTCTCGTGTCATTTTATGAAGGGGCCATTGCTTGTGCACTCTCCTCCATGATAGGGTTTTTGATGGGATGGCAAAGCGTTGCTAAGTGGCTGCTAGGGCATTCTGGGTGGTTGCTTACTGCCTCCAAATCAATAGAGTCAAGTCCCAAGTCCCAAGACCTGAATTGTAAAAGCAAACCCTCACCTTCAAGTCGTTCTAAACCTGTATGACTTTCTTTCGTCTGTGGAACATACAATAAGATATTGTGAAGAATGGTTAACTGTTTGTTAACAGCATTGGACCCCATTAACTTTCAATGTATGGACAAAAAATACATTTTCAAATGATCTGCTTTTGTGTTCTGCAGAAGACAGAAAGTCATAGCTACAGGTTCGGAACGACATGGGCGTGAGTTTCCATTTTTGGGTGAACTATGCCTTTAAGTTTATGCGTTTACTCAAATCTCTAATGATGAAAACATCTGCAATGAAAGGGTGGTCTAGCAATGCTTTTGTCTAATTGTGTGGCATCCTTTAAACAAAGGCGCCAACTTCCATGTTTTCAATCGGAAGGCCAAGAATGCAGAAATGGAGATGCAAAAACAGGAAAACAAAAGTCTGGCTGCTAAGACCACTAGTCATTTCCTGCTGTTGTGAACTGTAACACTGTCTCAATGGCCATTCACCCCAAGGATGATAACTATAACCAGTGCTTGAAGTGGGAAAAGAAAGGTGCCGGTACTCTCTTGCATTGGCAAATCATGACATTTGAGATTTCTACAGTGAAAAACAAAACTTATAACAAAACTTGTTGTTATTTATTAACAACATAAATGTAGCCTATTAAAACAAGTCGTGCGTGTGTGCACGTGCGTGCGAAAACGGAACTCCTCCAAGTCTGCAAGTCCAAAAATATATTTAGATTATTACATTTTATTTAATTAAATGCATTTATGGTGAGATTATTATATTTTCATGCCAATCTGTGTTTTGACCACGAACCATGAGCTGTCACTTTAATTCACCGCGTGCAGCACAGCAAAAATAGACTCGGAACGATCTCTGCACTGCTGTATACGCACAGCACCAGGCGCCTTTTCTGTCAGTGGTCAAGTACCGGCTACATGCGAGAAGTAGCGGTTCGCAAGAAAAAGTGCAGGTACGCTTAAGAGTAAAATGTAGAAGTGCCGGTACTGCGTACCGGTGAGTACCGCCCCACTTCGAGCACTGACTATAACCATAAAGTTTTAATAACTGTTGTATATTCTATGAGAATAGGGAAGTCCACACCACAACTATAATGATGACCAAACAATATTGTTGGAATCACTTTGAGAAGGATTTTTTTCAGCTGATGAAGGAAAAAACAAATGACAGCCAATAAGAATCTATCCTGCTTTAAAGAGCTCTTGCTTTAAAGTGTCAGTTGAAAAAAGTGCAGCGCGTGCTTATAATATACAGAATGTGCGTTATTGTGCATTAGTGTGGACGCTAATATGGTAAAACTTCTAGTTACGGCTATCGGTGTGAAGGGGCCTTTAGTGTGTATGGTGTTCCAGGTTCTGATCTCTCACACTTACACAGTGACAGCCATAAATCTTCACAGCGCAGCCATTCAGACGGCCAATGGAGTGTTGAGAGAGTAGTTTGTCCAACAGCACATGAGAACCAAAGGATCAATGGGAGAGGCTTCCACCAGGAACCCAATCCCCAAGGTCAGAGCATGAGGATATCAATCCTCATTAACTTTTAATAATGACCTGACATGTGCAACAGCATTGGGTCCCGTAGGCAACATGTGCAGGCATTCACACAAACAATATACATCCACTCTTTCCAAAACACGCTGTATGAAGATGATCATAGACACATGATACACTGCAATGGAGACGTGGATATAATATCGCCAGACACATTCAAGGTTTAAAGTGGAGGTAATCCTTAAAGGGATTGTTCACATATAAATTTAAATTCTGACATCATTTACTCACATTCATGATGTTTCAAGACTTGTGGGTATCACATTATTTTAGTCAAGTCAAGTCACCTTTACTTATATAGCGCTTTATACAATACAGATTGCCACTTGTATTCAGCTGTTGTTCAGCTGAAGTTAGTTCAGTGTTGATTCAGTTCCATTGTAAAGATAATCAATTATTAAATTAGTTCATTTCATCTATAAAGCAGTTCTGCAAAAAAGGACGTCATCATCCAGCTCAGTTCAGTTCTCATACAACAGTGTCAGTACAGTCAGATCAATAATATTGTTGAATACTAAGTGTCCCCAGCTAAGCAAGTTGGATGCAGCAACAAGGAACCCGAACTCCATCGGGGACAGAATGGAGAAAAAAACCTTGGGAAAAACCAGGCTGTCAGGGGGCTAGTTCTCTTCTGGCCAACGAACGAACACGGTGTCATTATGATTCAGGCTGCATCACAAGACAGAATTCAGATCGGGATCATTAGCATTAAAATATTTATCCAGATCATTTTGCTTGATCGATTCATCACACCGGTATGGATCCGAAACTGGTCATAGGGTCTATGTTTAGGACATGTCTGGTTCTTGTAGTCTCTGCTGAAGATATGTGCCGATGGCTGTCATGTCGACGAGGCCTTCAAAGGGGATTGTCTAAGACACGCTCTTTGCAAACATTCAGAGCTGCGTTTTGGTCAGGTCTAGGTGAAGGTCCACCATCTGATCTGATTACACTGCTATAATGAAAGTGGATTGTGACCAAAGGCTGTCAAGTGCCAAAATCATAAACCATTGAAGTATCAAAAAAGTGGTCAAATGATTTCATTTTGTTCATCACAAAGCTATCTTAAGACTTCATATGACTTGGAATACAGTGCACAAGTTGTGTAAGGACCACTTTTACGAGACTTCAGTGGTGCTTTTGTGTCATTCTTGGAGCTTGACAGCACCTGATCACTATTCACTTCATGGACGCTTTTCAAAGGCTGCGATGATGCAATTCCACAGTTATAAACATTGTAAGTCTAGCAACATTGTTTATTTTCACTTGTACATTTATAGCACAGTACTTTGGGCTATTTTACCTTGGTATTAAAATGCAGAAAACTAACAGAAAATGAACACTGCTGAATATGTGTTTCAAATACAGTTGAAAGAGTGAATGAGTGACAGAAACGCTGCCATCTTTCTTTCTTCTAATCTCACTCTTTTTCCCTCCTTTGGAAACTCATAGAAATGAGGTAGAATAAGAAGGCAGTTTTTTAGCAAATATTATTTAATACTTTATTTAGACTTAGAATATGCCATATTTGAGAAGACCATCGCATTATCTCTTTTTCAGTATGTTCCACAACGCGTAACGTCCTGTATCATCAACAGGATCTATTTCAGGTTTCTTTAAAAAGCCTTGCAAAGTGTAGCTCAGGGCTTATGGGACTAAGTTTAAAGAGCTTGAAGAAAAGAAGGGGTGGGGAAGCTAAACTGTATGCAATTGTGTTTCCCATTGTTTGACAAGCAGAGGAAGAAAGCTAACGTTCAACTTCTCTTAAATGTTCAATCATCACATATGCGCACCGGACTAAATATGACTACCTCCATCAGTTAACGCATGCTTTAGGATGCTTTTATTGAGCTGAAATCATGGATAAGATGAGAGAGATCAGCCAGGTCTGTAACTGGCACGGAAAGTACTCAAGCACAGGGCTCGGAAAAGCTGTTTCACGTGACCTGTCTGAACTGAATTACATCTGAAGTAGGGTCTATGGATTTAAGAAGATCAGATGTCATTGTTACATAATTCTCATTTACAGCATTCGTGCTTTATGGCACATGATGTCATTGAATTACTTGTGTTTAATCTCATAGATTAAAGAAAGTAAACATAAGAGCCTTTGCAACAGTTGATCAGGTACATTTAAGTGTGGGTTTATTTATTCTTTTTTTGTGTTTAATTGATAAATAATAAAAGATAAAAGAGGAAATAAGGCTATTAGTGCATGCGACCAAATGAAAACAACCTAATAAAAATATGACAGTTGCAAATAGGTAAATCATAAAATTCTCCATAATATGATTGATAATAATCCAGCATTATTTACCATTTTACTACGGGACTGTTGAATGCTTGAATCTGATTGGTTGAAGAACATTCAAAGGTGTACATTATTTTCAGGGAAACACACAGCTAAAGTAGTTCCAGACAGGTCTAGACCACATTACAGTTCCATATCACTTCACCAAATGATTTCAGTTATTTCAAAAGGTTCTTTCAGACCACAAAAACAAAAGAACCAAAACCCACAAAAACACTGACCAAGCAAATAAATATAGTAAACAACAGGATAAAAACGACCAAAAATTTTCTTTTTTTTGGCCACAAAATTAATTTTTATTATGTACGTACTTTCTTTCTCCCGAATATTCAAGGATAATCTTAATGTTTCCCCAAGGAATGCTCAAATGATTAGTGCTAGGCATTTTGAAATACCTACAAAATATTAAACTTCAGCATGTAAGTTGTGCTGCATGGTCAAAAATAATACCTCAAATCATGTGGCTTGCTGAGGGGTATGCAATTACTTTTCAAAGCAATCAGACTGATGATTTGGCCTACTGGATGATAAACAATGTAGAATATATTCCATATCCCAAGCCGTATCGAGGAAGCAGATTATCACAGAGAATCTTTTGACTTGGGCCAGTAAACATCCACCAAACAACCACCCTAGCAATTGATCTTTCAAGTCAACAGAGAAATGCAGCCAGATAACAGATGTTCTGCACTCAAGGACACTCAATGTCAAGTAGAACCATAGAAAAACATGTGACTTTTCCCCCCATGACCCCATATAAAGACACTATGGACAGAAATAAATTACAGTTATAGCATCTGGGCAAGAAAAGCTATTGTGCTCAGCTTCTCATATTTGTCCCAAAATGTCTGCATTACCATGTAATCTTTTTTTTTTAAATCATGCTGAAACAGCAACGATGGGTTCTCCTCCCTGAGATCCTATATTTCATATTTATTTTCAGAGAACTCAAAGAAGAGAAGAACTCTGAAAGCCTTATAATATCCCCACTATAATGACAACGTTTGAGACCAGACATGTTTCCACTGGCACTGCTGGAAACCGACGTATGACGTCATCAATTATGTGGTGAGGTTAACAGATTTTCCAGAAGCAAGCTCCATGATGCATGCCTCTGAAAGACAGCAGTGTAAACCTGCTTTGTGCACGGGCTGAATTGTATAGGCAACAGATGGCCACAAAAACACAAACCACCTCCTCCTCCTTCCATTCTCTCCTCCACTTACATCATTTCATCCTCTCCTTCCCCCACCTCGGCAGTGTCAAAGCAGAATGGTCATGCTCGGGTCCCAGAGGGCAACCGGGCGGAAATCCCTCAACAAAGGCCAGCTGGGCAACTCTGAGGCAGGGTTTTGTATGTCAAACTGCAGCACACGTGCAAACAAAAATAACTCCTTCGTATTACATCGTATTATACTCCGAGACATGAATCAGCTCCTTTTAGCCGGAACACCAGTGAATCGATAGTAGAAATCAAAATTTTGCACACACAGAAGTAACTTTCACAACAAACAGCTTTCTGTTGGTCAGCGCCGCAAATTCGCATAACCAACTTGAACGAGCGAAATCTGCAATCGGACTCCTATGACTGTATTTTGCCCATAAAATTCATGAAACGGTAAATGGACAACATGGAACCAAGATCATATGGGAAATGCTTATTTAAGACGGGCTCGTGTCATTTGTCACTCCCCCTTCATCTTCCCAACACTTTCTTTTATTTCTACACTATTACTTTCAACAGAAGTGGCAAAAAGCCTAAAAACTGAATACAATTTTGGTAAATGTGTAAATTAAAAAAGTGTAAATAATAAAAATACTAAACCTCTTTACTAAATGCATCTTAATGCTCTTATTGTGAACCATTTTTGTAACACTTTTTAGACCTTGTTTAACTATATTGCCTTAATCTTCCAATGAACTGCTTCTCTATGGTTGGTGACATATGCTGGATTCCTCCGGCATCATTTGGTCTGCTTAAACCCTGTCCCTTTCGTAACGACTCAATCGACTGCAAGCAAACATTCAGACCTGCCTCTATCCAATCAACAACCCCAATGGATAGAACCAAATGCCCGCCCAACATTTTCTTCTTTTGCAATAATCCGTTTCACTTAGAAATACGTCACAATATGGAAGAAATGATATGTTGCTACTGTACTTCCATTACATTGCAACTTCAATCTAGTTCTGGTTTTTAACAAGCTTTTTGTTAAGTTTGATGAAGGATCTTAACACTAACTGTTAACCGCTAACACGTATGAGTGGAAAAAAGGTCCCCTGCCCTTTAAAACAGAAAGCACAACTTAACACGCTCCGTCACTCTAAACCCTCAAAAAGGGCTACTATTACCTCTGTGTGTTTAACGGTGCCAAATTTGGAGGAGATTTGCTAATTAATGAGACTGAAACATTAATGAGACTACACAGTGCAAGGTGGCGTGTCTCTTTCTCCTTGTGGCAGGAAGCCCAAGACCAAGAGTATCGAGTGATCCAATCAACTCAACAAAAGAAAACTAATCAACTTCCACAAAATGAGATGTTATTTGGCAATTAGTCCGATGCTAATTTTCTTTTTCCGATCACACTGCATTATTGGCATGAGATGTCACAAAAAGAGGGACAGAGAACTCCGGAGGGACAGAGAACTACTTGATATTTTGTTTGAAAGAAAAAAACTTGTTTAAGAAGAACTCCTGTGGACTTTGCAAATATCATAAAGACTTTTCCAAAGCAGCTGCTCACACTCTTTTTCAATGAGATTCCTGCACACTATTTAGATCTCAAACATTGATGCTTATTCCGATTATCATAACAATACTGACACCTCCGCTGACCTCTGGCTCTCCTTCAGTGCAGCAGTGCTGATGTGAAGAGCTCTTCACATTACAGAGGGCCTCGGATATTGAAGAGCAAACTGACTGGGCAATTCAGTACTGACTGACTTTAGACTGCAAAATGACACACACACACACACACACACACAGACAGCTCAATGAGTCTTGGTTTAATCTGTGGATTACATAAGACTACGCTATATTTCTTGTAATTATCTTAAAAGAGAAATAGAGCAAAAATCACATGTTTTCCAACATTCATGTATTTAACAGATAGATCTCTTTGAACTCAATCCAGCAAAAATGTTCTCCATTGTTAGGACGTCTACTGGTCCAACTGCTCATTTTATTGTGCAATGGCAGAAAATGGTTCAAAGCTAACAGAAAACTGTTGTTCTATGAAACCAGTCGATGCTTTGAGTTGAGTTATTGCAATGTGACCAGGATCAGGGGTTTGAACTGCAGAATATTGAGTGACGGATAAGAGGAATTGGTCAAGAAATGAATGAGTTTACGGGTTGGTGTCGGATTAGATTGATTGAAATTACTGCTGACATTACAGGCTCAAGTTTAAAGTCGTCCAGAGATCTACATATGTCCTTTGAACAGTGCTGACATAACCTGTAGGATGGGTCAGGACAGTCAACAACTGACTAGCCGGTTACTGGGGTCATCTAGTGAGATTATCAAGATTTTTTAGCTTTCATATTCCATCGAAGTGCTTGAAATTGGGTGAATTTAGAGCTAAAACTACAACTTTTTCTAACAAATTCACTCAGTCTTCAAAAATACATTTCAAGACAATTTAGACTTCAATCCTCTACTCTGAGCAATTTAAATGATAATACATAAGAAATACATACTTATGCATATAAGCAATCAAGTAAGTAAAAGTAAGATTTTTTTAAAATGTTTTTGAAAGAAATCTTATGCTCCCCAAGGCTGCGTTTAAAAACAGTAATATTGTGAAATATTATTAGAATTTAAAATAAATGTTTTATATTATAATATATTTAACATTTTAATTTATTCCTGTGGTGTAAAGCTGAATTTTCAGCATCATTACTTCAGTCTTCATTGTCACATGATCATTCAGAAATCATTAATACGCTGATTTGCTGCTCAAGAAACATTTATTATAATTATCATCAAATTTTAAAACAGTTGTGCTGCTTAATACCTTTGTAGAAACCATGACACATTTTTCAGGATTCCAAAAGAACATTTATTTGAAGCAGAAATCTTTTGTAACATTATAAATGTCTTTACTGTCACTTTTGGATAATTGAAAGTGTCCTTGCTGAATAAAAGTATTACATTTCAAAAAAGAAAGAATAAAATCGTACTGAAGAGCTATAATTTTACTAACCCCTAATTCACAATCAAACAAAACACTGAACATATCTAAAAAAGGCTTTTTGACAACTCTGTGTTCCATTAAACTACATGACAAGAGCAAGTGAACCACACAAAAGACCAATCAAGTGTGAGAGGGGAAACCTTAGGATGCCTACTGTATGTCACGAGCTACAGCCAAGTGAAACCAAGACAGCTCTCTCCCACCCTATGTCCTCAACCTCCCCAGACCTGCATGACATCAGCCAAGCCAATGAGAGGTTTGCCTCACCTCAAATCAGGGTCACAACCGAAATGTTTAGCATCTTGTAGGATAAAATTCCTGAAGATGAGCTCAAACATTCTTTAACTCTAGGACATATTTCAGGAATTATTTGCAAAAAGCGTTCTTTTGTACGGTCCAAGCGATACATTTACAACATTAACAATTCAGAACATGTAAATTCGCAGTTGAATTGACAATAGAGAGCGAGGCAGAGAAGGAGCAGTGTTTTGTACAGGATCCGATAAACAGCCTTGGCGCTCCGTCACTAGGCTGACAGCAGTATGAATAAATGATGGAAGGTGCAGCTGATCAGAAATTAGCTAATGGAGAGATTGTGGCCCCAGGGGAAGGACACTTCCCAGACATCCCCCATATCAGACAATAGAGAGAGAGAGTGCTAATAGCATTGAGAGATTGTGACACTTAATGGTATTAACCTTACAACTGAGATGTTCGACTGATTAGCATAAAGCATAGCCTGGAGATGGTGATTAACAGTCATGGCAGGCTGTAATGTACTCTAAATAAATGAAACTTGTGGATGGATACTCATACATTAGCTATACGGTTTTGCGTACACAGTTTTGTGTCCGGATTTTTTTTCTCTTCAGACAGCAAAGAAAATGAAAGGAAATATATAATGGGAATGTGACATCCAACTTTTCTCTAAAAAAACCCCCCATCAAATTTCAAAATAATTATTTTCCAGGTTTTGGCCAACAAAAATACATCATCTTTGAAACACCATATAGCACAAAAACAGACAAGGAGGAAACTTGCAGGTTTGCATGTGTCAAACACCAATGTTTGCACACGCTATCAAATGGAGTATACTCTGAAAGGCTACGTGTTGGGCTATACGCTTATGCTAAGTGTTCACATCAAACTGTTGTATAATTTGGGGTTAAGTGGTGTTGAAGACTGGAAGCTGTAAGTTGGGAAAATCATGTGCACAAACAACCTTTCCCACTGCTGTAAACCTTTAGCCAAGCCAAATACTGATGTGAAGTGAAGTAAACAACAACCTAAAATGAATCATATGCTGCGTCCCAATTCGCATACTATCCGTCCTAAAAAGTATTCGAAAATAGAACTAGTACGTCCCAAATCGTAGTATGTTGAAATGAGTGTTTCAAAGATACCCGGATGGTCTACTATATCCGGTCAGAATCCGAAGTGCAGATCGATGCACACTCAAACGGCTGAGATTGCCCACAACCCATCGCGCGTTGGACGAGGATTCGGTTAGAACTACAAGCACGAGTGAAAAGTGTTAAAAAACTACAGACATGGAGGACGCGCGCGAGTCCGGCGGTTATGTAGAGAGGTTTAGATAAAGGGGTTTAAGTGATTAATTATCAGTCTCTAACCTGACGAAAATTTATTTATTCAATATTGGCTACGTTATATTGCATCTGCAGCAGCATTGTGAACTTTTGTAAAGATACATTTATAGCCATTCAATTTTAAATGCATCATTTCATTAAAATTGCAAACACATGAGGATAGTGAGAGTCTCCGCATGAAAGACCCACGACTGGCAGATGAACGAGCTACAACATTTCTCTCCGAAACGGTAAGAAATTATATTAGATTGAATGGAGGATTTTAACTGTGACGAGATGATTGACAGGGCAGTTTACGGTGAGAACTGTCCGTTAAAGATGACGAAGTAGGATGTCCCAAAGCTTGCCTACTCTTTTGCTACACACTCAAAAGTATGTACTTTTTCTTCACAAAAAGAGTACATACTTTTAGGGCGTAGTATAAGTAGGCGAATTGGGATGCAGCAATAGTATTTAATATACAGCTGTAGCCCTCAATAGTAGAAAGATCTAACGCATTCTCATCCTTTGGCGTCATATGTGACGCCATATGACAAAACGGCGAAATACTACGCACATGGCACCCTTTATCGTCAATATAACACGCACTGTGATGGGTAGGTTTAGGTGTGGGGTAGGGTCTGCGTCTCATATTCACGCTAAAGGATGCCAGTCAACTTTATGACGCCTTGGGTTCGCGTGTTATATTCACGCTAAAGGGTGCCATGTGCGTAGTATTTCGCCGTTTTGTCATATGGCGTCACATATGCCGCCAAAGGATGAGAACGGGCTCAAAGATCCTAACATGGGGAAGGACAGGGGAGGGACGGGGTTATTACTGATGTGGCAGCTCTTCTCAGTTGTGGTATTCAAGAAAGACACAACAGCCGTTCAGATAAAATTGGCCTTTTTATAAGAGATTAGCTCTCATCTGACAAAACACATAAGAAATGCTTCTCCAGCACCAAAACATCTCAATGAGGAAATGAGGGAGACATACAGTTCTGTCCACAGTTATTAGCATCTCAGAAGCCTTTGAGCGGCCTGATGCCACTATACTGCATCTTCATCTCACAAACTGTACAACAGCTGTTGTTGAGGTTTCTTCTGAGTCAGATTACTGCCATCTTGGACTGATTCCTTCTAATGTGGAAAGCCACCAAAACAATAAATGTTGACTAAATGTGCAAAGACTTTATACCTCAGTCTCATAAAATATATGACAGTACAATTTAATTTTGACACCTGGATCGCTTTGCTATGTTGTCCTATAGGGACGTCCCACGTGACGTCACGTCATTTGGAGCAGCCATCTTGACGGAATAGAAAATGCTATACCGCCGGTGATAATACAGCTCATCGCGAAATATTTCTAGCATGCCCGAGCGATGCTGTGCATCAGCGATGCTGATGCGATCAGATACGTGATCATACAAAAGGAATATCTTTATACCGTATCCCAAAAGAAACAAAACGGAGAAACAAGTGGTTGGCGGCAATAAACAGGCAAAACGCTGATGGCGGTGTTTGGCTTCCAACTCAACACAAGACTGCTTTGCAGTCTTCATTTTGGATCAGGTAAGTTATCCCCTCGAAGGCTAATGAATGATTTCTCTGAGTTCGGGATCAAATGTTATGAATCCACTGTTGCCATAGAAATCCGCAATGTTTGTGTGCACTACCAAGCATTCAGCATAACATAAGCTTGTCTTAGCCGGACACATCAGGCTCCCAATTTTACGATATATAAATATTGTTGCTTTAAACAGAAAATCATTTTTTAATCAAACGTTTAGCTGTCGCCCTTTATGATAGAACTATTGTGCATTTTTTTTCACGGTTCTAACGGGGTATGGGTTGACTACACTTTTCAATGTTTTTTTTTTTGTAGCAGTGAAAAAAAACCTACCAACATTAGCTAGAAACAGTATTAAAGTAATAGTAAAGAGTAGAGAAGAGACCCGTGGAACTGCTCAGTTAGCTTCAGAGTCACTACTGGTAAATGCATTTACCTAAAAGACTGTAGCCCAATGTCAAAACGTTTTTATGTAATTATATTATTAGTATAATAATATACTAATAATATATATTACCCACGGCAATGGATCTAATATTAGGGGTGGCCCACCCCTAATAATAGATCCATTGCCACTGAGTAGCTGACGGATGTATTCCGTCAAAATGGCTGACACACGGCTAGGGGTCACGTGACTGGGAGATCCCTATACTTAAAAAAAACACTATTTACCAACACAAATTACATTTATTTAAACATAGTATGTTTCCCAACAATACATAAGGACTCAATTAGGTTAGTATTCTAAGGTTGCAGTTTAATGGGATGGCAGAATGCTTGAACTCATTTTTTAACCCATGACTGTATGCCACATCATGTCACAGATGTCCCTCCATTATGTCTTAATCACAGGGAAAACCTTGTACTAAAATAGGAAACATGCCATCTGGGCTGGCTAAACAATTACATGCTGCGTTTTTTTTACTCTAGAGCTCTTGGTTTCCAAGTAATTGAGGCTTATGGTTATTATGTTCCTGGGTGCTACTTAAGGGATATTTCACCTGAAAAAGAAAAAATATCAATAAATCAATTACTCACCATAAGACTTTGGTTCATCTTAAGAACAAAAATTAAGAGATTTCTGTCCCTTTACTTCTTCAAAATGTTCATAAAAAGATTGTAAAAGTAATTCACATGAATAGAGCGGGTTAACCGAAGTAATCTGAAGAGATACAATCGTTTTATATGATGAACAGATTTAATTTAGTCTATATAATTATCATCTGTAAACACTGATCCGTGAGCACAACGTACAGTAAATGTAAGCACAAACATGCTTGCTTAATCCATGAAAATCAATGGGTTTTGTTCCTGCATGTACAAATTGCATTCACATTATAAGTCCTATACTGCATATACCAACAACATACATTTTTCAAAACCATCTTAAACATATCAGCCATGGAGATGAGGAGTCCAGGTCAAGTTGCAGGTGGTGTGCTAGAATTAACATGCAGTATTATTCAAGATATCTATTATGAAACAAATCATTGTGAGGTCATAGCAGGTTTGACATTAAACAAGCTTAAATTGAAGGATGATATTGCATGTCAGCTGTGCAACAGCTTAATCTCCTTACAAGTAACCCCCTCAAAACTTTTATTTATTAAACTAGAAGAGTAAAATATCCAAGCAAACACTGTAAAACATTCAATACACATTTTTTAAATTAAATGTTCTGTACAATTAACCACATGTTCCTGACCACAATTTTGGTGTGTCTAGCCCAAAGTGAAAATGAGGCCTTCCACGGCCCCCTGTAAATCTTTCGGGGCTCTAGTCAGGGGTCCGTCTCTTGTGAAAAGATTACAGCACAAGAACTGATTGTGTTAATCAGAGCCTTTAAAGCCTGTCTGCTACACCCGTCTGCTCTCAGAGCCCCGAGCTACAGCTGCTGACAGGGGCACATAAATAATCCTGCACCGTCACCAGAAGGACAGGAAGGATGGGATGGTACAGATATTATGAAAGGTGGGTCCAGCTGACTAATTTATTGGCCCCAAAAGGGTGATAATTGTACAGATGCTCTATTATGCCAAAACATTCATGAATCTTTTTCACTGAAATATTGTTTCTCAAGTCACTGGGCTTCCTATATAAGGGTTGTAAAAAATTATGTTTACAGGTCTAAACAGCGAAAAGTGATCTCACATGATCAATAAAGGTGGAGAAAATCTGTTAAATATAGTTTGCTATCAAAGATCCTGAGAAAATTAAAGCAAGACTACTTAAAGAACAAATGAAAGTCTACAATCAGATGACCATAATGAGGTTAAGCACCTATGATCACATTTTAGAATTAGCACAATGACTAATTTCATTTGAAGTTGAAGTAGAGGGTGGCCAAATCTGAATCTGAATGAAACACATTTTAACAAAAAATAAATAAAAAAACACCATAAAAGTAAACTTACAAACCAACACAAAGACTATCCACCAAAAATGCTCTCAACCAGACAACATTCAGTCCTTGAGCTGCCTGAATGGTATATTGGCACAAACTGGTATCTCCTTCCACACAATTTGCCCCTTAGGCAAAACAAAAGCTTTTCAATAGCACCGTTTGGTGTTGATGGCGAGGATACATGTTTGCTGTATGTCAGCAGGGGGGCTGAAGCGGCGGCAGATGGAGACACAACTGAATGCAGAGGTACAGTATTAAGAAATGAAGGGGGAAGGGGTGCAGTGCACACACAGGCCTCAGAGGAGATGATAGAGGAAGCACTATTTACATGCACCACACCCTTTAAAAGACACTGTAACGTGCAGCTAAAGAGAATGAGTCCCGTACACTGCTGCAGCTTAAATAGTGTAGTTAAAATAGCAAAGTTTTGATTAAAAATGGCTCTAAAAAGTGCTTTTAGAAAAAAAAATGCTATAGAAAATCGTGCTTAAATGTTTTTACAAAACAGCGAATTACATTTCAAAATACATATTGTGTCTAACATGAATGTATTACAGATCTTTCTAGTGCCTAATCACAACAAAAATAACAATATTGTATACAGTAGCTGAAATTTCTGACATGATCCAAAGAAATAAACTCAATTTATAGATAGCACACCAAAAGGGATGTGGTCCCTGAGTCATGCTCAAGACTTTCAAGGTCATTGTGGTTTACTACAACCTGTACAAAATCGGCTCCAAAACCGCCATCCTGTGATGAGAACATCTGAGAGTCTATTTCTACCAGTTTTCTAATAAAAAAAAGAAGGAATGGCATTAGGGTACTTAAACTCCATAACTAACAAGCCAATAAACAACAGATTGGCCACACAAGACTAATTAAACCCACAAAGTGAACAAAGAGTAACTGAATTGGGGTGAATCCATCTGGGTTTGTGTCCAGATGCACACTGCAGCCCAATAATCATGTAAAAAAAAAAAGAAAAAAAACGGTCAGAGAATAAATCCTGTCACAAAACCAGAATATGAGAGAGAAGCTTTAATAAATGCATCAGTCCTGAGAAAAAACGATCCTTGCTAACGTCCAGACTGCATTGAAAGGGATTAATATGACCTTATGGGATTGTCGCTGTACTCATGTAGCCCCACTCCTGCTCAACACTGAATCAGCTAGCAATCCGGTTTGAACTGAAATAACTCCTGCACGTGTGAGAAGACAATTCATAATTCTTCATACCAACCCCACAGCATGACGAAAGCACTGAGTGCCAACAGTCAGCCTTATGACTGATTAGTCATAATAAGAGATTATGAGAATTCAACTAAGCCCCTAGAACCTTAGAACAGCCCTATTATTGACAATAAACATGCAAATTCCCCCAAAAACTAGATTTTAACAAAGTTCTCAATATATGGATTCTTATTAAGAAGAAGGGTACCCAAGGTCTGACAAACAAAATAGATCTGGCGGGGAACAAGTACACAAAATCTATTTATTGTTTTGTTCTTCCTGTCTAGTACACCCAAAAGAGTAAGGAGGAAAAGCTATGATTTCAGTCGCCATCGACACGAGAGGTTGCCTGAGGAAGTCAAAGCCAGGCAGAGAAGAATAGTGTGAAACCCAAACCAGAGGAACTTCAAATCCCAGAGATATGAGGCGACCATGAGGCATGGCTTGGAATCTCGGGTCAGGGTTACAGAGACTGAGATCCTCTGGACAGGAATGTATCTGGAATAGGAATCTGTTGCTGGATTCGAGACACTGTTTCGAGAGACACTTTAAAAGCAGGAATTCCATTTTTAAAGCAGGTCAGCTGTTGTTCCAGGCGACATGATCACTTCATCGATCCTTTTTTTAGACTGCTCTTTTGAAGTGGACGTTGTGGGTATTTTTATCATAGCTGACACTGGGCTGAGCCGGAAATGTATTTGTGGTTCTGTGATTAATTAATGGACGCATGTGCTGCTTGAGCAATAAGCTGAATTCCTCTGGTCAGTATGCGAGCGGGAAACATAAACATTCCCTCTTGCTAAGGATGGGCACGAGTGCCTGGGTAAATTACTTTGAACAATAATAATTGGGTGACTCAACTTCAAAATAATGAGACGAGTCAAAATGGTGCCTTATTTGTGCAGTTTTGCGTTTAGTTACGGCTGTATCTTGACTTTAACTCCAGTGCATTAGAGGAAGTTCACACAGGACACATTCATCCATTTTAAAAAAAATTGTGAGAGAATTAGTGAGGGTTTAGGTTTTTTAGTGGTGCGTTAAAACATGGACATACACAATAAAGGCAGAACTTCCTCAAGTGTGATGTAAACAATGTACATAGCGGAATGCCAACTTACACAAATGTACATTGGAGGGAAAATCAAAAATTAGTAATACAATACTGAAATAGTTTTCGATATCCGAAATCATTGACCAAAACAGTTAGCACTTCTCAGATAATGCGTTTTTGACTGTGTTAGCATCTATTTTGTGCCAAGCCTGCACACAACATGGATAAGCTACATCAAAACATGTCAGCAGCGTAGACGCAATTCACTGTCACTAAAAATGATGCTGGAATAGCATTAGGTAAAATACGTTTAGCTAAAATATTAAGCGGCTTGTTGACGAAGAACCAATTTTTTTATCACCTGTGAACACAACACCCTGAACAGCAGAGTTCAGTTAACCAATTATGCAAAGTAAATTACAAAAACTTTATACTTCAGTTTTTGGCTAAATGAAAACTTTCGCTTTTGTTGTTTCTGTAAAAAATGTATTTCGATGGATCACTATAAACTTTTTTTATGGCATTCAAAGGCTTCTTACACGCACCAAATATACCTTTTCTTGGGAAACTCAGGGTTAACTCTTACTTTAAAGCAGTGATGAGTCTATCACAGGCTGGAATGTTGAGCGGAAATGGAATCCCATGCTTCATAAATCTCTCCATGGGAGGATGAATCCACTAGTTTGTCTGGGAACAACTTCACTTAGTCATTAGGATCAATAGGCATGGACAGGTAAGCTCCAGCACTAGTTTAGTGACTCAGCAGCTGGCAGAGGAAGGGTGAGGGCTTGTCTGAGGGAGAAAACAGCCTGGAGGGGAAGCTAGGGATTTGGCAATATTATTACGCCTTGTCCTAAGTGTGGATTCAGATGGGAAGGGAGGCAATGCTTTGACATATCAGTGAAGCATAACAGTGGTAATGTTAGTTTAACCCTGAATTACAAATCATACAAGCAAAGTGAAGAATCTTCAAGTCAAAGTTTACAACAATCCATCCCGACAGACATATTGTTTTTAATAATTCCGAACCATACTTTTGATTCATGCTTCAATCATTTCATTAGTCTCAGCTTTATATCTGAATTCAAATGCTTTTAATGCTCCAGATTAATTAAAGCCACACTGACCGCTGTGTGGGCCAACGAATGGGAACTTCCTCCTGACAGTGGCCCATGTCTATAAATAATCTTGGAATGTTTGCGTTGTTACTTCTAAGCCTTATCATTCAGGCTCTTAATCTTAGATGTGCCTCAGACCCCTTCTGTCCTCCATCCACCCCAAACAGATGTTTAATTACTCTTTCCATTTAGACCTTATGTGGACCTCCAGTGCTCTACTATGAAAGCCTGACTTTATTTGGCATATTTCACAATACAACGTATGTGACTCTGTATATAGTGTTTTGTGGGAAAGCCTGTTTAATGTGGTACAGATAAGTATTCTTTAAAGGATTAGTTCACTCCAGAACTAACTCTAAAATTTCCTGATAATTTGCTCACCCCCATGTCATCGACCCAGTGTTTAAAAGTGTGGAAAAGGAGGTCTTTCCAACTTCAAAAGCATCCGACATCGTTCTTTTACCTATTTTTGTGAGGGGACTTAGTCGTTGCAACTTCGCTTTGTAAACACTGGGTCGGTGCTTTCGCCTACATCACGCATGACCTTTCCAATGTACGTAATGCAAGAGGTCGTGGGCATGCATCGCAGAGCTAGTGCAAGACGGGCATTTTGTTTTTTTAGAAAATGCCCGGTCGTTTAACTATAAAGACCCTTATTCCTCTTTTGAAGCTGCATTGAAACTGCAATTTGGACCTTTAACCCGTTGGTCCCTGTTGAAGTCATGAAAGAAAGACTTGAACATCTTGGATGACATGAGGGTGAGTAAATTATCAGGAAATTTTAATTCTGGAGTGAACTAATCCTTTAATTAGACTCTTCAAAACCCTTAGACCACCAAAGTTAGAAAATAACAACAATTGCAGTGCAGAAAAAAACAACTTGTTATAACATAGTCTTTTCTAACCAACTAAAAAAAAGTGTCTTTTGTGCTTACTACAGCACTGAACCCTACTCTTTGGTGGTCTGAAACATTGGAAGTGGGGAGGGGGTTTACAAGGCCATCTGAATGTTATATATTAGTATCTAGTTAATACTGCTACAGTGGGTCAGTGCGTTCTGTGTGAGGTCTGAGCTTTCATTGCCAGCAGGTTTGTTCTCATGCTGACACAGAGACTGTACAGCAAAGCCGACAGAGGGAGGCATGACACGCATCCTGGGGGTCTCCACTGAGGCAAAATGATCATTTTACTCTGGATCAAGATGGTATTTTGTTCACTGCTGTTCTGCAAGCACTAGTGATCTTCAAAGACAGTGAAGTGGTGTTAAATAACCTTTGAACTTGTAATGAATGTGAGAGGGACTCCCCAGTATTCCTCACCTGGAGGGACAGAGGGTCCTAACAGAATTAACACTAATAATGAACCATGACAAGTGCCTTTAGACTTTATAGACCATGTTTTTATAGTTAAATAGACCTGATTTAGAAAAAAAAAAAAAATTATATGAATATAGTCTAGACAGAGAGACAGAAAAATAGACATATATAGCCTACATAGGTTATTATTCTAGTTTAAACGTTTTAAAGATGGTAAAATATGAATGTTTTAAACGCCGTTAGTTACAGAAAAACGATAACGTCAATTGTGATCAAAACTTGGAACAAGCTCAGCAACATCCTTTTAAAGGCAGGCAGCACCATCACAAAGGAAACAGGGATAGACTGTTCCAGTGAAGTGTTCTAGTTTTCCACCTACCTCAACAAAGAAGGTATCCATTTATGGTCCTGTCCGGTGTTTGGTGAGCAGGGTACCACTGACTCCACTGACGTGCACTGTAAAGATGCTCTGCATTCACGCGCTTAAGATAAAGCTGAAGTTCCCATCGTACAGTCCAGACAGAAGGCTAATTCCTCTGATTAAGCTTAAAGTTTTCTTTAAAAGCTCTTGCCAAACTCATTCAGAAAACGCTTTGACGGGTATGTGTCTGTTGTGTGTATTAGAAGAAGCTCGTGTTTGTCCCAGTGGCAGTCCTGCTCGTCTCGCGCGGCATGCGCTTGTGTATCTTTGTGTAGAGAAAACACTGAGGAGGACACCGGCTCATTTGCGTATGACTCCCAGGGGCGGGGCTTATGAATGTGACTCCGCCCACTAGACACACCCGTGTGAGAGAAGAGCTGCATATAATGGCAAAGCACTCAGTATGAGGAAATTCCTTATAATGAAATGAAAGGGTCTGGCCCTAAGCTAATTTTTTTTTATTTCATAAATAACTGCAAAAGCAAAATATTATATTGTGGTTATCTAATTGGTCAGAGTTGTTGTTGTTGTTGTTGTTTTTATATATTAATCTTATTGTGATGATAGGACAAAGGAAATTGTTAATTTATGTTTTTAATTTTTTAATGGCAGAACAGAAGTTTTGTAAATGTCCACAGAAATTGCTCAGACTTATTCTACTAATTTCATGGAGAAAAATAAACAAACAAAAACTGTTTAAGGAGCCTATTACTCATTACACGATTTTTGGCATTCCAAGAGAGAGAAAGAGAAAGAGAAAGAGAGAGAGAGAGAGAGAGAGAGAGAGAGAGAGAGAGAGAGAGAGAGAGAGAGAGAGAGAGAGAGAGAGAGAGAGAAATATCCAGGGAATTCTGGAATGGCTTCGACCCACTTAGTGTCTGAATTGTCCTCTTAGGAAAGTCACCCATATTCAAGTCCCTGTATTTCGGTCATCACTTTAAATATATATATATATATATATATAGGGTGATATCAGGTAAAATGGGCCATTTAAGGTTTGGGGGTCCCAGCTCCTCTGGAATTTAGAGCCAATGACTGCAAAGGATTTCAAACTGTTATCATAACTGTGCTTGACAAGTAAAAGCTGATTAGTTTATGGTTGATATGGTGGGCGGGGGAATCATTCAAATCAAGACTACACCAGAAAGCTGCATGGTAAGTAGCCTGGCATACCAAATCTAACTTAACTATTATAAAGATGATAAATCTATAAAAATAAAAATAAAAACATTCACATAAAAAAATATGCATAATATCTGTCTTGATGGCATCAATCAGAAATAATGTTGTTAGTTTGGTATATGGACATATTTTTTGAAAAAGTGATGTTTTTCTTGGTGGCCCAATTTACCTTAACCCACTAAGGTAAAATGGGCCATCATCTGTGTGTGTGTGTGTGTGGGGGGGGGGGGGGGGGGGGGTTATCCTTGTGGGGGCATTTGTATGTTATGTAATGGGGCAATGTAATATAAACAAAGGCGCACACACACACACACACACACACACACACACACCACTGACATCAGTTTACCGATGCTGTTCCAAAATTGACTTTTTTTAATTGCACATTTGAATATGTGGGTTGGCACCTAAAATGTTTTTAATGGCGCATATGAATATGTTTGTTTAATGCAGTTTAATGCAGTTTAATGCAGTTGTTTAATGCAGTTTTTACCATGTGGCTGTATAAGCAATTGTGTTTTAAAATTAAAATTGAGGATAAATTAGCCTACTATTTCCCTTTGCAGTTTGACTGGCCCATTTTACCTGAAACTGCTCATGCAAAAAAAGTTGGCACAGCTGATGTTTCAAGAAATGTAGGGCCTAAATAATTATATTTTATTACATAATTTCAACACAAAATTATCAAAAACAGTCATTATTAATCATAAAAACACATGGAAAAGGCATATATGGTATTGTATTATTGTCCCAAACGATTTACCAAGAAGTGGCCCAATTTAGCTGATATCACCCTATATATATATATATATATATATATATATATATATATATATATATATATATATATTAACATATGTTAATTAACAGCTCGCATAATATCAAGTCAATATTTGAGAATGCTTGTGAATGAAATGTTATAGTTATCAGGGTGAGTCCACTCCCTCAACTTCTGGCAGTATCATTAACAAGAGCCACTATCTCAGCATGTTTGACCCTTACAATGGGGTTAATTATATTCAAGTGAGCTCCTATCAATCTCTGTTTGGAGCTCCTCTAAAGTCAAAGACTGAGGGAGGTCTGTCTGTATGGGTGTGCTACAGCTGCTCTTGCTGTAGGCACAGTGTTGTGACCTCTCTCATTTAGGTCAGCCTTCTATCAGTCTGAGTTGCAAGGACAGAGAAAGGCCTGGTAAACTAGTTTTAAACCACTCATGGTACATATGGTATTAAGCAAAATTGTTGATTTGGCTGTACTGACACTGTTGGATGAGAACTGAACTGAATGATGGCATCGCTGTTTTCTACAGAACTGCTTTATAGCTTGATTGAACTCATTTCATATTTTGATGATCTTTCAGTTATTGAACAGAACTGAATCAACACTGAACTGACCTCACAATGACACTTTTTTTCTTTTTAGAGCTGTTTTACAGCAGAATTGAACTTTGTTTGCATCATTAAATCATTATTTTCTGCTTATGCCTTTAAAGCTGCTTTGAAACAATCTGTATTGTATAAAGCACTATATAAATAAAGGTGACTTGACAAACTGAACTCATGGTGTATGCCAAAAAAAAAAGTGCAAGTAAAGTTTCTCGTCAGAGTTTTGCTCTGGGACTTGGGACATGCAGGCATAAATGTTTTAAAATGTCTTTGATCCCCAAACTACAAGTCTTAGTTTAAAAGTTGTAAAATGTAAAAGTGCATCATGTCTCCTTGAAAAAAAAAAAAAACGATGTAAACGATGTGTATAAACTTTTTAAGATTTAATATTAGATTTGCTTAGATAAGAATCAATAGTAATGGAGTCAAGTTCTTTAGGGAATAATGTCCTCATCGAAACTCCATTCTCTGTTCCATAGCTTTATATTCAAAGCACTCTATCATAAAAGTGATTCGCATTACTGGGGAGGACATTAATCTTTATTTAAGTGGCCTGTGAAAGATGTAGAAGCCTAAAAGATGCCGTTAGTGGCATTGCTCAGATTCAATTCTGCGTTTTAAGAGCAAAGTGAATACAATTTATATAGCAAGCTTAATAACAGTTCTTGTAAGCAAGTGTGACAACCGTGCACATCTTTATAGTCATGTACTTATACATTTAAAGAATAATTTTTAAGGCTTTTAACAAATGTGTCTCGTTCCAAAGATTGCGAGAGAGGAAGTCCCTGCTTTTGATCAAAGTCGATACATAATATTTAGCTCCGTCTGTGATGACAGACCTTCCCGCATAAGCAGTTACAGAGATGCTTTACGATTATAAGCGCTGCATACCAGAGTTAACTCTCAAAATGATCAGCTATATAGTAAATTGTGTATTTTCAGAACAGATCACCCACTGTCATGTAATCTAAAGAGAAAATGATCTGTTCCCTGCAGTCCGGATCTGTTTTTGATTATTCTCTTGTGAACCAGGTTTAAACTAACTGGTTCTTATGCTTTAATCCGATAGTAGACGACCCATGTCATACTGATTAACTGTATGTAATGAAGCTCATTCCCAAGCCTCATGCCTAGCTCTATTCACACAATCAGACTTTATTCTGTGCAGATTTCAAATCACTCTAGCATCAATACAAAACAGTGCTATAAACAGCCTTGGACTTTGTGTTTGCTTAAGGCTTAGGCATGTGGCTGGTTTGAGAATGGCATCAGGTGCCGATGACAGATCCCAGCAAAAGGAGATCTGTTAAAAGACAATTTTGTGTTATGTTGCTGATCAGATCAGTGTGATTCTGTTACTGAACAATATTGCTTTATGCTATCATTTACCCCTGGAAATAGTTTATAATGACTGCTCTTTCTATATTTAGTAGCCTATAGTTCAGATGACAAGTTATTCTTCAAGAAAATGTAAATGATCAGTTTCAACTGAAGTGGGTTATTATACACAGTCAAGGACCCTGTACATTTTCTGCTTGGATGGGTGAGTGTTGTGTTAAAGTGGTGCATTAACCCCCACTCATTTAAGCGAACACAAAAGAAAGTGTATTTGTAATTAGTCTCACATCATTTTAAACAATTTAACCTGGTTCAGCTGCGTGGTGTGCTTAGTGGGATGCAGCAACGAAATTGCTGGTTACCAAATAGATGAAGTCTTGTGCAATACCTGAGGTCAGACAAAGAGCTCAGACAAAGGCAGGCAGTAGGGTAGCTGCCACTGGCTAATCAGAGCGGCCCATGAGGAAATGGGGGAGGGGAACAGACTGAGACAACCTGGCAGTGTTTCTGTATCCCAAGAGAATATGTTCATTAACCAGCATCAATGTGATACATGCAGTCATTTTTTGATTTCAAACTCAGCTGTCAGACTAGCGTGTTAAAGTGATGCTTTATGCATGTTGTTGATGTTGTTGTGAAAATGATAACACGATTTTTGAGCCAAGTGGAATTTGAGGATAGAGTATATATTATCTTTGATAATAAATAATTAGTAACGAGTCCAAATGATCAGATAATTTGTTATAAACAAATTTTATGCCATCATGCGTCACTCCAATGGAAATTTACTGTTTCATTCTGTTTTCAGAAATTATTAGATTAATCGTGGTTTATTTTACTGTTGTCTCAGCAAAAATTAGTTGAGGCAGGATCTAGATGGAGCAGTGAACTTTAATTAACAATAAATCAAAGTAGCAAACACTCTAATAAACACACTATAAAATGCTCTAGAGAAACGTCCTCTAACCAAAGACGTACTGATAGAGGTAAGAACAGACAAGGAAATGAACTGATCAAGAAGTATATATACACAGACTAAATAAATGAATTAGCAAGGCAAGGGACATAATAGCTTGTTATGGTAACTAATAGGCGCACACTAGGAAACTAAGGGTACGTTTACATGATAACGATGTGCTAAAAAGTAAAAACATTTCTTTGTACAGATGACAACGTTATCAAAGCGATCCCCTTTGGAAAACAACTTATAATGCTGTATTATGCATGCAAGACAAGTAGTTGGCGATGTCAACTGCGCACATACGCATTATTTTACTACAGTGCACTCGAGCCGCACATGCCTGCAGTGGAGCCATTAGGATGTCTGTACCAGGTGGAGCCGAGGGAGGGAGGAGCCGACTGGTCGATGGGCCAAGGTGAAGTGACGGACTCAGCGGCTCGAGGAAGCGACTGGGGATCCCCTTGCCAAGTTGGAACTGGAGACCGGAAGACCCGAAGCAGATCAGAGCAGCAGAGCAGAGCAAACACAGGAGGAGACGAGGACCTGACAGCGAACCAGCAGAGGCGTGGCCAGAGGACTGACTTTCTAAGGTAGAGGAGGCGGGAGAGGGAAGGTGGGTGGGACCATTGGAGACGTAGGAGACTTGGATGTCCATGGGAGGAGTGGCTGATCGCTGGCTGGACTCTGGTTCTGTGATGGTCTTGGGCAAGGACATCAAAACTGGATAGACATGTTTTAAACGGTGGAAAATGGCTATAGTCCAAAGTCCTGTGGGCTATAATAGTAACCTCTCAGCCAGTAAATCGATTTTAGGGTTGTATCATCCAGACCGGAATGCTGAGCCAACACATAATCAGGCAGAGTATTTCAATAATGGGAGATTTTCATGGGTGAAGACTATTAAGAGTGCTGCATAATCCATTTTTTGGATCCGTTCTTCTACAATTTGTAGTCAGCACACACGAAGATGTGACGAAGAAGAATGTGGCACGAAGAAACAAAGATTAACAATGCAAAATACTCCAAATCACTAAATCACAGAAAAAACATAGGAGAAACGCTAACGTAAATCCTAAACGAGAACCGACAGGGAACTGAACATAACAGGGAGTATAAATACAAGGCGAACATAATGAAAGACAGGTGAAAACCATTAGTAGCCATAGAAATAAACAAGGACATAATCAGTAACCCAGGAAACTGAAACTAAACATAGCAGGAAAACAGGAACTAAAGAAAACAAAACAATATCATATCTGTATCCGTGACAATTGTATAGACAGCCCTAATTTTTAATAGTTTAATAGTTTAATAATTTGTTTTTATTTAAAAGGTTTATGCATCTAATATCATTCTAATAATAGGTAGAAAAATATATACGCTGTTAATAAATGTATTCCAGATAATATTTTAATACTTTGCTTTAGCACAATGTCAAAAAAGAAAGAAAATTGCATTTATAATATGATGCTTTATATTTTTTTCACATAGTGGGTCAATTGGTCTTATTTATATATTCCAATATACATATTTTAGTAAGGTCATCATATCTGGTGGTCTGGGCATCATAAAGTTTAAAAACTCCTGACCTAGGGCACAAAGTAAGCCAGTACTGGGATGCCTTCCAAAAAAAGGTGCATGACGCTCCTGATCTAGCATAACATCTCTGTGAGAAAACCATAACAAAGCCGCTACCCGTTGAGCTGTCAGAAGATCCACAGGGCCTGAATAGCCCTTCTGTGTGTCAGTAGACAACAGAGTAACTCGTCCCTCCTTCTCTCTCTCTCTCTCTGACACACACACACACACACACACACACACACACACACACACACACACACACACACACACACACACACACACACACACACACACACACACACACACACACACACAGAATTAGTACACAGAATATACTTCAGACATTTAAAGATAGAAACTGTGTATAGTTCATAACAATAGTTCTCTCGTATGGATTTTGAAACTCGTGTTCTGATTCTAGATCAGCTGTTCTGCTCTGGCATGCCATACAAATACCAGTTCTGTAGTCAATTCTGTCAGTCTGAGAGCTTGTTTGGCTCACATTCAGTCTCCTGACCCTGAGTCTGTTTACTTGCTGCCAAAATTGTAGACACAGCATCTACAAACACATAAATGTATTATTGACAGTGATTTCTTGTGGATTAATGGCAGTCTTTGTAACAGTCTGACCCTCAATCAGGCCCAAGGCAAGGTCAATTAGCCCTCGGCTGAAAGCATCAGATCCCAGTTAATGGGGGGAATAGAGAGGATGTTAGATAAAGAGTTTTTCTAATGACTCTCAGTTGTAGTGCAATCACTACATTATCACATGAGCAGGCTTGTGGTGTTTATGTAAAAACATCCAAACAGAATGGCACTAATGCCTTGATGCAGCAGCTGATCAACAGCACATGTATTGAGCTAATGTCACAGCCAATGAAAGATCAGATAAGAGCATACACAGTCTGTCTCCCTAAAGATAAAATCATATTAAAGAGGACACACAACTCCACTCTCAGTCAACAGCACTGTTGTATCTATCACCATCCTTGTAGACTTCTTCATATTTTTATAGTTTTCACTACTGCCTTTACAACTGACATAAATGTCACATTTGATGACAAACTGTTACAAAATGATCTATGCATTTATACAGATATCCCCAGTTAATCATCAAGGTTAGTAAAAATCAGTAATATCAGGACACAGGCAAGCAGACCAGAGGCCATTTTTTAATTGGATGTCAATGGAGGAGAGGCTTCAGTATACTGAATAAACTGCTTTTGTGTTGAAATAGCTTACCACGTAATGAATCGACAGCCTGTCTGCTAATCCTCAACATGTTTGCCATTAAATGTATTGGATTGATCTATTTTAAGAGTTTTCAATAAAAGAAGTCACAGACATTTTTACAACAGGTAGGATTCATTTTAGGACAGGTAGGATTCATTTTACGGCGCTACTCATTTATTTCTATGGTATCTGCAAACTGTGATTTCATGTCGCACAACTGTGGGCTGTGAAGGCTGTGTTGTGATCAAGGCACATGTGATCCAAATTGGCCGTTACGCATTCTCCAATGGTAGAGCCCTGGACCTTGGTATCCCCCCAAAATTAGACCATGGGTACCCAATCCTGTTTCTGGAGATCTACCTACCTGCATAGATCAGATCCAAACCTGATTCAAGGCCTATCTGTAATTGTCAAGGGCTCCTGAAGATCTTAGTTAGTGTTTGGAGCTGAATTTTGCAGGAAGTTATTTCCAGGAACAGGATTAGGCACTGCTGAATTAGACCATCTCTTGTTAGATATATAAGGGAGTCTGGTCCATTACAGTAGGTGGCAGTAATGCACTATATAGTTTGCAATCCAACATTAAACAAAGAAGAAGAAAAATAACAAAAACCACGGCTGAATCCTAAATCGCCCACTAAACCCTCAATCACTATTCCCTACATTAGTCCACTAATACTGTTCACTTGAAGGAGTGAATGAAAACGAGTGAGCGAATTCGGATAGCCGTTGAGCCTGTACACTTGTTATTGCGATGCATTGTGGGATAGAATGAGTGCACTTGATAACGTCCACCATGGTTTCAGACACCACTACAAATGGCTGTTCCCTCAAATAACGCCCTGTTTGAGGGTATAGGGGACGATTTCGGATTCAGCCCACATTTTCCACCTCCTCCAGCCTGGATATTCATTAAAAACACACATGTCCACCACATGTCACAATACAAGCAAATAGTAGCTTTGTAGAGTGATCAGTAATCTAGATGATCTCACAATATATTAGAACATTGTGTTTTTGGTTATGCTATCTGATAAGTGACATAAAGTGCAACAACAAAATGTATAGAGCTATGTGGCATCATCCTAGATTCCTCATTTTAGACAAATTCTAAACAGCACTGCACAAATTCATTGAGTGGAAAGCAATGGCGAAATGTTGTGTGAGTCTGTGTGGTTTGTTGAGCTGTAGCCTAAACTGTAAAAAGTGGTAACCTGCAATTGTTACCATAAAGAATGCGTTATTTAACGCATGAAACTAGTTTTGTTTGTATAAATTAATGTACTTAGGTTTATTCAGTAATGTTACATAATATTTTGACTTTGACTTACTTTTGAATTGGAGATTTTACCATTTTTTAGGTTACCATTTTGTACCATGTTTCTGCAGAGCATTCAAATCAATCAGTTCTGAGGTTGATAGTTAGGATCCTGCCTTAGAATACTGTCTAGGCGATAGACAGCGAGGCAACTCCACTGGATTCTGGAATACTTACTGATATAATCAGGGTGGAAGGCCAAAGGGGAGTTTAGGAGGGGACAGGTTTGTTTGTGGAACCATCATCCTGCAGTGCATGTGAAACAAAGGTGTGGAATGCAAAAGATCGTGGGGGGCAACAGAGGGGGGCTTTAAATGACCATACAGTTAACTGTTGGAAGATAAGGAGGAATCCTGCTGTTGACCAGTTCCAGAACATGTATGGAAAGGTCAACATATTTTGAGTTCTGTTCATTCATGAATGTCAGGAAACTTGGGTTCAATACTCTTGAGAGACCATCACTAATGTTTGTTGTAACATGATGCTGACTCCAGCCATCTCGCATCAACATACACTATAAAAAGAGGCACATCAACCACACAAAAGTACTTCAATATTCCATGAATGTTCACAGACACAAATCTCATTTATTTTCAATTTAAAGCCCATCATTATAGTATTACAAAGCAAGCTGATATCATAATTTCTAATTTTCTAATTCTAAAAGTTTGATCGTTTAGGCAAGTATACTGTTACCGTTCCCTCAAGATTTCAATGAAAAAAGTATGTTCTAAGAACATTTAGATAATGTTACCATTAAGGAGTGAAAATGTTATTTTGGAATGTTTTCTGAACGTTAAAACCTTCCAGTTTTTTAAATGTTTTAGAAACGTTTTTCTTGGTTATACAAGCATTTATCATTTTGCATGCCCGTGTTGGGGAAAGTTACTTTTAAAAGTAATGCATTACAATATTGTGCGACTCCCTAAAGTAAAAAGTTACTTTTTATGTAAAGTAATCCATTACGCTACTTTTGCGTTACTTTTTCTTACCTGGGCTGGGCTTGCTTGCTTTGTTTTTTAATAATAATTATAAAAAGTTATGTTTTGGCAAATGTAATAAATAAGCCTCAGGTTGAAGGAAATGCAAATTCACACCTTTACAGTAGAGGGCACAGCTCAAACAAGCCTTTCAGTAGTGCTGCCATTGTGGATTGCAGAAGAATAGGACTCAGGAGAAGAAAGTTCAGTACTCTTATTTCAGCAATAAAAAATTATATATTTTTTGCATATTGGTATGGTTAAATCCAGAGGTGTAACGTCCAGGTTCAGAAAGTAAAAGTCCTCCTCAGTATTTTGTTCCAATCACCTGTATTTGCTAATTAGCACAGTTTTTCAGCCAGGAGATAGAACTAATCCGTGAAATTAGCTGGCTGAGTTCATGGGTGGAATAAACAAACATATGGCAGGACTTTTACTTTCTGACCCCTGGACTTTACACCTCTGGTTAAATCAGATCATTGAAGGTCAACAGCAAAGACATTGGTTAATAAAGTGAGATTAAATACATTACAGTATATTTGTGTAATTTAACATATTGCAGGTTTGCGTAATTGCGAGTTACTTTTGAATGTTCTCTGAACAAGTAGTAACATGTAAAAAAAAAAAAAAACTTAGATGAACATCCAACTATAATGTTACAGAAAAATATGTTCCACGAAAGACGTATAATAAATAAAAATGTTGTGCCAATGTTTTGAGAACATTATTAAAGACGGACGTTCAGATACAAAACTCTTCTTCGGGAACCTCTGGAGGGACTCATTGTGCAATATAATCACATACCATTCCTTATTCTTCAGGGCTTGAGGATGTTATTCACTTATTCCTCCCCACAAACTTCCTGCAGACTGTGTTTTGTAAAGCATGTTCATATCATCATTTTATTTTCTCATTGAAAAAGTGGTAAAACTTGATGTGCATAACATTTACTTTACTAAATATTTCCCTTATTTGTGAACAAACCTCCAAACAAGCAAATGGTTAGACACAAAATGTTTTAAACTGGTGAAAATCTCATGACTCGTTATAGGAATCCACTGAGAACCCAGGTCGTTTATACCTAAAAGTTAATTGTTTTAAAAATGTTTTTGAGTAGTCAGAAGAAAGATGACCTTAAATAGGCCAGGGAGTCATTACTGAGAGCCATGAGAGGGATTTGGAGACTTATTTATTAATGTGTTAATGCTGTGTAACTTGATCCATGGCTCATGCCGTGTGTAAAACTGATGCCACATGGTGGAGATATGTGATTCATCAGGCCCTGTTAAGTTTGGTCGTAAAAATGGCAAAAATGTTACTGTTCGCTGTTGAGAAATCTGAAGGAGTTTGTTTGGTCAGGCGGGCGGATGATGATTTTAAGATTCCCAAGACTGCTGGTGGTCACGATTTTCTCAGGGAGTCAGAATGGAAAGATTTGGTTTCTACTATAAAGTAAATAGTAAATATATTCATTCTATCACAAACCAAATCAGCCAGTTGCATATACAGTAGTAACTCTTTCAAAGTGTGAGATATGCTAAGTTTACTGTATTCACAAACATATGGAGTCCTGTTTTAAAACATATCGGCTCTGACTCAAGCAATTCCTCAAATAAAGATGGGCCTTTTCCAATAAAGCCCTGAAAATAAGGCTGACACATTATAAACAGCAAGTAATTAAAGGAGTGTTCTGTGTGCGTGTACAGACACACACCAGGCAAAAGAAACAACGAACAACGAAGAAAGAAGCTGAATCAAAATGCTATGGTTCTTTCCTAACACATTGTTGATAACATGACCTGTCATCGATTTTATTTGTGTTTATAGATATTCATTGAAACAGTTAAGAACTTCCTGTAATCTTCAACAACTGAAAAGGCAAATCTCTCTCAGTATTTGGAAAACTGGCCTCCCCTGTGAGTGAGGATTTTGGTTTACTTCTGAAGCACAAGTGGATTATCAGCTTTGGAAAATATTTTTTTTTCCAGGGTATACTTACTGAGGCCGAAGTTTGTATTAGTAGCTAAAGCAAACATTTTGAACCAGGTTTAAAAATACAAAAGACCATAGTTCAGTGATTTAGGCAACAATATTAAAGTCATGAACCCCGCTTTAATTGTATTCATCTAAATCCATCCTAATTAGTAGATTACTGTGTAACCCTTTACAGGAAATGTTTTTTTTTTCTGTATCCTGACAGTGAGAAACTGACTCACAGCCAAATCATCTCACAAGACCGACTCATTTATTCTCTACTCATTAATCAGCACTGCCTAGACAAACAGAGCCATAATGACACACAGAGAACGTGATCTCAGCCTGTCCCCAATCTGTTATTTGCATTAATAGTATTAATAAATAATATATTTATTCGGATGCAAGTGAGGGTCCTGTATACATACATATAGTATACACATATAGACACAATAGTCCAGTATACATGTTTTCAGCATGTGAAAATAATAAAAGTACTTTAAAAATGATAAAATAATATTAATTAAATAAAAGAGCACTTAATGAGAGTATTAATGACAGTCTCTTAATATACTTAAGTATACTATCAAAAAGGGCACTTTACATAATAATAATTAAAAGCTAATTTAAAAGTTTTACTTTAAAGTAAAGTTTAAATTATGTTTAAATCATAGTTTTCTTTGCTTCAAAGAAGTAGACTTATTTTGATGTGTTGACTAACATAAGAACATGTAAAGTACTTGACAATAATTTAACATGCGATATTATGTATTCGATATTCTTGTGTGTGTGTGTGTGTGCGTGTGTGTGTGTGTGTGTGTGTTAAGGTAACACAGGAGGTATGTGTGTTTGCTTACTCAGCTCACCAGGATAATGACTGCATTACTGCCTAACAGCATTAGGTTTGGTTTTCAAAAGAATGCCTTTAAAAGCCAAAGAGACTTGCTCTTCGCACACATATGGGGTCGTTTACCATCCTATACGCACTTTATGGGAACGTGAGAGAAATCCGTAAAGCTATTTTAAACTGGCATCTGCCTTCCTCTTAAAGTACAAACTCTATGCATTGTCTTCAAATTCTCCCACATTCTGTGCAGTGTATCTCTTTATGGTGTTCAGCAGATGGTGTCAAACAATGGCTGTGGTGCAGTGTATGTGTCAACACCAATGGATCAGCCACTGTTTATTTGGGTGTCTGGACCCAGCAGTAAACATTCACAATCATGCAGCACAAGTGAAAATTGGTGACAAGTCACTTCACCAGCTCACCAATACCCACATTAAAGCGGCAGGAGGAAATGCACATTCACAACATGGCACTGACAATTGTTGTTACATATACATTTCTCTTTATATTGAACTGAGTAGGCCTAAATAATTGATGCTACATGTGTATCTTTCAAATATAAAAATGTTCCCATTCACTATGGCAGTCACTCCAGTCATAGCTACATATAGCATTGATCATTTGTAATGCAAACATATACAACAACACAAAATAGCAATGTATTAGATTTGGAGGCTTCTTAGAACATAAATGTGGAATTGCTTACTATCCACCCAAAGCTTAGACCTCACTATACAGCAGGCTCTCATTAGAGGGCGCTGAAGAACGAATGAATGAATGCAACATCAGTCTTCTGTCCTGTAGCGCCTCTGAGTGTCTGACACCATTCAAGTTTTATTTATCAACATTTCACATTCCAGGGCAGTTTATTATATAAGAGGTCAGTCCTGAGTTGCCTTTACTGTCTGAAAATAATTTAAGAAACCACAGGTGTATAGAGTACCTGAAAACCATATAGTAAAAGTACAGATACCTTACAGCAAAACTGACTCCATTACAAGTTAACTGTACTTAAGTATTTTACTCATACTGAATGTAGGCTCAAAGATGCACAAGTCCTCAACACCTGAGACATGCCAGTGAAAAATAAGAAACAGATGATTTTTGATGAGAGCAATCACGTTCATTTTGTAAAAAAAAAAAAAAAAAAACGTACCTCAAAATTGCAATAAATCAAGGTTGACAGTTGACAGTTGACACAACAGCCTCTTAACCAATTTGTGCCCTAATTTTTCTGGATGGTTTCGTGCAAATAGTCATGTTAATAGTGTCCTGTGTGAACATGTTCTGTATTTATTTTACCATGGTTTTAGTTTTTATTCTTGAAAATCGTATTTGAATGTGCGACAACTATAGTTGTCGATGGGCAAGTATGTTATATGCACCCCCTCAATGTTAAATTTGAATAGGAGGAGAACATTTGGCATCTATCTCAAAATATCTGCTTTCAACAGATCAATTTTTATTCATAAATACATGTATTAAGTATAAAAAAGAACATTCGATGCGAACCCCAAAAAAGCTGCATCTAGCTTATAATCTGTTGAATATGAAAACACAACAAACAACAAATTCATTTGTCTTAACCCTTGTGCGCTGTTTAGGGTCTTTTGACCCACATTTCTAACTTTCATTCATGGGGATAACATGGATAATTTGACATGGTTTAGTGTAAGATTTTTGCCCATCTTTTGGAAAAAATCTGTTTTAAAAGTAAAAAATTCTCACTTTAGTTCCAATATTTGCTATTTGCTAAAAGACTGAAAGACATCTTTTCACAAGTTTTTCCAGTTGTATTCATATCAACATATTATGAAATCCCAATTATAAAAATAAAAGTTACTTTTTGTCAAAGTTTAGCATTTTTTGTACTGAAAAAAAAATCAGTTGTTCAATAATGTTACATAATGAATATAATCAAATTACTTTTGTCCATTTTACATGCGGGGTCAGACCCCGTTTAGAAAATGGACAAAATTAATTCTCAAAATCAGAAACAACACGGAACGCACATAGACAGAAATGAAGTGGCACACTTTAAATTTGTAAAATTATATGAAATACAGATGTTTGACATAAATGATAAACTCTAAAGACTCTTCAAATTTTCTCTTTGTAACATCCTGATCAGGTTTGTTTCTACTCATAATGTGACATTATTGAAAAACAGATTTTTTTTCAGTGCAAAAACTGCTAAACTTTGACAAAAAGTAACTTGTATTGTTATAATTGTGATTTCATAATATGTAGATATGAATTCAACTGGGAAAAACTTGTGAAAAGATGTCTTTTAGTTCGTCAAATAGCAAATAGTGGAGCTCTGCAGCCATCTAATGGTTAAAGTGATCATTTTTTTACTTTTAAAACTTTTCAAAAAGATGGGCAAAAATCTTACACTAAACCATGTCAAATTATCCATGTTATCCCCATGAAATTTAGAAATGTAGGTCTTTATAAAATGAATTTTAAATAAAAAGTTATTTTTTATTTTATTTATAAAACCCTATTTAAAAAAAATATCTGTGGATTTATGGAAATTATTTTGTGGAGTAAAAATGTCCAAATGTGGAGTAAAAACGTTAATAAACTGAGTAAAATTACATTTGCTAAAACATTTTTTTTAATTTTGTTGCCTGGAGTCAAATGACATCTGACATCTTAGACCCCAAACAGCCTGACTCTAAACCGCAAACGAACAGTGCACAAGGGTTAAAGAGGTGGAACATAGTGCAGAACAAAGTCCAGCCATAAAGCATCAAAAAGATAAATGAAAATAAAAAAATAAAAAAAATAAATGGAATGAAGAAAAAAGGAAGTTGACAGCCTCATGTAACAGGAAGAAAGGGAATACCTTTTCTTTCTTCTTGAAATCCTTTATTTTGTAATAATCATTGAGACATAAAACATGGATAACATCTAGAAAAATACTTACAAAAGGAAAATGACAACTATACATATGCGGCAACTAGTTGCCGGTGGCTTTAAACGTCTACAAACACTCAAGTCTCACAAACACACATGTGCTCAAAAAGGGAATAAGTAAACCAAAAAAAGGTTTCTTCAATATAATTGATAAATAAAATAATGTTAAGTAGAAATAAACAGTCATACACTTGCATCAGACATGCTGGTTTTCTCATCACTGGCTGCAGTCATGTCCTCATCTCATATGAAACACCTGCAATTCACAACTACCTGCTAATACTCTAAGGCTAAGTTTCACATACAGGGCTTAAACTAAACCAGATTTAGGCCTTAGTTCAATTAGGGTATTTAAGTAGCTTTTCTAAACGTGCCTAAGCATAAAAAAACATTACTGATGTGCATCTTGAAACAAAACAATGGCGCATTGTTGACATATTTTAAGATATGCCATGCCCGTGCAAGTTGCTTTCAGTTAAAACAGCTCAAACGTGGATTTTAGTCTGGGACTAGGCTTAAGCTTTGTCAGTGAAACCGTACAACATTCGCATAAAGTAGTCTTTTAAACAAGTTTTGGCCCTTTGAGGCCAAAATATATAGCCTATAGCCTATAGCTTCAATGCCCTGCAGATGGCCATATCACTTTTTTTGTAGCAGAAATAAACTGCTGCAGAAAAAGTTGGGTGCCATGAGTTATTTCTTTAAAAACATCACAACTGTATTGGAACAAATAGTTCCAAATACAGTTGTAGCCAAAAGTACCAAAACTATAGCCTACATTTACTCTACTTACACCACTGTAAGAAACCCATCTGGACATTTGCTGAGACCCTCCAATAGGCCGCCCAGGCCAGAAGGTTGAGAACCATTAAACTAAACTTAATTTGCTCCGTTTGGTTAGGCTTGTTCTTGGCACATGAAAAATGTTGCAACAAATTATGATAATACATTTAAGTTAAATAAACCTTTTTGCTGCAAGCAAGTGTTGTTCATAGAGCTACTGTAGTCTGCTTTTTGTTACAGTTGTGCATGTGCATTTTTAGAAAATACTTCACTTACCTTGTTTTGAAAAAAGAATCGCTGAATTTGACGGACTTTAGGACCCAGATTATGACTAAACAGAATACAATCACATGACCGTCATGTTCAAAGAGAAGAAACGCTGCAAATCTATTGAAGACCGAAAGTGGACAGCTTTATGCAAAAATGACCGAACTGAAATGTTTGAGCAGTTGTAATATTATTTCCTGACACGTTACAATCACGCGCTGGAATCATAATGTCAAACGGAGTGTTACTGCGTCTGATCAGTTTGATTTAGAGATGAAGTCACAAATAACGTTTGTTTTAATAAGTCTTTGCTTGATGCCAATATTTTTTGTGTTGGTAAGTACCTGATTCAAAGTACACGTCTATCACCTCTACACTCTGTGATCAAATAGTGTTCATTTGCTTAGATTAGCTCATATAGAAACCATATATATATATATATATATATATATATATATATATATATATTTAAGGCCTGGATAAGTAATTAAAATTTTACATAGTCAATAGTTCGTTAGTTATTTTATTTCTTCGGTCATTTTGAACAATTAAATATTAGGTCATATGCAATTCAAAAAGCCTGTACATAATACAATGGGGAAAAAACATAAAACAATAAAACAAATAGAGAAAAAAAGAAAATTTAAATACATTAGAAAGATAGGTACAAAATGAGTACCGGGAATTCAAATGCTAAATAATACCTGACCGAAGGGGTTTAGGCTGAAGTCAAGACTTATTTTGCCTAACCCCTTTACAAAATAAACATTATGACCAAATATGACACAATTATACGGTTTCTCTTGAACCAAAAATGATAAAATGTATTTTTTAGGGATTTTTAGTGAATAGTGATTTTAGTGAATAGTGATTTTTTTTAATCATGTTCATTTTGAATGCAATCTATTAGGCCTATACTGTTTAGAATATTTTTAAATGAGGTAAAGTGGATTCCGACTACAAACACCCAGAACATTTTCAACTATATTATTTTTCTGTTTTAAGGCAGATTCACGCTCATTTTCCATCGACTACAAGAACAACTGCTTCCTAAAGGATGGAAAACCTTTTCAGTACATTTCTGGAAGCATCCACTACTTCCGCATCCCTCGGGAATATTGGAAGGACAGGTTGCTCAAGATGTACATGACTGGACTCAATGCTATTCAGGTGTAAGTGGAATAGAGCAAAACTGCAAACATTAACTACATGCTTATGTTACACATCTTGCCAAAAAATCTTTTAAATGCTTTCATGCAGGTATGTGCCATGGAACTTCCATGAAACTGTGCAGGGTGTGTTCAGCTTTTCAGGAGACAGAGATCTTGAGTACTTCTTGAACTTGGCTAATCAGACAGGGCTGTTAGTCATCCTGCGACCAGGGCCGTACATCTGTGCAGAATGGGAAATGGTGACGGTTATTTCCCAATGTTGCTAAATTGTTAAATGTGATATGTTGATGTCATGTGTCTCTGAATGTGATCGAGAATGACTTCTCAGGAAGTATGTTTTTAAAGGAATAGTTCATCCAAAAATTATATTTTCTGGAACTCAAACCTATTTCAAACCTATACAACTTTTTTCCCAATAGCACACAGAATGAGATATTAAGCAGAATGTTCATGCTGCTCCTTTCTGTTCAATGAAAGTGCATGGTGTCCAGGGGACCATTCTGAGTCACGTGAAGACATAGGCTACAATGGTTTTGTGGGAGAAAAGGCTAAAAATTAAGTCATTATCTATTGAAAAATCTGAAAATGTGTAATTAGAAAATTCCTTATTCCTTAAGGGATAGTTCACCCGAAACTTTTTTTTGCCGTGGTTTACTCGCCCTCAAGTCATCCTAGGTGTATATGACATTCTTCTTTCAAACAAACACAATCGGAGTTGTATTAAAAAATGTCCTGGCTCTTCCAAGCTTTATAATGGCAGTGAATTGCTGTTTCTATTTTCTGACTTCTTTGAAGTCCATAAAGGTGCATCTATCCATAAAAAAGTGCTCCACTCGGCTCTGGGGGATTACTAAAGGCCTTCTGAAGTGAAGCGATGAGTTTGTGTGTGAAAAATATTCTTTTTAACATGTTACAAAGTGAAATTCTAGCTTCTAGTTTTTACCCAATACAATTATTTTAGAGCTTGGCATAACTAGAAAAATATTAAAGTAATATAGAAATGGCCATGGTCTTATTTTTTATTATTTTACATTACTTTTCTTGGTTAAGAAATCAAAAATAGGCTAACTCACTGGCGGTGTGCACCTGAGACCTTGTCTGTGGACACAGGGCCAGAGCCAAATCAATTCGAGCCACTGGCTTGCTCCTGCGTGCTATGCTACTAACTGACTATGTTTCTAACAATACTACACTAACAACTATGCTAATTAACTACCTAGGCTACACAAAATAATCTAAATAACTATATAAATGCTATGCTAAATAGATGCTAAAATACTCTATCCTGATCGTTTTCAATACTCGCAATTCCAACTCTAGACTCGCTACAGTGGTTTTGACGAATCAAGATGGTTTTTATACTGCCAAGGGCGTGGTAGCTCATACCAACGGCGTGGTGAACCGGAACCTGCTTACGTCACCTGCCACCGCTTATGTCACGTACCACCGCAAACATCCAATAGGAAAATTCAACTGCAGTAGCCACCGTTCAACCTGAAGAGGGCAGCACTCAGACCTTTTTACACCATATATTGTAGAATTAAAACACTTTATACCCAAATGTCAAAAAAGTTGATGTCAATGAGTCAATGAACAGCACCCATTAAAGCCCCATTCTTACAGATCATTAACAAAAAAAAGTTGGTTTAGGGTTTAGTTACCCTTTAAATAGTGCACAGTAGTCAATAATGACACAATGGTCACAACACAAGAGACATCTATGTGATTGTTATTTTGTGAGTTGTAAATTGTGGGTTCTTGTTTGTCCCATAGGGTGGTTTGCCTGCCTGGTTGCTACAAAAGCCAAACATTATCCTTCGTTCAGCTGACACAGGTATTTGTTACTTCTGCATGAGACGGGACTTCAAATAGGGTCAGTCCTATCTTTAATGGCAGTGTCTGTCTCTTTCAGAGTATTTAAAGGCAGCGAGTAACTGGCTGGCTCTGCTGCTCACTAAGATGAAACCGTGGCTTTATCAGAATGGAGGAAATATTATCAGTGTGCAGGTACAATGTAGATCTAGCATTTAGTATACAAGCATTACAAGACACATTTGTCCAATGCAAGGTATAGTATAGTCCCCAAACGAATGGGTCGGTCGCACTGGATGAACCTGGTGTGAAATTCTCAAGGACACAATCTTGACAGCTGGTCTAGAACCTACAACTATTTTGTTACCAGCTGAGATACTGTGCTGCTCCACCCAAAGAAAATAATATTTACTGAGTAAGTAATTGCGCATAATAACAAAGAACTTATTACAGTGACTGATGCTCATGTTTTGAAGAATTTGGAGCCCTTACACAGTAATTGTAAGTGTTGCAAGTGTTGACATGTAAACGGTGCTTTACAGTATATAGACAAGTATGGCTGTTGAAGTTTGTATGTTTTGTGCATGTTTACTCTTTTATCAGGTGGAGAATGAATATGGCAGCTACTTCGCTTGCGATTATAACTACTTGCGGCATCTCCGCACTCTGTTCCGTTTGTTCCTGGGGGAGGATGTCATTCTCTTTACTACGGATGGGAACACGGATAAAGAGATGAGCTGTGGCACACTTGAGGGCCTGTACGCCACTATAGACTTCGGCACAGGTAAGGCAGAAGTGAGGTCAGTACTTTTGTGAGGTCAGTTTTAGTCCTTGTCACTAACGCATATCCAGTGTAATGCCGTAAACAAGAATTTCAGTTCTAAAATTCATTATAAATGAGTTTGATGAGTTTTTTTACCAATTCAAAATGACTAACTTATTCAAATAATGTTGTCGTTTACAAAAACTCAACTCAGCCCAGCTTACTGACCTCTACTTCCCTCTTGCTGCTGAGACCTAACCACAATCTCACAATCTCTCCGCAACCCAACCATACGCGCCAACCCGTTTGACTAAGACTGTCGAGCCCCACTGGTGCGTTAATATGCAGTTTCAGTGGCAACGGTTCCGTATGGCATACCACCAACCGCAAAACACAATATCTGCCCAACCACCCGTCATCCACGCAATATACACAGGAACGTAATGACTGTAAATACTATACAACCTCTACAAATAAACCAACACCCTTCAAGTTTTCAAGAATTTTACGAAACCGTAGCATGGCGGCCTGTACTCAGCCAGCTAGAATCTTTCCGTCTCAACCACAGCCAGTTGCTGCTCCTTTCTGCTGCTTCAGATATAAATAATTTTTTTTTTATAAATAAATATAATTAAATTAATAAACAATAATAATGATGATTATTAGTAATACTACTACTACTTATAATATAATTAAATTCATAATTAATTATTATTATTAAATATAAATGTTATTAAAGCATGCATAATGCATATGATGTTATGTCTGATGATTTTTTTTATTGTGTAAAAAATACATCAAAAATAATCTTTCAAATAAAAGGTTTTAATCTTTTAAAAGTTTCTTCATATCAGCTATATGTCAATAACCAACAATCAGTATCTGATTTAAAAAAAACTATTACTTGATCTCTACCTCTCTTAAATTTATAGGCTAATATAATATAAAAAACTCAAGCTTGCATGTGAAATGTCACACAAAGCCGTTGTGATGCTATTCACACTGCAGATTTTGTTCCCCCTTCAGACACCAATATCTCTACAGCCTTCATCCGACAAAGGAGGTTTGAGCCTAAAGGCCCGCTGGTAAGATGTTTGAGAGAACATTTATGTATTGATTGTTTGTTTTTAAATTTCTTGAGCTGTAAAATGTGGCAGTAATTGATGTGTCATGATTTCAGGTGAATTCTGAGTTCTATACAGGCTGGTTGGATCACTGGGGTGACAAACATGCTTTTGTGGACACTGACAAAGTGTGCAAAAAACTGGGAGAAATGTTGTCCATGGGTGCCAGTGTGAACATGTAAGTAATATTTTCTATAGAATAATGAGAGTAAAGCCATTAGTTAATACTAGTTAATATTAAATCTTTGCTGTACTGATGCATAAATTGTGGGTGATGCATCATGATAATTCAACTTACATGAAGGGTTTTCATCTAATCCCAGGTACATGTTTGAGGGAGGAACGAACTTTGGCTACTGGAATGGTATAACTGTTATCTCAGTGCGCCTGTTCCCATATCCATGACAATATCTGTTAATGCAGTCATCATAATGTGCAACTGTTATCACTCATAGGAGCGGACCACGATACCAGGTTTCGGCCTGTGGTGACCAGTTATGATTACAATGCACCTTTATCAGAGGCAGGAGACCCCACTGACAAACTGCTTGCCATCAGAGATGTCATTAGGAATGTAAGAACTTGCATATAAATATAGTATATTCTGAATGTGCATGTCTGTAGATGTACATGTATTACTATCGATTTTAAAGGGACATTTTTTTTTGTAGGGCTGTAAGGTATGACTGATATATTATCGTTCAAAAGTTTTGGGTCATTACAATTTTTTTGTGTTTTTGAAAGTCTCTTATGCTCACTAAGTGATCAAACATTTAGTAAAAACAGTAATATTGTGAGATATTATTACAATTTAAAATAACTTCAGTTTTCAAAGTCACATGATCCTTCATAAATAATTATAATATGCTGATTTGCAGCTCAAGAAACATTTCTTATAATTACCAATGTTGAAAACAGTTTTTTGTGGATACATTTTTTCAGGATTCTTTGATGAATAGAAAGTTCAAAAGAACAGCATTTATTCGAAATAGAAATCTTTTGTTTGGTTAAATATGTCTTTCATGAATTGTATTATATTATTGCTGAATAAAAGTATTAAATTCTTTCAAACAAAAAGAAAATCTTACTGACCCCAAACTGTCGAATGGTAGTATATACTTTGCAACTATAAAAAGGGCTATTTACATGTAAGAGTGACAAAGAATTTATGAAAAATCATATCTATTGGTTTGCAAGTTCCAAATAAATAATCAAATTAGATGAAAATACACTTGTTCACTGGATCATCTAAAACATAACAACATAGTTATTTAATATATACACATTTTTTTTAGGGCTGGGAAAAGATGAATCGCGATTAATCGCATCCAAAATAAAAGTTTGTGTTTACATAATATTTGTGTGTGCACTGTGTATAATTATTTTGTATATATAAATACACACACATGCATGTATACATATAAGAAAAATATGTTATTTATATATAAAATATTTATATTTATATATAATATAAATTATAAATAAATATTTACAGTATATACATGCAAATATTTCTTAAATATATACATGCATGTGTGTTTATTTATATATATATATATATATATATATATATATACACAGTGCACACACATATATTATGTAAACACAAACTTTTATTTTGGATGCGATTAATCGCGATTAATCTTTTCCCAGCCCTAATTTTTTTATTTCGGTTTTTTCTTTTTCTAGCAAAAATACATTTTATATCACAGGAATGTTGTCTCACCATGTTGACGATACTGCTCACACATACTATCTAGTATTTGTCACTAGCATCTTTTGAGTAACAAAACAGCCATCCATTCATATGTAGTAAAAATGATGTGTTTGTTTTCAGTTTCGTGATATTCCAGTTGGTCCGATGCCACCAGCCACCCCAAAGCTCGCTTATGGCTTTGTTACACTTCAGAAGGTGTGGATATTTCACATTTCAAAACCTGATTAATTTGCATGATTTCTTGCCCATTCAAATCATGTGTTCTTTCATAGGTTGGCAACATTAGCGGCTTGTTAGATACGCTGTCACCTCAAGGTCCAGTACGATCTCAATATCCTTTGATGTTTGAGGAGATTAAACAGGTACGATAATTAAAAGAACATAATACAGTCCATGAACGTAATTATAATTCAGAATGTTTTATATTGAGTTTAGCCAGCCAATGTTGTATTTTCTAATAATTGGCTATAGATGTGGATATATGGTTTGGGCTTTGGAGGCTGGTCTTGGATAAGTGTAAAAGCTGGTCTGAGCTTGTGTTATGTCAACTGTGTGCAGTACTATGGCTTCATGCTTTACCGAACGACACTGCCGCGGAATGTTCCTGAGCCGACCCCTCTCATCTCGCCCCTCAATGGCATCCATGATCGTGCATACGTCTCTGTGAATGGGGTGAGCAGACCACTTGTTTTGGTCACGTAAACACAATGTTTTGTTCTCGCCATGGTTAGTCGGACACTACAACCGTGTGTAATTACCAAAAAACACTGTTTGCAGCTTAAAGCGACTGTTGATAATTCTGTCATCATTTACTCACCCTCAAGTTGTTTAAAACCTGTATGCGTTTCTTTCTTATGCTGAACACAAAAGAAGATATTTCGAAGAATATAGTTAACCAAACAGTTGATGGACTCCATTGACTTCTATAGTTTACTTCATATTTAACTATTCATTTGAGCCCAGGTGCCTATACTTAACCATTAAATGAACCATGGTTTTGTTTGAAAGACATATTGAAACTAAGCTTGTCTATGAGCAGGTTTACCAAGGGATTATGGAGAGGGACACTGCCCTGGTGATAAACGTTACAGGACGTCAAGGGGATCGGTTGGACATGCTCGTGGAGAACATGGGCAGGGTTCATTTTGGCAGTTATATCAATGATAATAAGGTAAGTTATACTTTGTCCAGAATTTGTTAAGATTGTTTAAACCAACTGAGAAAATTCCATTTTGAATGATTAAAATTATAGATTGTCTATTTCCTCTCTATTTTTCAGGGTGTCTTAGGTAACCTAATTTTGGGAAATGACGTGCTCACTGATTGGTCGATCTACCCACTGGACATTGACACTGCAGTAGCCAATGGCTGGCTGCAGTCGGCTCACTCGGGGTCAGGGATGGAAGCAGGAGACGGACCAATGATCTACTCAGGAACCTTGAAGCCTACAGGCCTTGCATGGGACACTTATGTAAAACTTAATGAATGGACTAAGGTGCAGCACAATATTCATATAATGAGGAATATCTAGTATTTATTGTTGTTTGAGACTTGACTTACTACATGCCAGTTTTGTTTAATTCTGTTTTTCTCTCTCAGGGTCAGGTATGGGTGAATGGGGTGAACTTGGGAAGGTATTGGCCCCAGAGGGGCCCCCAGCAGACACTGTATGTCCCCGGACCTTTTCTTAGTGCCACTCAGCCAAACAACATTACAGTGCTGGAGCTGGAAAGAGCTCCATCACACTGCAGAATCCTGTTTATGGACCGACCTCAGCTCAACAACACTGGACTGAAGACATGACAACATACTCTAGCTGTGTCATGTGATAAACCAGTTATCTGAATCCTCTCTGCTTAAATCTATCAAGTATTAAAGAGAAATCATAATACATGTTAATACACTTAAATATTTGCTCAATTAACTGGTCAGTTGATTTAAGAAATGGTAAAAATTCTAGGTTTTTCCCCATTAAATTGCAGAAGTGAATTTTAGTACTCTATATGACAAATCCAAGAATGATTGATGTGCATTAAAGTTAATCTACTTCAAAAGATCTCAGAATCATAACTCTATATTCAGCTTTTTGTGCAGCATATGTATGATGTAAAATATTTTTAATAAGATAAAAGCATCCTAGCCACTTTATTAATAAATTAAAACAATAAGTAAAAAAAAAACACTGTACCTGTTTTAAATTGAGTGATTGTAGCATTCTGTGCTGTCAATCATATACTTTGTAAAATTACAAATCACTAATTCGGAAACAATATACAGTACCAAAAGAATGGTTTCAAAACTGGATTTAAGCAAGAAACTGTATTTGTACAATCTAAACCTGCTGCAGCTGCTAATGCATGTGGAAGTATAAACTTTAAAAACATATCCTTTTGCGATTCCGCCATAGTTTTACATTTTTTAAACAAAAGACACCAAAAAAATCACTTTACAGCTGATTGAACTATGATTTTAATGAACTGACATCTCATTTTAAGTATATATGAAGATGTATATATATATATATATATATATTTTTTTTTTTTTTTAATCATAGTGGTTGGTCTGTGTCCTGAGTTGAATCGAGAAGTAAAACAATATCATAGTTAAACGATGTAAAATTACAAAAACTAGACACGCTGACACTATTTACTCAAATCTTTTGCCCATTTATTAATCATTCTAGAATCCATTTTCAGTCAATCCTTCTGTCATGGTCTGGTGATTACAAAGACAACTGAGTTCCATGATATATTTACTGTAAAATTCAGTTAACTCCCATAACATGCGAAATTTTGCCACAATATGGCACTACTTGTTCCCCTCCTCTAATGCGGTGTGGTAGGATGTGCGAGGTCAGGGCCGGGCAGCAGCATTGGCTTTGCGGTGGGCTTGAACACAGCGAGGTGTACAGAAAGAGAAGTCCAGATATTCAAAAGGAATCTTCCCCAGCAACGACTCTCCGCACTGAAAGCATCTCCTATCAAAAAATTAATGATGACCATTTTAATTTTGGGGTAAAATTTTCCTTTAAACACGACTTGCATAAAGGACACACTTATTTCTCCATAGAGGGATTACATGATAAGAAAAGATTATACCTGATGGTAGTGAGTGTTACACCAGTTGTGGCAACATGTTCAGCCAATCTCCTCTCTGCAGCCAGAGCTCGCTGTGTGACATCAGAAAAATGACAATCAGCCAATGGGTCAACGACGTAACAAAGAGCTACAGTACAGAGCAAGAGGAAGAAAGAGAATAGTCACCTTCTCTCTGTCACTAAGAGCCGTGAACCTCCTCTTTTCCTCCTCCTCTTGCTGTTTCTGAAGTTTCTCTTCCTTTTGCTCTTTCTCTCTCTGTTTCCGTGCTGCTTTTTGGGCTTTCTTCTTTTCTGCCTTCTTGGACTCAATTTCTTCAGTCAGTGGTCCAGGAACCTTAAACATTATAGCAAAGAATATACAGCTGTGAGAGACAGATTTATTCATTTTGGTTGCAAAGATAAGACTGCTGTATACATACAAAGGTATTCAAAATATTTGAGATTCAAAATCTAATTTAAACCTGAATTTTTTTTTTAATGAACCTTTTTATACAGTAAAGGTCTGAGACCATTAGTCTGAAAAAAAAACAATGTAGTGATGTACATTAAACTTTTGTATCTTCAATTTTAGTAAAAACATTTTATAAAAACAATTTAATACAAATTCAATTGAATAACAGAATCAATTTCAATAGTGGCCTTGGGCATTAAATGAATACAAAGGTTTAGTTTTTTTGTTTTAGATATGCCAGTGAAGGTTTTGTTAACATTTGTCTGTACTGCTAGTCATCATAACAAAATAAATGTGTCTACCTGTGCTTTAGTGTAGTCATACTTATGAGGGTGTTCGGCCATGTATTTTCTGAACGTGTTTCGGGTATCTTTTTCAGGAGCAACAACATACGGAGTCTGTCCTTTCTTATCCCTGAAAAAGAAATGGGCTTCCATTTAGAATTTAATGACCCATCTAACCACATGAAAGCTTATTCATGCAGCATGTTTTTATTGCTGCTAAAAGATTTTTATAGTGATTCTGCGTGTGCGCACTTGTTAGCTGGATCACTCCCAGCATCCATTAACAGGTTGATGACTGATTTCTGTCCGGCTGCGGATGCCACGTGCAGTAGAGTAAAGCCTGCTGAGTCTATGGGCTTGTTGAGATGACATAAAACCCTTGAGGTAGTATTCTCTTCAGTTTTTCTCTCGCCTCCATTCTTTTCCTCTTGCTGGTCCTCTGGTAGTCGAAGGAGGGAGCGTAACGATTGGATGTCCCCTGTTTTACAGGCAGTGTAGAGAGCATCCCTCAAACTGTATTCCCAAGACTCATCCACTTCATCTGAAAAGAATAATCAAATAAAACATTAATATTGTAAATATATAACAAATATATGTACAATTTAAAATATAATTTTTATATTGTTATCAATGTTGAAAACAGTTGTGCTGCTTAATATTTTTTGTGGAATCCGTGATATATTTTTTTTCAGGAATCTTTGATTAATAGAAAGTTTGAACAGCATTTATTTAAAATAAAAATCTTTTGTAACATTATACATGTCTTTACAGTCCTTTTTGAACAATTTAATGTATTCTTGCTAAATAAAAGTATTCATTTCTTTCTGACCCCAAACTTTTGACCCTCAGGATTAAATGGGCCGTGTTTCTGTGGCATAAAGGCTTTGTGGCAACTGGGGGTTGTTTTTCTGCTCCAATAATCAGGGTTTTACCTTCTTCTTGCTGGTGTTTTTTGACTTTGGGTTTTCTCCTGCTCCTTGACTTCCTCTGAGTTTCTTTAGAGTCGCCTTCACCTTCTAGTTCCCCTTCTTCCACAGTTTCATTATCTGCCTTTTCTTCAGTTATATCTCTGTTACTTGAGTCTGAGCACAAAAGAAAAAAACAAAACAAGATAATGTATATAAACAAACTTTTCTATCTTTTTTAAAAAAAAAAAATTTTTTTTTGTTCTGCAAAGGTCGTTACCTTCTCTTTTCTCTTTCAGTTTCCTCCTTTTCTTCTTATTAGGCTGTACCTCATGTTCTCTGAGGTCCAGAGTTCCCAGTGTAACCTCCACCATCTCTAGCGTTCCTGAGTCTTCATTCCCTGAACTTTCTACTTCACCCTCTTCTTCCTCTGCAGGCACTGACCAAAAAAGAGCCCTTAAGTCATTTTTTTTTTTTAGGAACACAGCATTTAAGACAGTCAAATGTTCAAACGCACCATTAGTGTTTGGGATCGGATGACTAACAGGTTTAGGTGTTTTCTTCTTCAACATTCTCTTCGATGGACCGAGAATACTGGAGATTTCTGTGTCTTTTTCTGAAATTTAACAGGCATTCATTTTAAAAGGAAAGAAATTAAAAGATTGTATAGAAAAATACAGGTCCTTCTCAAAAAATTAGCATATTGTGATAAAGTTCATTATTTTCCATAATGTAATGATAAAAATTAAACTTTCATATATTTTAGATTCATTGCACACCAACTGAAATATTTCAGGTCTTTTATTGTTTTAATACTGATGATTTTGGCATACAGCTCATAAAAACCCAAAATCCCTGTCTCCAAAAATTAGCATATCATGAAAAGGGTCTCTAAACGAGCTATTAACCTAATCATCTGAATCAACTAATTAACTCTAAACACCTGCAAAAGATTCCTGAGGCTTTTAAAAACTCCTAGCCTGTTTCATTACTCAAAAGCGCAATCATGGGTAAGACTGCCGACCTGACTGCTGTCCAGAAGGCCATCATTGACACCCTCAAGCAAGAGGGTAAGACACAGAAAGAAATTTCTGAAACAAATAGGCTGTTCCCAGAGTGCTGTATCAAGGCACCTCAGTGGGAAGTCTGTGGGAAGGAAAAAGTGTGGCAAAAAACGCTGCACAACGAGAAGAGGTGACCGGACCCTTAGGAAGATTGTGGAGAAGGACCGATTCCAGACCTTGGGGGACCTGCGGAAGCAGTGGACTGAGTCTGGAGTAGAAACATCCAGAGCCACCGTGCACAGCCGTGTGCAGGAAATGGGCTACAGGTGCCGCATTCCCCAGGTCAAGCCACTTTTGAACCAGAAACAGCGGCAGAAGCGCCTGACCTGGGCTACAGAGAAGCAGCACTGGACTGTTGCTCAGTTTTGCATGTCATTCGGAAATCAAGGTGCCAGAGTCTGGAGGAAGACTGGGGAGAAGGAAATGCCAAAATGCCTGAAGTCCAGTGTCAAGTACCCACAGTCAGTGATGGTCTGGGGTGCCATGTCAGCTGCTGGTGTTGGTCCACTGTGTTTTATCAAGGGCAGGGTCAATGCAGCTAGCTATCAGGAGATTTTGGAGCACTTCATGCTTCCATCTGCTGAAAAGCTTTATGGAGATGAAGATTTCATTTTTCAGCATGACCTGGCACCTGCTCACAGTGCCAAAACCACTGGTAAATGGTTTACTGACCATGGTATTACTGTGCTCAATTGGCCTGCCAACTCTCCTGACCTGAACCCCATAGAGAATCTGTGGGATATTGTGAAGAGAAAGTTGAGAGACGCAAGACCCAACACTCTGGATGAGCTTAAGGCCGCTATCGAAGCATCCTGGGCCTCCATAACACCTCAGCAGTGCCACAGGCTGATTGCCTCCATGCCACGCCGCATTGAAGCAGTCATTTCTGCAAAAGGATTCCCGACCAAGTATTGAGTGCATAACTGAACATAATTATTTGAAGGTTGACTTTTTTGTATTAAAAACACTTCTTTTATTGGTCGGATGAAATATGCTAATTTTTTGAGACAGGAATTTGGGGTTTTCATGAGCTGTATGCCAAAATCATCAGTATTAAAACAATAAAAGACCTGAAATATTTCAGTTGGTGTGCAATGAATCTAAAATATATGAAAGTTTAATTTTTATCATTACATTATGGAAAATAATGAACTTTATCAGAATATGCTAATTTTTTGAGAAGGACCTGTATATTACATTGTGGTAAAATCTCAACGTACGATAAACATGTAGAGTTGAGAGCAGATCAAAGACTCGCTGTACTTCACTAAATGTTGCTCTACGTGTGGCAAAAGGAAGTACGCGGACTCTCTGATCTTTTTTGTCCAATGGCGCTTCACGACCTCCAAAAAATATGGTCTTGTTGTAACTTGGTGCTCGCAGAAAGATGGCACTTGTCTCCTTCAAATACTCAGCCCAGCTGTCCAGAAGATCATGAACATCCTGGTTAAAATAGGGCATATAGTGTACATCAATAGAGTGCAACAGTTCAACGGTATTGGTTCAGAAGTATTTTTTCCCCTTTATTTCTCTAGAGGATTTTTTTAAAAGTCTTTGTTCAAGAGTTATGAGCCATGAACCATGCCAACCTGCAACGAGGTTTAAAAATGTTGATTATATATAAACAGTATATTTTAAGTTTATTGTAAAATATACACATATAAACAGATATTTAAGTATTTTGAGAGCACAGGAAGAACGACTTGATCACGTCATTCGCAGTGCTTCAAGGGAGTGGGCGGAGCTAAAGAGCTGTTTTTGCATGTTTTGATTGTTACAACTCTCTGATTGGTGGAATTTTTGAACCGCATCATGGGAAATGTTTTTTTTTTTACCACAAATTATATAAAGTAACAATTACTTTAAAATGAATTGAAATAATGCGGGCTGACGGCTTCAAAAGAAGCAAATACCATTGACTAACAACATTGTAGATCACAGTAGGGCTGTCTTTAAAGATTTATAAGTTATTGATTGATTCAAAAATTAATTTCCCAATGAAAAATGTTTTACTTCCGGAATCCGACTGTTGCACTTTATGACAATTCCAGACTCATAAATTCTATGCCAAGCAATGTTATTCAAACTTTTATACATAACAAAGGGTGGAAATTCAAAATGGACATTTCTATTAATGAAAACACTGGATTCGTACCTTGTGCATTGCTGCCTCGTTGTAACGCCTGAGGGCTGCCCCTGCAGATTTAGGCACATGGCTGCGGTTCTGAGAGTCCCTCAGTCCCTGCGCAGTCCCACGCTTCGCTCTCACTGTGTACCGATGGAACGTCTTATGCTGCAGAATCTCTTTTCTATACATTACACAAAACAATTTGGGGGTAACAATTTACCAACTCTGAAATATTTGTGCTTATAGAAGAACTTTAGAACTTTCCACTGACCCCTTAAAAACCGCTCCAGCAAAGTGTCCACCACCAGTCATCAGAATGACCCAAATAGTGTTGTTTGATATTTTCAGTAAAGAAGAAACCAAGTCTTCTTCATTGTCCTGAGAATGAAATATGATAACGGAAGTAGATGAGACTAAAAGAATAGAGTGCTGCAACCTAGTCCTAAAACCTGGAAATTCCCCTGAAAACTGTTCAGTGGGGATTCGTCTTGGCGAAGGATCTGGCATAGATGAACAAATCTGAGAAATGATGACTACGTTTACTCACTCTCTTGCTTTGCAGAACACAGCGATACAATGAGAGGTACTGTCCCTGCATGTTTTGAAAGACTATTTTGGTGGAACATCGACATGGGGATTGATCTGTGTCCAGAGCACTGTCTTTCTCCTCAGGGACTACTTCATCTCCAGGATCTTCATCGAGATCCTCATCCTCACTGTCTGAGTCTGAACCCGAAATGCTTGAAATATCGCCTTTTGACAAAAAGAGAAAAACGGAAAGATTATACTTTTGCAACTGGATGACACAAAAGAGTTTCTCATTGAGGTCATATGAGTATTCACAAATCTACCTGTCCCAGTCTTCTTCTCAAACTCCTCCACTGTGACCGCTGATCTTCCTTCCAGCCGCTGTCTCAGGTTGAAGCGGTGATAGTCAAGTTTGTAATGCTCCATCTGATCAAAGATTGGGGCTGCATTAACATACATATTTCTTTTCTTTCTATCCCTCACACAAAGCTATCATGTGGCTTTAAAAGATTTGGAATATAGCACAGTAGTAGTTTGAATGATTTGTGGTACTTTTGCTGTGCTTTTTGGTTACCATTAATTTTCCCTGTATTGAAAAGTGCAGAATTAACACTATGCTTAACATTTCTTTTTAATGTTCCACTGAAGACAAAAACTTGTGAGTATGGAACAACATAAGGGTGGATTAAATATATGCAAGAAAAAAATTGTGCAGGCACTGTTGAACTATGTAGTAAACATTCAATGGGAGTTTTTCCATAATCTTAAAGGGATAGTTCACCCAAAAATGAAAATTCTTGTTCACTCTTGTGTTACGCTGCACGTTTGAGCTTCCGCAAGAACCAATGAGATTTGTTCTCGAGCATAAAGCAGGTTCAGATTGAGTTTCTGTTTATGTTTGCTGATTAAAGTTTAAATGTGAAACCAAGTCTAAATTCAATCTGTTCATTATATAAAGTGATCATGTCTCTTTAGACAATTTGGACTAAACCTCTCAATTCATATGGATTAGTTTTACGATCTCTTAACTTTTTGAAGCGTCAAAGTGTCAGTTGCGTAACCGTAAATGGAGGGACAGAAAGCTCTCAGATTTCATCAAAAAGATCTTCATTTATGTTCCTAAAATGAACAAAAGTCTTACGGGTTTGGAACAACCCTACTAACCCTTTAAGTATACAGTAGTTTATACAAAGAACACTAATAGATGACACAACCAAGGCTGAAATTATCTACAAAACAAAGATGGAAGATGTTTTTTTTTTTTACAAGAACCTAAATGATTCGCAGACCTTTAACACTTTTTTTTTATAACAACCCTAACTGATCCCATCAGGATTGTGTGTGTGTTTTGTTTTTTACCTGCTCCTCACGACTCTCAAAACGACACTGACAGGACAAGCAGAACATCCTGTCTGACACCTCTCCGACAGATACAGTCTTTCCTGCTCCAGCATCTGTGAGTGTTATGAAGTGTATGGTATAGATAAACACCTGTCAGCAGCTGTATGTGATATCATTAGAGCAGTCTTGACTCTCTCACCCTCACTGGATGCTGTAGCAGCAGAGGGCTGGGGAGGTTCAGGGTTACTCTGCAGTCCAGACACTTCTCTCAAACCTGCGGTCACTGTCTGATCAGCGCACAGCGAAAACACACTCCGCAGCTCCGGGGATGCCATGATTCAGTCGACAGAATTAACCACCACTGTCACCTAAAATAACTTACACGAGTAAAAGAGGGAGAGAGGAGGCACGTCATGACAGCGAGAGAGAGTTAAGCTAAACACAGAACAAACATTGTGAGTGACCTGACCTTTAGTCATTACACTAAACATCCGAAGAATATGGGCTGCTGATAAAACCAAAGCAATGTCCATGTTTTCTCTCCATTTGACAGTTGCTTCTCTACCAGAGTAATGCCTGATTCGGCGAAAGATAACACTGAGTTGCTGTCTCTAAAATGAGCTAAATAAATTATAAATGGGTTCAAGTAAATGTATTTATTTACCTTTTTGGCAAAAACATAGGTCCCTTAGGTTGAGTTTATATTTTCAGTACGAATAAGCTGACATGAATCATATTACATCACACGTGTTAGTGTTCTACGGTAGCCGGGAAGTGTCATAAAACTATAGCGCGAAAGTCGACATTCATCTCACATTCAACACAAATATGCTGATATTAAGGTAGCAATATATTTTCATGTAAATAAATATTTAAATAAATATATAACTGTTAAAAATAGTTGCTAAATGTGATATTAAGTCAACATTAACTTTTATATCGTCATTCTACAAAAGCCAAAAAATATATATATATATTATCTGTAAAATATTTATTTGTATTATATTGTTAGTGTATCGTGTTCAATTCATTTTTCATATGTATTTGCATATCGTTTTTCACACTAAAAAATGCTGTCCCAAAGTTTTACATAAACATTCCACAGACAGAAGTCACACCAGTTTGGAACAAGCATGAGTAAATGACAGATTTGTTTTATGATGCCTTTAAAGTCACCATAAAATATATATATATATCTTTTTTGTTGCAATATTGCAGTATTTATAATAAATGATTTATCTATGAACATTATTATGTTCAATAGTTAAATAATCTTTAATCAAACTAACTTCCCCTACCTCTTACAGCATCATCTCTTCTCTGATGTGTTTACTTGTATGAGGGCAGGACTACCTGTCACCCACATGTAGGGTGTCTAGACGTCCCGTTTTTCCAGGGATAGTCCCGTATTTCAGCTCTCTTTTTAGAGCTGAATTATTATTTAAAATCATGTTTTGTCCCATATTTCATCTTTCTTAAAATGTCTTTATTCCTGACCGATAGAGCTAGTCTTCTTTCACTCAAGAACAGCCTAATCAAAGGTAGCCAAACACATCTTTTACCATCCAATCACAATTCTCTCTTGATACCGAAGGCAGGATCCGACATCAGTGTCAGTGAGTGGGGAGGAGATCAAGTCCAACTTGAAGATGTCACAAAGAAGCATGTGTATATTTAAAGAGGTATTATTAAAAAGGGAGTCACTGTCAGAGCCTAGTAAATTAAGATACGACATGACATCACAGCAATAGCAAACCACAACCATCCAATGATCCAATGAGTTCCTTGTTCGAGAAGCCGTTTCACGCACAGCACATCACAATAGGGAAGAAAATGCTATCACGACTTCTGTTTCATGCTGACTTTAACATTTTGTTTTTCTTTGAACGGTCCCCCTGAAGGTGTCTCCAGGCTAAAGTTTTGAAAGGACAATCTTTTGAATCTTGAATCATTACAATGACCTTCGGTGAACATTTTTACCTGTGCTTAGAATTCTTAGAAATAACAAAGTACATGATGAAAAAGAGTCACTATAGTTTTACATCTTTAATGCAGCTTAAATTGACTAAATATCAAAAATAAATGTGTTGTTTTTGATACGTTCACTTCCGTGCTCCTCTTTTTCTCACTGGCTTTTCAGTAGACTTACTCTGGCTGGATGGTTTGCCTAGATTTTCACCCTGTGAAACTGTAAATTAAGATCAGTTGGATATACACATTCTTCTGCCAGTTCAGTAGCTGCAGACTCCAGAACTCTAGAGATCATGAGCTGTACCTTCCTCTATGTTTGAAGAAGCTTCCACCAGTGCTTTCATCAGCTGCTCACGTTTGAGCTTCAGATTACGCTCCTGCTCCAGCAGGCCGCGTTCCTCCTCCTGCAAACTTCTCACAAGAGCTTGCTTTGACTCCATAGTACTGTAACAAAATGGCTTTGAAGAATCAGATGCATCTGGTAAAGGTCTTTAACCAAATTCTTATTAGACCAAAAACGAATACAAGCAATAACACAACATATTCTTTTGGAAGAATCAAACTGAACAATAGAAATACAGAGGGCTGGTAGATTAGAGGTGTTACTGGATGGTCATACCTAGTCAAAGTGAATTCTTCTAACTGATTGGCGAGACTTTTCTTCTCCTGCATGAGAGCGTCCAGTTCAAGCAGTGAATTCCAGAGGCCTTCATCCATCTGGACCATCATCATTATCCTTCGGTCCATCTCCTCTCTGCTAATGTAATATTAACGTATGAGTCGATTCATGTATGCAATAGAAAGGGCACCTTAAAACCCTGATACGTAGCTAAATAATTACTTCATATATTATATTATTCGTTTTTAAATAGGCAAAGTGCTTCTGAACGATATTAACGTTGATTGTTCTTAAGGTAAAATGATGGCATATTTTCCTGCTATATTTAGGACATAGGCCTAACTCAAACATGCTGAGCCTTCATTTCAGATAGATAATGATGGTATAGTATTAATTACCATTTGTTAACATCTTTGTTTACTTGCCCCACCTCGTCTTTAGTAAGCTGTAGTTCAGTTTTGACATCATTGAGTTGTTTTAACAAATCCTGACAGCGACAAACAAAACAAAATAAAACGTAAGTCACGCAAACATGTGAAGTTCGTACTAATTACTGTGGATGAACCACAGACATAACTTACGCGTTGCCGCGAGTCTCACCTGTAATTCCGTGTCGTCTTGAAAGATGATGTTTGTAGAATTTAATGAGGTCTCCATTACAGCAAAGCAAAACGTTTTCTCCCACACATACCACACGCATCCCTATAAATAATTTCCGAGGAAATCTGATTGGATGATCAACAAAGCCGATTTTGTTTTAATATATTGTTCTGTCGGGGGGGGGGGGGGGGCATTATATTTTTACCGATACTAATAAATTATCGGATCATCAGAAATTCAGAATGATTGCAACGTGGGAAACAAACAAACATGACATTTGAAACGTTATAAATTTACTGAGTTCAAATAACTTATACTGAAATTTTGTGATGTCCGCCTGAGCCTTAACTTTCATGGAGCCCGGATAGCTCAGTCGGTAGAGCATCAGACTTTTAATCTGAGGGTCCAGGGTTCAAGTCCCTGTTCGGGCGGTTAAAAATTTTATGGTGGAATATAAAAACACCTATATGAAAATAGTATTTAAGTATGTGTAAGAGCATGTGACAATTAAAAACAGCGTAAAGAAGAAAAACAAACATTTGGTTGGCCACGGAGAGTACACATTATGTAACAGGAAGCTGGCGAAGAGTACTTAAACAGCAGGCAGCAGGAAACAAGACAGCAAACCTCAGTGCACTCATGGAGTACACACTGCTTCTCGTTATCCTCTTCTTCTTCTTCTTAGCAGGACCATGTTTATCCCTGCCTGATCAGGTAACTGCATATGAGTCCGTGTATGTGTTGTTTATATTAATCAAAACCACATATTTTAATACATTTATTCTGCAGATTTCCTCTCACTCGAATTTTGGTGCAAGAAGACAAAGGAGAAGCTACACTGGTATACTGTATTATATTAAATAATCACTATTCGTTGAAAATCAATTACATTTTAACAATTATATTACATTTATCTCTTTGCCAGATGATATTGAAGAAAACGATCAAATTGCAATGGACAAGATTATAGATGTAAATGACTATCAAGGTAAGCTTTTGCGGTGTGAGTCTGTGAAGATGCAAATATTCTAGCGTCTGTTTTACTGTAATATCTCTTTAAAAATAATGGCTACTTCCAAAAAGGTCCCCAAAGAACCTTTCAGTGACCAGTTCTTAAAATAACTTTTTTTCTCTTAGTGTGAAGAACAATGTAATAATCTAAAGAATTTCCCCCCACTATACAGAACATTTTGTGCAATGGAAAAGTCCCACGGAGGTCCATAGTTGCCAATAAAGAAACTTTATTGTTTTGCTCTATAGGCGTCATTTCCGTGGACGGCACCAACCTCAGAGAAGGAGATATAGCCGTATCCGGTAGGAGTCAGAATAACTGTTTTGCCAGGAGCTGCCTGTGGACCAAATCTGTGGATGGAAATGTGTACATTGCATACTCACTCTCTCATGTGTACAGTAAGCAGGCTTTTTAATTTTCATATACAGTGCCACAGGAGTCACCAAATAAGTCAATCTTGTTATCTGGTTTTGATTGTTCCTCTGCACAGCCGATGCAGACGTGAAGAACATTAAGAAAGGCATGAAACTCATTGAACAGGACACCTGTGTGCGCTTCGTGCCCAGAACTCACCAGAGGGACTACCTGGACGTTCAGCCCAAAACAGGGTATAAACATCAGATTTATTTCCTGAGATGCATGATTATTCTGAGTGATTCTTATCATTTTTGATGGTCAATACTGTAGGTGCTGGTCATATCTGGGGGCACGTGGTGGCAGACAAACCATTTCTCTACAGACACCCGACTGCACCGGGTCAGGCGTCACTGTCCATGAGCTCATGCACGCCCTGGGCTTCGTGCATGAGCAATCCCGAGCCGACCGGGACAAGTATGTCACCATCATGTGGTCCAATATCTGGAAAGGTAAAGTAGCATTTGTATATTTCATATTCTTATACTTAAGAGTCCATATCCAATTTTATCGCTCACTTATTCTTCTGCTCATAAATATAGACAGGCTGAGGAATTTTGAAAAGTTTAAAACAAACAACTTGGACACCCCCTACGACTACAGCTCTGTCATGCACTTTGGAAAGTATGTTGACACACAGTACATTTGAATGATATCTCAGGTATATAAGAAACTGCAATTATGTAATTTTATTCTTGGTCATTTCAGGTATGCCTTCTCTGAGGACGGTGAACCAACTATTATACCAAAAAGGAACAGGAATGTGAAGATTGGACAGAGATTTGGGCCCAGCGACTTGGATATCACGAAGATTAATAAACTGTATAACTGTAATGTGTAATGAAATCCATTCACAACAACAAATGATCCATCACAAGGCTAAAGTCTGACATTATTAATGCATTAATGCTTTTACTTCTTTCATTGTATCATTTTAAAATAGTTAAATGGCTGATTGTGAAGATTGCTTGCTAATCAAATATAATAAGTAATTAGGAACACTCTTTTGTAATCTGTAACCTGCTGTTTCAGTATATTCTGTCTGACTCTGTTTTTGACACCTTGATGCCTTATATAAACACAATACATTAATAAACCATGTCCATATATATATATATTCTCTGATATTTCATTTAAGCTTTCATTGCAGTGCAAAATAATAATTATCAGGTGAAAAAAAAATCTCCAAATGAGAGTCAAATCAGTCAAGCTGTTGACAATCAAATGTTAAATGTAGTGTTCAGAATCAGATGATCTCAGAGCTAATAAATACGTATGGAGGCATGAATTACACAAGCTGAATTTAAAACAACCTGTTATTTGCAGTAATGCAAAACTGATATGTTAAAGAAACGGGTGAGGGGTTGTTTATTTGCACCACGTTTCGGTATAATGTCAATACAGCACAAATGATCATTAAGACGATGTTGAGTCTGAACACTACCTGCACGTTGTGCTTGGTCAGAGTGAATAACACAAGAATCAGCAAGACTTCAAATCGCCATTGTAGTGATCAGTCTTAAAAATGCTGAAGTGTCAAGAAAGAACTAACAGATAGCAACCTGAATGCTTTCCAAACCTTTCATCAGGGAAACGCATGAATATGAAATAATGACATGCTACATCATGCTAACCCTCCATTTGCAACCTGGAGTAAAGATGGGTGTTACCCTGAGAGTATATATTCCTGTTTACAGGGCCTTAACGTGCAAAACCCGATTACATCCAGAACACCAGGACGCACTCAACAGTGACCACCATTATGCTCTGTGTGGGTATTTTTGTGGGATTGGTGTTAGAGTCCTGGTCTTTACCTGTGCAGGTAAGAGTACTACTCCAGTTATGTTGATATTATCTATATCCTTCGAATAAATGTTATTTCTTTTGTATTAGAACTCCTCATTGGTCCATCAGACAAGGCTAAGGTCAAAGAGAGAATATTCAGGTAAACTGGTGCTTCATGAGCAGTCTCGGCTGTTACAATGAATTGATGTAAATGTACCATTCCTAACCTTCTCAACAGAGCAATACGTGGACCCAGAGGAGATGAATGCCATGGACAGGATCCTCAGAGCAAACCAACGTATGTGCATGACAGATACAAAATATAGATTTATAGGGAATTTCTCCTTGAGCATGAAACATGTGGTTATCTTCCTCCTCCACCAGTGTCCAGAGGTTTTCCTTTACGGGAGGGTGACATACTGAGTTCAGGATCCCGCAGTGCCATCACATGTTTAGGAGATTCTTGCCGCTGGCCCAAATCTGTTGATGGTTTTGTGTATGTACCTTACATCATGTCCCCACTATATGGTGAGTAAGATTTCTATATTAAACTCCATAACAGGTCTTGATAATTATAATTAGTCAAAGTTGAATCAAGGTCTTTGATATGAAATAATACATTTTAGGATGTGTGTCTCAACAGATGATATGGACAGAATCACCATAGAAACAGGAATGTTGGACATTTCTTCTGCAACATGTGTGAAGTTTGTGCCCCGCACACATCAAGCAGACTTCCTTAATATCCAGTCTAGATCTGGGTGAGTACATTGTAGTCATGCATAGTAAATTTTCCCATTTTTCTAAGTTCCCTTTAATATTTTCTCTTACAAAGTCTGATCCTAATTTTGAAAGAGTCTTTGGATCTGTTTTTTTTTCTTAGTGTTTAATTTTTTATGATGATAATTTATTTTCTTTGGACATTATATACATACATATATATATATATATATATATATATATATATATATATATATATATATATTTTTTTTTTTTTTTTTTTTTTTGATAGCAAGGTTGCAATAATTTGACCAAAAGTGACAGTAAATGCATTTGTAGCATTGCAAAACATTTCTATCTCAAATAAATGCGGTTATTTTGAACATTCTTATCAAAGAATCATGAAAACATTTATCAGGGTTTCCACAAAAATATTGAGAAGCCTATCCTGTTTTCAATAATACATTTTAAATAGTAAGAAATGTTTTTGAGCAGCAAAGCAGCATATTATATTCTGAAGGATCATGTGACACTGAAGACTGGAGTGATGATGCTGAAAATTCATCGAAATTATTTTCATTTTTTTTATTATTATTATAATTTGAAACCCCAAATTTTTGAACGCCATTTATTTATTTACCTATTTACTATTATGATTGTCATCCACTTTCGTCCGCATAGCTGCTGGTCATATCTGGGAATGACAGGAGGAAGTCAGACTGTGTCTTTGCAGTCTCCGGGCTGTATGTGGTCAGGAGTGGCGTCCCATGAGATAATGCACGCTCTGGGATTCGTACACGAGCAGTCCCGCTCTGATCGTGACCACTATGTTTCCATCCTGTGGGAAAACGTTCTAGAGAGTAAGTTTTTGAAACCAGCACTGTAATTATTGAAGCCTGATGTGTTCAGTATGACAGTGATGTCCGGTTCCTTTCATATAGATCAAAGGCACAACTTTAGGAAGTATGAGACAAACAACCTCAATACAGCATATGACTACAGTTCTGTCATGCACTATGGGAGGTGAGATTCGGAAAATCTATACAGTATGCATGCTTCTGCTAAACTATTAGTGGATAATCTGAAATGCATTAAAATACAGTTGCTTAAACATTCCCTTAAACCAAGTAATTTTGCTGATGCACACACAGGTATGCCTTCTCAGAGGATGGGGGACCCACCATCATCCCTAAACCAGACCCTTATATTCCCATTGGCCAGCGAGACGGACCAAGTCTTCTAGACATTCACAAAATAAACATCTTGTATAATTGTGGTACAGTCATTTTCACTTTTTTTAGTAAAATGAAACACTTTACAATAACTGACATTAACTAACAATCAGCAATACATTTGTCACAGTGTTTATTAATCTAGTTAATGTTAGTTACAACTGTTAGTGTTGTTAGTTCATGTTAGTTTCATCAACAGACACAGCTTTTGATTTTAATAATGTATTATTAAATGTTCAAATTAACATTAACTAGAATAATAAATACGTTGGGGGTGTTTTTCATTGTTAGTTCATGTTCACTAATTTATCCAGTTTGCTATGCTTCCAGTCTGACATGCATGTTTGATGTTTCTTTCTTGTGTCCACTAGGTGGCTTTGTGTGAAACATAATTTGTGAAAGAGCATTATGGAATGGACCAGCCATAATTCACTGGACAACCATTATTCACCTTTCCTTTTCATTTTATGATGCATTGAGAATTTCAAATTTGGTAATTAACATTTGAAAATGTATTCATAAATATTATTAAGATATGATATAAGATATGGGTTCATCCCACATGACATTTTAACCTGAACTAATTTTGCTCTCATAAAATATCACCATGAATTTTATTTCAGAAATTAAAAACATTCTCATCATAAAACATTTATATTCAGGTCATTGTACTGTGTGTATTAATTGCATCATTGATGTATTTTCAATAAATTAATAGATCCATACAAAATGAGTGTCATGCTATTATTTTTTACTCATATAGGGGGAACATAAAGTGTTGTCTCGAGTCATAGTTGTGTTTCATTATGTAAGATTCGGCAGAAAAGAGAATTCAAAGCACATCATAAATGCAAACACAACTTCAGTAACTACCTTGGTCCAGTTGCCGGATGATATTCGCACAAGATCCACCGAGTGCATCTGGGCTTCTAGTGTGCACTCTTGCGTTGGAAACCCATCCTGGAAAGACTTGACTTTCCCCTCCGCCGCCTCTTTCTCCAAATCCTTGCAGTCACCTTTTGCTTTTGACTGTCCAGCACGAGTAAACTTCTCAGGAAGTTGAAGGAGAGGTAGAGAGAAAGATATGTGAGAAAAAGATAACAGGACCAGAGAATCAACATGTCATTAAAAAACAAAACAAAAACAGATGAGATCTAGCACCAGAAATAATGCAGAGGACAGAATATCACAATGACACCGTTTTAAAATGTGTTGTCTTCAGATAGACATAGCAGAGAGTGTCAAAATGTCACTCAAATCTGTTTTCAAAACCCATTGAAAAAAAGTGCAGCAACTCTGCATGTTATGTAAAACAAGTCCTACCTTCCTCTGTTCTAATCAGCTTAGGCTAGATTAGATTGTTCTAACCAGTGTCATAACATGACACACACCTATCTTATATTATAACTCAATACTCTCTGTAGTTCAAATAGTTCAACAAACAAACAAACAAACAAACAAACAAACAAACAACTGTATGATTAGTAAAAGGAAAAAAATAAAGTTTTTTACAATCCTGTTAAATATTATAAAATAATTATTATAGGCATATCTTATTTAAAATTTTTTTTTTTTTTTAAATAATATTATTTTAAATGTGAATTCATCTGAAAACCCTCTGGATTCATACTGTGCAGGCCTACCCTACACATAATTATTCAATATTGTCATGATCGAAAAACAAACTTTTTGCTTACCATATGTAAAATATCATATCTTTGCTACTGCTTTTCAAATTATGGAATTTAAAGAGCCTCGATTACATGTAGCATATCGCCTCAAATGTTGAATATACCTGTACATCAGTAAACAGGTAAACAGATGGTAAACGGGTCTCCGAGTCGCCTAGTGGCGCTGTCCACAGCACGCGCATCGACGCATACGGGCACTGCTCATTCAAATCACTCGACTTTACAGTTTCAAATCCGGATGCTGCAGGAAGGCAGAAAAACAAGATTAAAACCGATTAAAACACGTATATCCGAGGTTTTGCGTGTAATGTCAGACCGCAATACGTGAATGGACACAGTGAAGTAATTCGTGTTTTCAAAAGTAAGCTACTACGTTATATTTGCACTTTAACAATAAAGCAGTTAAAGCTCTCTATGCGCATTGAATGTAAATTAACACTATTTTGTGAATACATTCATAACGTTACATATATATTATGGGGACCAGCAACAGCCACATTCTTCATATATATATATATATATATATATATATATATATATATATATATATATATATATATATATAAAATCAAATATTACCTGAATAAATAAACTAAAGCCCGAAGCTGTCAAATAATGCTAGCATATTAATCTTAAACGTAACGTTACAATATGCAGTCAATAGAGTCCCATATAACTAATAATCTGAGTGTAATATCAACCCTTTTCTAGATAGATTTACAGGATATCTGCAAATCACTTCATAATAAATATTAGGATACGAGTGTTAATATATTGCCATTGTGGTAATTGTTCTTTATTAACATTTCATCACTGATTAAATCAAAATGTACCTTATTTATTGTTAGCAAATTATCAATGCATGTTATTTCAAATACTAAAAAAAGTTAGCCTTGTCAATCTCTTATTGAAATATTATGTCTTGCTTTGCTGTCACTTAAACCCTCTTGTTTTTCAGCCCCTAATTACCTATAGTAAGTGACTAATTTTCACAATCCAAATAATTCCCAATGGATAATATCCTACATCCCCATCCCACAATTTTTTTTAACTTATTGTGTAATATCCAGTTCCAAGTATAGGGTTTCATGTTACCTTTAATCATTTCATTCAAATAAATGTTTTGATTTTCCTCAGCTGATGTCCAGGTATGGAATCAGAACTGTTGATTGGATGGCAGCAGGAGAGGGCGGAGCTGAGGGCGGAGTTATCACATCTGCAGGATGAGTTAGCAGAGAGCAGAGCGGAGAGGGAGGAGCTTGAGTCTCGAGCTCAAGCTTTGACTGACAGGGTGAGGAGGAGGACGAAGTCATTGGGGTGTGGGGTCCATCAATAACAAAGTGAACTGATGCTTAACTGATGGTCTCTCTGTGTGTTTGTACCCATGCTGTTTAGCTGTCTCAGACACTGGACCCTTCTCTGTCATTATCAGTGCGTCTGGACGATGAACAGAGAGAAGGGCGGAGAAAGCTCAGAGAGGGCAGAGAGAGAGAAGCCAGACAGGCTCTGCTCATCCATAAACTTCAGAACAAGGTCTGGACTCACACACACATTTAATATTCCTTCATATAAGTGATGGCTGAAGATCCTTGTAGATATTTATCTTTCTAGATTCAGATCATGGATCTTGTATTGTTCTAGTTTTATATCTAAAACATTTAAGGGGGATTCACACATACAGCAATTTGCAGTGTCAGTGAGACTGTAAGTTATTAATTTACAGTGCGCTTTAGCATATCCATGACATGAGCAACAGCAAAGTAAAGAGAAGTTTAACTCTATGCTATTGCTTGTGATCCTCTACTTTATTGACTCCAAGGCTTTCTCCACAACAATTTTTGAAGCCCTCTCCCCTTTTTAATTTACAGATTAAAATAAGGTACTAAAATAATTATAATTAAAATAATTAAATTGTAGAAATCCAGAAGTTTGGTAGTGAATTAAAATAAGAACTTTCTTGATTTGTAGTTTTAACTTTTGTCAAAGATAGTTTTTTCTCTATCAAATAATTTCTAAAGTGTGAACTCCAAATCGAAGGCTGGGAAAAATCAATCTAAATTAATATAATTTAATTTATAAAATAATAACATTTCTATAGTCTATATACATTTTTCTAGTTAGCTCAGGCTTAAAAGTATTTATCCAGCTATGAATACTATTTCTAAATACAATCTCAGTAAAAGTATTTTTTTAAAATCCTTTACAAAAATGGGAAAATTCATGGAAAAAATCATGGAAATTCATTAGTCAGAAAGTGCGGGAACCCTAAGTGCTACTCTGAGCAATTTCACTTCTATATATAGTTTACCAATGCCAACATACAGTAATATAATAATAAAAAAAACATGATACACTGAAAACCATGTTAGAAATGATTGCCATTCTAATTTGATTCATGCATTGATAATCAGTCTTGTTCATGATATTATAGATTTCTGTGATTTATATAGAAACACTTTCCTTGTGTCTTTTTTAGCAGCAAGAAAACTGATTCCTTGTCAAACTGAAAAGACATCTTATTTTAACAGCAATAAAGCCCGTTTGTGATCAGGTTTTCAAAAGCTATGCCCACTGATAATATAAGGGCATCTAGAACAGCCACTAACGACCAGCAATACAATCACTCAGCAACCTCCAACAATATAAAACGCTGCATATGTGAACGCCCCACTAGCCAACCATTTAAGAGGACCAATCATATCTCAGTTAGTACCAAACAGTCCCTCACTGGTAATTAATGTGCTCTCATGCATGTGTTTGTCAGGTGTTGGAGTACAGGGCTCGCTGTCAAGCTCTGGAGCAGCAGTCGATCAGCGAGGAGCGAGAGCTGAGGATCAGAGAGGTGAGACAAACAACAGTCCTCAGGGTTTTCCTGGAGAGCTGTGAGCTTCACATTAACGCTGTGAATTTCACAGAGGATGCTGCGGGATGAACGCAGTGACACGCTGGAGAGCACCCTCATCAGGCTGGAGGAGGAACAGCAGAGGTGCGGGAGCTATGTAAGAATGACTTTTACATTTTCAGTGCTTGAATTCCTGTGACTGAGTTGTGTTTGTTCACTGGAGCAGAAGTTTGGGGCTGTCGGAGGTCAGTGCTCTTCTGCGGAGTCAGCTCAGCCAATCAACAGAGGCTAATGAAGCCCTGAGGGACGACCTGCGAAAGCTAACAGCTGACTGGTCTAAAGCTGTGGAGGAGGTGGTGGAGAAAGAAATCGACTGGCAAAAAGAGAAAGAGGTGAGGAAGAAATCTATAAATATTTGGGTTTATGTGTGTTTGTCAGTAAAAATCTTGAGTTGGATTCCCAGGGATCAAAGTCAACACACATACTGATAAAATAATTATTTGTACTGTAAATTGATTTAAATTGGAGGCATTATTGAAATATGTAAATCTATAAAAGGTTTTAATGCAGTTTTTTCTTCCTGTTATTCTCTTTAAAATGCTGCTTTTTATGCAAAAATGCTTTTTGGAAACTCATAGTTTATGTATGTTCAGCCTTAAAAACAACCAAACGGCAGCGGATTCAACTCCCGTTAAAGTTAGTTGGGAAGTAGTCTCAGCCTCAGATGTCACCCATGGACCGTTGGCTGAACGTCTGATGCATAAGACACACAAAATGGGAAACACTTTGAGAGTTTCAAAGTCGTCATCTGATCAAATTCTTCAGAATTTCCAGGAGATGTGTGTCACGTTCTTTAATGGTCCGCCTGGAAACAAAGCTGTTGTGACGCCAAACTTCCATGGAAGAAGAAAGCCGTGGTGTTTACAACTGTAACAATGAGCCCTTACCAGAATCAGCTAAATGCTGGATTTTCAAATGTATGTGAAGTTCACAGCGACATTGTTGCAGTAAACTTGCAAAAAATTCTTGACTGAATTGCACGCCGGTCTGTTATTGTGGGGATATTTTACATTTTCAGACCCCAAAACATGACGTGGATCAAAACGAACTGTGATTGGTTGCTTTACATGTCGGTCAGACACCCTCTTGGGTTGTCCTTGCCCGCCGAAATCTGCTAAGGATTCTAGACCTTCTGCCGTCAGTCTGAAGGTCTGGCTACGCAAGGCTAGTTGGGAAGCAACTGCTGATCTATTTTTTGTCATTTACTAAATCCAGCATTACCAGGTGCACTTTTTTTAAATTCTCTTATTTTGCAAGAGGTTTTATGTTGCCACAACAAAGCCAGTCCATTTTTGGCAGTACGAGTCTTGCCCTCTGAGATTGTAAACGCAGCAAAATCTTGGAGTTGTCATCTTGTAATTACAGTAATTCCAATGTGCAGCATTAAATGCAGTTTTTGCTCCTGAAATTTGTGGTGTGAACGTGGCCTTAAAAGCAGGTTCATGAGCATTCAGTAGTTGCTTAGCAATAGCTCAGTTTTTATGAGCTGATTTTATCAGCGTATTAGGGAATGTATTGCAATATATTGTCACCAAGCAACTGGGTAGTCAAGTATGTATCCTCCATTAGTGGATGTGTGCGAAAAGATATTTCAGAGGTGTTTCACAGAGTGTAAAGATATTACAAGAGCATAAAATGGCGATTGTTTCCAAAAGAATGGAGATTTAGCTTGAGTTTCATTCAGTAATTCCTTAACTAAAAGCATTGTGTGCTTTGGCAGCTCTTTAAAAGAACCTTAAATATTGCGTCCAGTCATTTTTTCACATTACATTTTAAGACAAACATTTTAGAATGCACTTTATTTGCCTTACAATGCTGTTGCCGTGCAGTAATTATAGTATTTCTCAAATGTCAGTGAGATGAAAAAATATTTTCTTCATGTTTTCTTCAAGGCTTTGTAAATATAGCAGGAAGATGTTGCTTTATTTTCCACTGACAGACACCGATGGATGAGTGTTTGTGGTAGTACAATCAGTTTCTGACAAACTGTAGCCTTAGGATCAGTCACAATGTAAAGGGACTGGGAGCATCTACTGGTTTTCGTTTATGCAATATAAGCAATATTTTATTATTGGAACAGATTGTTTTATTAATTTAATGCTTTATTAATTATGTTGTATCATTATTTTGTATACAGGTTTTGACAGGCCACATAGGGAAGGAGCAGACCAGACTGATGACTCTGTGGGGACGCGTGGTCACGCTCAGACGCCAGTGTCACTCTCTGAAGACTGCTACTGACAAGTGAGGACATACCGAAAAACTGAATTACTGAATATAACTTTTGGAATATTATAAATATTTTTACTGTCCCTTTTAATCAATCTAATGCTTCCTTGCTGAATAAAAGTTTTTTTTTTTTTCCAAAACGGCAAAATCTTACTGATCCCAAACTTTTGAATGCAAAGATCCTTGCACACTGAGTTCGAAATTTTCAAATGTGTTTTTTCGTATTCGTCATTTGGTGGCTCTGAATTGTCTCAAAATGCTTGCTTTTGGTGGCGAAATGCTTGGTAGGCGAAAAACACAGAAATCGAACCCAATCCGAATTTTTTAATGACGGACGAAGGTTTTGGAGGCAGTGTGTAAAGCCCAATTTATACTTCTGCGTCGAACTCACGCCGTAGCTACGTCGTAGGCTGTGCGTAGCGCTTACACCCTTCGGCGTAACCTGACGTGCACTTCTCCAAAAATGTAACAACGCGTCAATTCTACGCGGACGCAAGCGCTGTGATTGGTCTGCTAGAACCCCTCCTTCGCGTTTCACATGCTCCCTCTGCATGTGTAATTGCGCATCAACGCGGACAACGACGCAGAAGTATAAATGAAAACGGACGCGTAGTCTATAGCGTATAGGCTCCGCCGTCGGTCCGACGCAGAAGTATAAATCAGCCTTAAACGTGATTGACATGACGTGAGGTCGTAGTCATTTTATACCGTGCGAAAATTTCGGACGAGAGTGTGCAAGGACCTTTAGTGTATGTATTTTCTGCATCCTCCATTAAATGTGCATGCGTTGGGTTTTTGTGTCACAGAGACCTGTGGGAGCTGAGAGCAGAGTTCTCTCGTCTCTCCTCATCTCTCCTCTCTGTATGGGTTTCTCCTCGATCGGCTCCCACGCTGCCCCTTGACTTCCATATAGCCCACTCCACTACAGCGCAACCTCTCTCCTCCACCCAGGGGCCGCTGTCTCTTGATGATCTGAATCATGAAGACAGGGAGTCGACTGAATTAAAAGCCAACCTGGAGTCAGAGACACTGGAACTCAGGAACAGGTCATTACAGGGTTCACACAACATTAACCCCGTACTGCATTATTTCAAGTATTCTCAATATGTTTGCCGGTGATAAATTGATTTAAAATAATTTTGTTCACTGCATTATTAAAAAAATATCTAGATATAAAGTTACAAGATGTTTTTACAAGTTAAAAGATGTATTACAGTGTTTCATTATATCGTACTGTGGGTTCTTTTCAGGATAACAGAGCTGAATATGACAATTAAAACTCTTGAAACTGAAAGGGAGAAGCAGGAGGCTGAGATGGAGAGGAGGCACAAGCAGGAAATGGAGAGAGAACAAGAGCAAGAGAGGAAGTGGCATAGACAGATAGAAATGGAGAGAAACTTTGAGTCTGTCAGACATGCTATCAGGACACTGGTGAGTCAGCATGGGAACAGGAAATAAATTGTGATTATTGTACTGAAGCATGAATTAATTTATGGGTTCACTCTCTTTTTTTCCAGTCGAGGGTTCTCAGCTCTCAGCAGAAGAGTGAGCAGTCAGGCTCTCTGTCTGCAGATGATGTGTCCAGTGAAGGACTGTCTTCTGTCCTCTCTGTCATCGCTCAAGCTGAGACTGCCTTGCAATGGAGACAACAGGAAGTACAGGTTGGTCAACGTGACACAGGAATTGACCCTATTTATTTTTTTAAAGGGGCTATATGTAATTTTCTCTCCATTTCTATCAAGTATTAATTGTTTTTTTTAACAGCTTGTAACGAAACTTTAAAAAACGAGACCTTCCCTGACATCCCAGGTTGTCTATGAAAGCCTGTAGACTGATTTTTATGTGAAACACTATCTACGTTTTTGGATGTGACGTTTACACACGCTCCCGGGAGCATCTCTTCTTTTCAGTCGCAGATGAAATGAATGCTTATACAATGTCCAGGATAATGCCAAAAGAGCCATTCTGTACTGTAATGTCAAAGTGTCATGCAAAGAAAAGGATTTATTCCAACTATAGTCTCACATAGCCAGATCTACATAGTCTATAGTCTCAAATATACTTTATAATCAAACTATCATAACTGCGTATTATAACTAATTTTAATTAATGTTACCTCATCAGCAGGGAACATATCCACATCGCTATGATAAGATATTTTCTTAACCTCTACTTGTTTATTTTGTTATTAAGAGAAAAGGGAGCAGCACATATTTACATATTCATCTAAACGTCTCTCTCCACCGCGTCGACGGCGTCGTGGTGTCCATTAACAGAATGTCACTGCAAAGGTATTTCCAACTTCTTTTTACTTCTAAGCGATGAATGAGAAACAATTTCGCCATGAGTATATCAAGGCCTTGAATCACGCTCTTTCTCTTTTATGTGTGCGCGATCATGAGCAATAAGTTGCTGGCTGCCGTTCAGTTAATGGCCACCAGTGTTGGTAATAACAAGGATTCCTGAATTCTATATATAGCCCCTTTAATTCTTGTTGTCTTCCGAACAATAACAATGGCTTCTTAATCTTTCATCCAAATGAAATAACTTAGTTTTCAAAATCACATTTTTGGCTTGTCATGAAGCCCTCTTAGTAAGCCAGGTCTTTTTTTGTCAGGATGCTCAGATGAGTTTGCGTAGACTTGGGACAGAGAACGAATCACTGGAGCAGCGAATCACGCAGTTGGAGAGTGAGAGGGCGGAGCTTCAGGAACAGACCAATCAGGGAGCATTGCAGATGAAACACACACAGGAACTACTGAACAGGTGATCAATGTTTCATTGTCTCATTATCATAACTCATACAAATAGATTTGAGTTGTAATATAACGTCTATTTTGGTTATTTACAAAATATTTTAATGCTATTTTGACAAAATGGTACTGAATTTTTCTAGCAGCCATTACAAATAATTATTGGCTTATCTCTATCAGTCGTATCTGTAAAACTGTAATTGCTGTAAACTAACACGGCTGAATTTGAAAGAGTAATCTACGGAGGTGTTGTGTGTGACAGTGAGAAGGAGATTGTGACTAGTTTGCGCAGTCAGATGGAGGAGGCCGAGAGACTCACCGAGGAGCTGAGACAGGAGAATGAACATATGAGACGACAGAGGGAGAAGGAGGAGGATGAGAGAATCCAGCTGGAGAGAGAGAGACAAAAACGGTACACTTATCCATCAATCTCCCTTAATGTAATGCTGAACTCACTGAGGGTGTGCGTGTCATTAGAGCACTGTTTAGTCATGCTTGTGATGCTAAATTTTGCTGGTAAATGAAGTGTATTTGTAAATCAGCATGGAGGCAGAAATGCTAGAGGCCGCTCAGCTGTGTGAGAGAGAGACTCGCACCCGCCTGGAGCTGCACAACCTGCAGGGTGCACTAGAGAGAGAGAAGCTGGACAGAGAACGAGCTGAGCAAGAGACAGCCGACACTAAAGATTCTTTACTGAAGGTAAACTGATATTATTACAGTGGAGAGAGATCATACTCGCAATTTTGACAAAAATCATACTGGAAATTTTGGCAAAACCTCACCTATGGTAGCCAGATAAGTACACTACCGTTCAATTTTTTGGAGCCAGTATATTTTTTGTTGAATGTTTTCGAAAGTGCAGCCTTTCTGCTCACATAGGCTGCATTTATTTGATAAAAAAAATACAATAAAACAATAATAATATGAAATATTATTACAGTTTAAAATGAATAATTTCAAAATGTGATGAAATTATTTCTAATATTCTTTAATATAATTATTTCTGTGATGAAAACGTACATTTTTGAGCATAATTACTCCAGTCACATGATCCTTTCAGAAATCATTCTGATATGTTGATTTGCTGCTCAAGAAACATTTATTTTATCAATGTTGAAAACGGTTATGCTGCATAATGTTTTTGTGGAAACCCTGATACATCTTTTCAGGATTCTTTGACGAATAGCAAGTTCACAAGAACAGCATTTATCTGAAATAGAAATATTTCGGTAATATTCCAAATGCATCCCTGCTGAATAAAAGTATTAATTAAAAAAAAAATTAACTTACCCCAAACTTTTGAATGGTACTGTAACTTTGTAATAAGTGTAATTAACAATGTTCAGTACATCACAGAATGTTTATGTTTGTAAGGCTTAAACATAATTAATGAATGCAGAATGCAGTGACAGCGCAGCATTGGATCATGTGATGATTGTGTCACAAGGCTAAAACTCCCAAATCACACCCTTCTCATTTAGGTCATACCTGTTAAAATGAGCTCATGGAGTTTTGTTTAAGTGGTGTTTTCACATCCTGTATTTCGTCACCCTTCCAAACTTTTCCATCATTCCTTTATGTTGTTTTCCTTCTCTCCTCCCTTCCAGGCACGGGAGTCATTGCTGGCCCTGTCCTCCAGTCAAACCCAGCTCAAGAGAGAGCTGGCAGAAGGACGAGATGCCCTGGAGAAAATGGCTGCTTTAAATGAAGCTCTGGCCAAGGACAAGAGAGAACTCAGTGTTCGTGCTCTGCAGGTCTGGCAAGCAGGTTTAGCCCATCTTTAGCATAGATCACTTACACTGCCTGCCTAGGGACATGACCAAATCCCTGCAAGCTGTCACAGGCCTCCTGCCTTTAATTACTTGATCCATCGCCAGAATGCATTGATGGCAGGGTCAGGTTTGGGATGGAGGGATGAGTGGTGTGATTTTTGTCTTCCTGACCTCTTAGCTGGAGACGGAGGTGGCAGAAGCCCAGGCCCAGATCCAGGCATTTGGCACAGAGATGGCGGGTCTGTGCAGGGAAGTGAAGATTACATCTCTAGAGGCCAATGAGTTAAGGTGCGGCATTGTGAAATTTAAAAATTCATAAGTCAAGTCAGCTGATGAAAAATCTATAGGTGTATTATTACGTCTGCTGAGTAGGAAAAAAGATAAATGTAAGCTTGCAAGTATTTTTTCAATTTTTATAGCAGTGGAAATGCTGTTTATAGCGGTCTATAATAAATCTGTAATATACTGGTAGACATTTTTAGTACAGTAATGGAAAACTTAAAAATATGAATTCATATAAACCTGTAAAACTCATTTGGGTTTTTTTTGGAAGAAATGAATACTTTTATTCAGCAAGGACGCATTAAATTGATAAAAAATGACACTAAAGACTTTTACATTGTTACAAAATGTTTCGTATTAAAAAAAATGCTGTTTTAAAAAATAATTAAATTCATCAAAGGACCAAAAAAAGTGTCAGGGTTTCTACAAAAATATTAGACAGCACAACGGTTTTTAACATTGATAATAATAAGAAATATTTCTTGAGCAGCAAATCCGCAAATCAGAATGATTTCTGAAGGACCATGTGACACTGAAGACTGGAGTAATGATGCTGAAAATTCAGCTTTTTCATCACAGGAATAAATTATATTTTAAAATATATTCAAATATAAACATTTAAATACAATTTTAGATTATATATTTATATTACTACCAAACTATGGATATCTTGATATAAATATTTGTTTATATTGCCTACCCCTTACCTTTACCTGTTTGTTATGTAGAAGGCAGAGTAAAAGGTGTTTGTATAAAAGTGTGCCTGTGACTCTAAATAACAGCTAATCAGGTCCCTAATGAGCTAGTAGGATTTTGGTAGGAATTCTAATGAAAACATGGGGCTTTTAGATGACACTATAAATGTCTGAGTTTATCTCAACAGCTGTTATATTTGGCTGTAGTATGCTGGCCCTGTTTATTCACAGCCAGTGATGCTTTACAGCAATTGTGATGATGATCCCTCTGTGTTCCAGGGAGCGGAGAGAGACGGATTTGAAAACTCTGCAGCAACTCAGAGACCGAGAGAGAGAGCTGGAGAATGAGTTGGAGACAGAGAGGGAGGACAGGGAGAGGGAGGTGACTGCTTCCACAGAAGATAAGAGGAAAGATGAACAAAGGATTGCAGAGGTGAGAGACTCAGACAACACTGACTGCTTGCCAACCAGATTCAGAAAACAAAAAAGTAGTCTACCCTTTCGAAAAACTTAACATTATACTGTATTTTAACTAGGTGCAAGGTGACAAGCTTCCAAGTAATTGTCTCTCTCTATATATGTGTGTATGTATATATGACCAATTAAATTTTTTTTTACTCCGTATTTACTAAAATGCTTAAAAAGTGCATTCATAAATATAACATATGTTAATGATAAAATAATGTATTTTTAATAAAAAATAAAAATAAATCTCTGTTTCATGTACAATTATTTATTTGTTGAGTAGCTGTGGAATATGATGTGAGAGGTCATATGGGGGGAAAATTGTGATAATGATGGGCTTTACTGTACATTATCCTGTACACATATTCTCCTGTTTTTGAATACATTTTGTGTTTTGGGTCCACTCATGGACAGCGATGTGTTTGTGGGTCAGTTAACTGAACAGTGCAGTACGATGATGAAGGAGCTGCAGAGTGTTCAAGCAGAACTACTCAAAGCAGCAGAGCTGCAGAGAAGAGCTGAACGAGAGAGAGACGACCTAATGAGAGAGAGCCAGAGACAAGAGGACGCAGTATGTAGACTGGAGAGAGAAAATGAGGAACTCTCACAAGTCAAAGAGGAATTCGGGTATAGTCTGTGTTTATTTGTTTGAAAAAGACACTCTCTCATTAAACAATATAGTAACTAGCTCAGTATTCTTTTATAATATTCATTTCAAGAGGCAGTGTGTGCTTTATGAGGACATTTTTACCTACAACATCAACTCATATTTTAACTTATATCTGTATAACTGGATAATAATTGAATAAAATATAATAGAAATAGATAAAACATATTACATATGTATTTCAAATAGATATTAGTATTAATATATATTTTGTTTAAACATTTTTTTGTACCAATACCCTATTAGTTTCTAAGCTGCTGCTGTCTCTCTTCAGAGGTGGGGTGGTATGTCTCCAGAAGCAGATTGCTCAGGTTCAGGAACAAGCCTCGGGTCTTGAGGTGCAATGCAGTCAGCTTCAAACACAGGTGGACACGCTCACACAGACCAAAGATGTATTGCAAGGTCAGATTGTTTAATTAAAAAACAAACTTCTCATTGGCTATTCTCTTTAATGATTTAATATGTCATTGTATTTGTGTGTGTAATTAAAATGTACAACTTTTCTCTCTTAATTGTTTAGGAGAGATTCAATGTCTACAGAAAGACCTGGAGAGAGAGACAGCACAGAGAGAACAGGAAAACCAAGAAGCAATGGAAGAAAGAAGGAAGAGTGAAAGAGAGATAGAAAACTGGCAGCTAGAATGCAAGAGGATTCAGCAGGATGTTGAACAAGAAACAGAGAAAAACAAAGTACAAGCAGAAGAGAGCAAAACTGAGAGAGAAATATGGCAAAAAGAGAGAGAAGCTCTGAACGCAGAACTTGGCCAGAAAGATGGAGAAGTGGAGATAATGAGAAACAAGATTGATGGTTTGTTTAAAGAAAAAGAAGAGCTTTCAGACCACTTAGATAAAAGAAACACAGAACTTGAGAAACTACAAATGAAATCAGCAGCAGAGCAGAAAACAGTCGAACTAAGATTGAGAGAAGCGTGTGATGAGATTGAGAGATGGAAGGAGAGAGAAAACAAGGTTCAGAGAGAGAAAGAAGAGTTAAATCAGAAGTATATAGAAAGAGTAGAAAAAGAAAGTCAGAACCTCAAGATCACAGAGAGAGAGAAGGCTAAGATGTCTGATCTAATGAAAATTAGTGAGGATGAAATACGAAAGAGAGGAGAGGATATTGAAGAGTTAAAATCGAAAGTCCAATCGCATGAGAGAACAATTGAGAGTCTGCAAATAGAGTTACAAGAGAAAGAGACTTTGGAGAGTAGAGTAAAAGCCCTGGAGAAACACAACACTCAACTGAAAGAGAGAGAAATTGAGAAAATAAGAGAAAATGAAAACAGGCAAAAGAAAAGAGATGAGCAAGAGCGGGAGAAAGAACTGAGGTGGAGAAGACAGATGGAACAGAAAGATGAAGACTTGATAGAGTTCAAAAGCAGAGTTGAAGAACTAATGAGAGAGAAAGAACATATCTCATTACTCTTGGAAGAAAGAGATAAAGATGTTGAACAATTACAAACTGTCTTGTCAACAGAAAAGAGAACTATTGAACTGAGACTGAAAGAGGCAAAAGACAATGTGGAGTGGTGGAAGAGACGAGCCGGCAACATGGAAAAAGTGAAGGAGAGCATGAATTGGGTTGCTGAAAGAGAGAGAACAGAACTGACAGAGCTTCTTAGAGAAAAAGAGGAAGAGGTACAAAAGAAAGAAGAGGACATTGGTGATCTCAAAGGTAGAATTCAATCATTAGATGAAATCATTAATACACTAGAGACTGATGTTCAGCAGAAGGATGAACAACTTGAACTTCTAAAGGAGCAAATCTCACAGATGAAAGAGAGGGAGATGGAGAAACAAAAAGAGGTGGACAGGAAGCAAGTAGAGGTAAAGGAACAGGAGAAACAACTGAAAAGAGAATTGGAAGATCTCAATACTCAAATGGAGGGAGTCATTCAAGAAAAAGAGGCGACACTAGAAAGGGTGGAAGAGAGAGATAGTGAGCTGAAAGAATTACAAGCAAAACTTACTCAAGAACAGAAGACGTTTGAACAGAAGCTCAAAGCAGAGCGCGAAGAGGTGAACCGGTGCAAAGCAAAGTTAGCCGAGATGGAACGAAACCGGATGAGCTTGGAGGAAAGGGAGAAAGAGGAAAAGAAAAGACAGGAGATGGAGAAAAGAGATAGGGAGCAGATACTGAGAGAAGAGCTCCTTCAGAAGGCTAGGGAGCTAAAGCAGTTAAGATTGAAGATTGATGAACTGAACCAGGAAAACGAGGAGAACAGGAGGATAAGAATGAAGCAACAAGAAGACCTTGAACGACAAACTGCCCTCCTACAAGACACTGAGGCGTCGGAACGGGAACTGAAGAAGAGTTTACAACAAAACGAAAAAGAGGAAAGAGAGAGAGTCCACCGTGATGAAGAAGCAATGAGAAGGCTGAGAGAAAAGCTGCATGAAGCCGAACAGAGGTACCTTGAAGTCTCAAGCTGTCTACGAGAGACTGAAATGAAACTGGAGAAGGAAAAATGTCATAACAGAGAGAAAGATGAGAGACTTATGGGCTGTAACCAAGAGCAACTATTGGTCAAACGTGAGCTAGATCAGGAGAGGAAGACTGTTGAAGAACTGAAGAAACTTATAGGCGAACAAGGCGAAGGGGCGAAGACACTGAAGGGAAAGTTGGATGAACGGTTGAAAGAGGTGGGAAGGTTGTCACAACTGCTGCAAAGCAGCAGAGGGGAAGCACAGTTGCTTGAATCCAGGGCAGAAAACAGTGAAGAGGAGAATCAAAGATTGAGGAGGTCTTTAAGTCAGGCTGAAGATGAGAGGAGGCATCTGGAGACCCAACTGAGAGACGAAAAAACAGAAGGGGAAAGACTAAGAGCCAGGCTTGAGGATCTTCAGAAAGGTCAACATATCCTGATGGAGGAAAAAGCAGGATGTGTGGAGAAGCTTGGGGCTCGTATTATAGAGCTGGAGGAGGAGAGAGACCATCTCTCGACAGAGCTTCAAAGGAAAGAGAGAGAGATTGAGGCTCTTAGAGATGAAATGTTTCGGGAGAGTCGAGAGAAGGACAGAATAAGCTCTTTGCTGAATGATGCAAATGAAAGGAAAGAAGTACTGGTTGCTCAGCTGGATGTTTTGCAAGAACAGGTGGTTATTCTGTCTAAAACCAAAGAACAAACAAGGTTAATGATCCAGGAAAGAGAAGAACAGAACCAGAAGATGCAAGAGGGGCTGATTGCAGGGCTTCAGGAGATGGCTACTCTGAAGGAACTGCTGGAAGAGAAAGATGAGAGACTTATGGGCTGTAACCAAGAGCAACTTTTGGTTAAACGTGAGCTAGATCAAGAGAGGGCGACTGTTGAAAAACTGAAGAAACTTATAGCCGAACAAGGCGAAGAGGCGAAGACACTGAAGGGAAAGCTGGATGAACGGCTGGAAGAGGTGGGAAGGTTGTCACAACTGCTGCAAAACAGCAGAGGGGAAGCACAGGTGCTTGAATCCAGGGCAAAAAACAGTGAAGAGGAGAAACAAAGATTGAAGAGGTTGTTAAGTCAGATTGAAGATGAGAGAGAGCATCTGGAAACCCAACTGAGAGATGAAAAAACAGAAGGGGAGAGACTTAGGGCCAGGCTTGAGGATCTTCAGAAAGGTCAACATATCCTGGTGAAGGAAAAGGTGGGATGTGTGGAGAAACTTGGGGCTCGTATTAGAGAGCTGGAGGATGAGAGAGACCATCTCTCGACAGAGCTTCAAAGGAAAGAGAGAGAGATTGAGGCTCTTAGAGATGAAATGTTTTGTGAGAGACGAGAGAAGGACAGAATAAGCTCTTTGCTGAATGATGCAAATGAAAGGAAAGAAGTACTGGTTGCTCAGATGGATGTTTTGCAAGAACAGGTGGTTAATCTGTCTAGAACCAAAGAACAAACAAGGTTAATGATCCAGGAAAGAGAAGAACAGAACCAGAAGATGCAAGAGGGGCTGATTGCAGGGCTTCAGGAGATGGCTACTCTGAAGGAACTGCTGGAAGAGAAAGATGAGAGACTTATGGGCTGTAACCAAGAGCAACTTTTGGTTAAACGTGAGCTAGATCAAGAGAGGGAGACTGTTGAAAAACTGAAGAAACTTATAGCCGAACAAGGCGAAGAGGCGAAGACACTGAAGGGAAAGCTGGATGAACGGTTGGAAGAGGTGGGAAGGTTGTCACAACTGCTGCAAAACAGCAGAGGGGAAGCACAAGTGCTTGAATCCAGGGCAGAAAACAGTAAAGAGGAGAAACAAAGATTGAAGAGGTCTTTAAGTCAGATTGAAGATGAGAGGAAGCATCTGGATACCCAACTGAGAGATGAAAAAACAGAAGGGGTGAGACTGAGGGCCAGGCTTGAGGATCTTCAGAAAGATCAACATATCCTGATGGAGGAAAAGGTGGGATGTGTGGAGAAGCTTGGGGCTCGTATTAGAGAGCTGGAGGAGGAGAGAGACCATCTCTCGGCAGAGTTTCGAAGGAAAGAGAGAGAGATTGAGGCTCTTAGAGATGAAATGTTTCGTGAGAGGCGAGAGAAGGACAGAATAAGCTCTTTACTGAATGATTCAAATGAAAGGAAAGAAGTACTGGTTGCTCAGATGGATGTTTTGCAAGAACAGGTGGTTAATCTGTCTAGAACCAAAGAACAAACAAGGTTAATGATCAAGGAAAGAGAAGAACAAAACCAGAAGATGCGAGAGGGGCTGATTGCAGGGCTTCAGGAGATGGCTACTCTGAAGGAACTGTTGGAAGAGAGTCATCGTGAGGGAGAGAGACTCAGGTCCATGATGCAGGAAAGCAAGGATGAGTTGGTCCGGAGCAGAAAGGATGGAGTTAGGGCAGCACAAATTGAAGCCAACGATCTTCTACTCAAAGTTCAGATGTTTGAGAAGCAAAAACAGGAATTTAACTCTGCCCTGCACCTCCAAGAGGAACAACTTAAGAAGAAAAATGAGGAAGGGTTGCAAAAGATAGAACAAATGCTGCAAAGAGAGGAGAAGTTAGAAGAAGAATTGACGACCATAAAGAGCGTACTGGAGCAGAGAGAGGTTGAGCTGACCAGAGCCAGGGCTAGAATAGACATCCTGGAAGATCAGAGGACTGAACTAAGCTCTTTGGCCGCAGAGAGGACCAGAGAAGCAGAACAACTGAGTAACAGATTCAGAGAGCTGAGACAGGAAGTTGACAGACTGAGAGAGGATAGAATAAGAGAGAGTAAAGATTGGGAGGAACTCAAAAATGAAAATAAAGAGAAACAAAATATGTTAGAAGGATTGGAGTTCCTCAGAAAAACATTGAGGGAAAAGGAAAAGGAGATAGAATTGATGAAAGAGAGATATGAAAATGAGAAAAGAAAAAGTGAGACATTCCAGCAAGCAGAGGAGCAGAAAGTTAGACAACTAGAATTATTCTCAGAGAGACTGAAGGATAAAGAAACTGAGTTGGAGAGTATTCAAGAAATGGCATCTAAAGAACAGTCAGCTAGACTTAGATTGCAGGATCAATTTGAAGACGAGAAAAGAAATGCTAAGATATTGAGGGGAAAAATGGAAACATTGAAGAAAGAGAAACACAAGCTGGAGACCAAAATAGAAGAGAATATACGTAATCTTAGAGAATCTGAAAAGAAAAACAATGGACTAAAGATAGATAGTGGCCATGGCACTCTGTCAGACTTGCTAGAGGTAAATGCTGAATATCATCAGCCTCATGACAAGTTGTTAGGGACAGACACACTTAGAAGGGACCTTACAAGAAAGGAACAGGAAATAGAGAGGTTGAGGACCAAGGCTCAGACACTGCAGACTGAGATAGACAGATTGAACTCCACAATAAGAAATGGGAATGTAAAAACTGGGCCAACAGAGAATGAGGAATGGGAAAGGCTAAAGGAACAAGTGTCCGCTGTCCTTTTAGAAAAGGAGGAGAGGGACAGACTCCTTAGAGAGAAGGATGTTGAAGTATATGCTCTGAAGGAGCGAGCCAATGAACTGATTAACGACAGGAACCGGGTCAGGGCGGCTCTGGAGAAGACTGAAGCCATGCTGATTTACTATAAAGAGAGGCTGGGACAGCAGGAGCACAAGAGAACCCGAGCAGAAGCTGATATTTCACAGGTCAGTGAGGCAAAGACATCCCCAAGTTTACAATACCCAGCATAAAATATCTGTCATTATAATCACAATTAAAGAGGCAGTCGTGGCTAAATGGTTAGAATCAGACTGGTAACCCAAAGGTTGCGGGTTTGATTTTAAATACCGGCAGGAAATGACTGAGGTGCCTATGAGCAAGGTACCTAACCTCCAATCGCTCCCTGGGGACCACAGCAAAAATGGCTGCCCACTGCTTTGTTTTTGTGTGTGTGTGTGTGTGTGTGTGGTCACTACTCCTAATATGTGTGGACTAACTTGGATGGGTTAAATGCAGAGGACAAATTCCAAATATGGGTTACTATACTTGGCCTTTCACTTTAAGGTACATATTTATGTAGTTGTGCTGATATGGCCTTTGACTTCATACTGAGACCTACTGGTGTGGATGCATCAAATGCTGAAGATTTTAGTTATCAATCATAAAAATGCCCTACTTAACCATAATAAGTGTATTCTATGAGCAAAAGTGTTCAAAAACACTTGGTGAGTAATATTTTCGACTAAAAATAGTTACTAAAAATGCACTTTTAAATATAGATTTGTTTGATTACACTATATAATTAAGGCTTAGTTTCACAGACAGAGCTTAGATTAAGCCAGGATTAGACCTTAGTTCCATTAGGACATTTGGACAGTTGCTTTCAGTTAAAACAGCTCTAACATGCATTTTTGTCTGTGGCTAGGCTTAAGCCTTGTCTGTGACACCGGGGTAGAGTAGTATCAGGAAATCTCAATTAAGGACATATCTGTTTTTCATGACATGTCCCCTTTGAACACATTATTTAGTGAATTGGTAGTTTATGATAGATTTTTGGCGAATATTAATAGGAGAAAGAACTTGAACCAAAGGCCCAGGACTCGATAGATGAGGTGGATACAGACTGTGCTGTGCAGGAGCGTCTCTTGGCCATGCAACGGGCCGTGGCACAACTGGAGGTGGATCAGAACCTTCTGCAGAAGAAAAACAATCATCTGGAGAAGAAAATTGAGAGACTACGAACTGAGCGACAGCACCTTAGAGAGACGTTGACACAGGTACGAGCACACCTCAAGAAGGGACCATATATTATGATGTCAGCATGATTAATGTACTTACTGTTTTTGGCCATCACCAGGTTGAGCTGGAGAGGGGGAAACTGAGGCATCAGCTGTCACGGTCAGAAGCTGGAGTTCTGGTATGATGGAGAGAGTACATTTGCAATGCATTTGTGTGTTTTTTTTTCTAGTTGTCTTCCTCTGTAATGGATTGTCACAGAAGGGACAAATTTGTTTTGTTAGCCTTATGTATTTTTATTCTTATTAGAGTATCAATTTGTTAGTTTTTAGCAACCAGTGTTGTTTCAGTATTATTTATAGTATTAATTCATATTTTAAATTAGCTTTTAATTTTTAATTTTAGTTAAAGATTTTGTAATTTTGTTGTGCTTTTGTGATTTGTATTATTATTTATTATTTTAATTTACTTTTATTTCACCTCACTTTTAGTTGCAAAGGCAACATTTCAAATGTTAAATTTTTTCATCTAATATTTTTTATTTGATTTAAGCTCTTTTTTATTACCGAAAACTAATTTAAATAGTTTTAGTTAACAACATCAATACTGTTAGCAACATGATAATGCCAGACTTTTTTTATACATCTGTTTTGAGTCATGTGTTAATTGCCAGTGGAAAGTTTAAATAGCTAAATATCATATCATGTATAGGACCTGTCAGATGGTACGGACAAGGATGAGTTGAAGCGACTCAGAGCCCAAGCCAGAGAGCTAGAAGAACAGGTTTGTCCTTAACACTTCCAACTGTTCATTAATATTATGGCATATAAAACTTAAACCCAATTTTCTAGGTTCACCATCTTCGTCTCATGTTGGCTGTGGACCATCAGCAGAGGGCAGAGTTCATAGACCGCTCTCTGAAGAACAGTCAGAGTCTGACGTTCCTGAGACAGGATCTGAACGAGTCTCTAGCTGCGGTCTCTCAGCGGCCCGTCCCTTCAGTACTGGAGTCAGAGACACAGAGGCTGGACAGGAGCATCAGAGAGGAAGAGCTTCGACTGTCTCTCAGCCAAAGCTAAAGAAATAAAACACTCCTTTATATGTAATGACTATTATATAGTTCATTTAACACAATATTTTTGCACTTAACATTCAGTAATTCTGGCCGTGAGCCTAAGTTTATTGTACGCTCAGGATTTTACTGTTACTTTACATATGTATTTATGTATTTTGTAAATCGTTTTGTTTTAAACCATTCTAAAACTTCGAATTAGCTACAGAATATCACCTTAAAAAAGAGGCAACTATTTTAAATGGTGAATTTCAGCTTTACATCTGTCTTTTCCTGACTGGCAGATAATTTAATACCTAAGAGCTTTGCGATCAGTTTACAATACTTTTCAAAGCTATTCCATCAGTGTTATTATGCGTGCAATATTAGCAGTCTGTTTAAGTAAATGTAATACTATTTTTTATTTTCATTTATTTTCAAATAAACTTCAGAATTTTTCAGAATCTGTTTCCTCACATCTCTGATATTGAGAATACCAAGCACAGGGTCTTGGGTTTGATTTACTGGAATGTACTGTAAAACTGATAACATGTATAGCCTGAAAGAAAGTTATTTTGGATAAAAGTATCTGCCAAATGCATACAAGTATTTTCACTATAGTTGTTACAACACGCATACCATCAAATCTGTGTGGTATGTGAGACTGCTTCTCTTGAAAGTCAACGTCTTAAAATCAATTACAGAGCACTTGATTTTAATGACAGGGCTCTCGTGGTCCTTTGAGGCCTTGTTTATTTACCTCGTATGAACTGTTACAGGGTGTCGGTCACCAGGGGGCGCTGTTTGTATGGAAAAGATCGGCTGGCCTCAAGTCACCCACATGTACATCACTGTCTGTTGTAGTCTAACCTTGCTCAACTTCGATAGTATCAACCGAAAGGCGCAATCAAAATACGAGCAGTCCTCCCTCCAACTTAATAAGTAACCTGCTTATAACATGCTGTAGTAAGCGTGGTGTTTTGGCGGAAAACTATTGTAACCATGGTAAATTTGTAAGGGTGAAAGGAGAGAAAGAAAGCGAGACAATTTTGAATTGGATTGGAGAGGGAGGGGGAGAGAGTGAGAGGAGGTGGAGGAGTAGGACTGGCTACCCTTCATCTGTCTGCTCTAGGCGGAGCTGAAGTTACCGAGAGCGGCCGCGGGAGCTCAACACGATACACGGGGCGATAATCATCCACAACGGGAGATATGCATTAATTTACCCGAGCAGACGCTGACCCGCGATCAGTTTACCGACCATCATCGACTGAGAGTCACCGCGCTGTTTATCAAAGGCCCCTGTCGCTTTGGATCGGACTAATGTCGCTCCTGTTCAGCCGCTTGAACCAACCGATGGGTTTGACGCGTTCTGCCCTAGATTTACTTCATTTTAGAAACATTATGCAGGAATAAAATAGGATAAAGCCGGGAAATGTCGAGCATGTCGCCAGCTCGTGAAGCTAAACATCGACTGAAGCGGATTGACACGAAGAAATCTGACCCATATTGAGATACTGCACGAGCGTCTGGACCAGAACCAAATAGATCGAAACTAAACCTTGTTTATAAACGCTGAAAACAACCGAGAAGTGATCACAGCAATTTTGAGCCCTCTCTTAAAAAGGCTTAAGACATGCGAGGAAGTGGATCACACACATTGCAGTAAGTGTAATCGCTCAAACTCCGAACCAGCATGGAGAAAATGTGTCTATAATCTATTTATCAAAGCACACAGAAACCCAAAGGCATCTAGAATCATGCATTGCCTCCAAACCTATATCTGCACGTCTCATTTCGGACTATTCCCTCCGAGCACATGAGCTTGAACTTCGTTCGATAGAGAAGAGGGGGAAAAAAGGAAATTACTGGAACTTTTTTTTTTTTTTAGCTGAACCCATCCAGAAGCACCAGGACTATCATCAGGATGAAAGTGCGGATCCTAAACCGAACATCAGTACTGTCACTGGGGCTGTGCTCAATGCTTCTGCTCGGTGCTGTGGCTGGTAAATATGCTTCTGATCTACATTTCAACTATTTAAATGACATTATGTGTGATATTACAGAGTCCATGTCACGTTATGTGCATGTTGTTCATTAGAATCCCTCAGCGCTGCAGCATGGACACTGCAACGTTAATGTGAAATGAACTGAATCGGTTTACTGTACAAATGTGAACTGTCTGGACTGTCGTGCTTCATATTGCTTTGCTGGTTCACTATTACTGAGTTATCTGTTGAGCTGCATAATTGTTTCATTATCAATGTCAATAACTTGAACTTGAATGGCGTCTTCTCTGTGTTAGTCTAATTAAACTAAAGTGGATTTACTTTGACAGTTACACAAGCAGGTGATTTTAGTGCTACTTAGAAAGATTAGACCTAGACTAGAGAATATTCCTGAATATTGGGAATATGCAGAAGTTAATTGGTTATATAGTATTGAATTTGCATGTTAGTTGTAACTTAAATTGTTTTGAAGATTTTGTGAATAATTAGTTTGTGCAGTGATCGTGAGCTGCATTTCCTGAAAACATTGGAAGCCTATTGGTACAATAGCACAGTGATGGTGTCAGATGGTAATATTATGGTCCACGTTTCTGAATTATTACCTTATTAATGTACTACACTGTAAAAAAAAAGTTGCTGCCTTAAAATTCTAAGTACAATCAACTTGAATGTTTAAGTCATTTAAATTTCAACATTCAACTGAGTTAAAAATGAGTCGAATCTTGTTTAACTTATAAAAAAGTTGAAAATGCCTGAACTTATTTGAACGAGTTGCAATGTAAAAACATATGTAACTTGTCATAACTTATTGATCATATAATTCTTTTTACAGTGTATGGTATTTACACATTTGTTTTACTATGGGGCATGTCCTAAAATCTTTGTATTTTCATGGTACTTTTTTAGTGCTCTTGTTTTGTCTGTATTTTGAATGTTTTTGTCTTTGAATGCAGCAAATGTACACAATAATTAATTTAAGTATTTTCCCTAATTAAGCGTCAACTACTACTAGACTTAGAGTTTTGTAGTTGGATATGTATTTTGGGTTCAGCCTTGACCTCGGTGAGATATGGAAGGAGAGGGAATTATGAAAGTGTCAGTTGTGCTCTATTCCTCAAAGGTACACCCAGTCATTTCCAGATAGTTTTTTTCACTCCTAAAGAAATTTGAATTTTTGACAAATATGCTTAAAATGTCTTACACTCATGGTGGCTGTTGAGATTACATGACCTACAGTGTCATGCAATTTAAAAAGTTGTGTGAAAAATAAAAATACCAATTTGTAAATAGTTTTACCTTTTCATTTATATTTGAAATACATTATTGTTGTCTATCAGAGAATCCTGAAAAATATGTATTATGATTTCCACAAAAATGTTAAGCAGCACAACTGTTTTCAACATTTATAATAATAAGAAATATTTCTTGAGCAGCAAATCAGCATATTAGGATGATTTCTAAAGGATCATGTGACACTGAAGACTGGAGTGATGATGCTGAAAATTCAGCTTTGCCATCACATGAATAAATTATTATTTAAGTTATTTTAATTTGTAATAGGCTAATATTTCACAACAATACTAATGTTTTTGCTGTATTTTTGATAAGATAAATGCAGCCTTGGTGAGCAGAAGCGAATTCTTTCAAAAACAAAGTCTTACTTACTGAACCCAAACTTTTGAACTGTAGAATGTAAAGGAATACAACAAAAGTAAACCAGGCAGTTCTGATAAGAAACAGAAAAGCTTGTCAATGTTGATTTGTCAGTATGATATCCAAGACCACTGGGATGAATAAGAGCCAGCAAAATATATCCCAAACATTAATCAGTGCAGCTTAAAGTCGAACGGAAAGTAAGATCCTTAGATTCTCTAATATTCTCATTGGAAATATGCAGGATTTGTATACAGCAAGCATATGCATAAAAAAAAAAACAATTACAAATCACTTGTACCTTACAGTTCTGTAATGATACACTGGTACAGTGATGTCACATGGTAATACCATGACCCACATTACTGTATGTTTACCATATTCAAATATGATTTGTACATACTTTAAAGAATAATTGGTCCTATCATGGTGGAACATGTCCAATATTTTGGTATCATCATAGTACTGTGTTGTTATGCTCTGTTTGTTTTTGTCTTTGAAGCAGCAAGCGTGCAAAAATATCTCCTATTATATTAATCCAGATAATTTTCGGTCATGAAAATAACCGAATAGGCTATTGCTTTTGAGAAATTGAAGAGCTAAATCCAGGGACTGTTTTTACAGTTCTTATGAGTCATAACTTAAGCTTTGATTTTCAATTTCATCTATGGCTGAACCCCCACGGCGCACAAATAGAAATGGCACATTCACATTTCAAATATAGTCAATCTCTAGAACAAAAGCTTCTTGACGAATTAACTTCAGCTGAGTGTTATTGCCATACTAATTCTCCTTAGTTAAAGTAATCGTACTAGGTCACATAATATTCCACCATCATCATGTCCTGCAAACCCACAGGTCCCACGAGAAATGTGATTTCAGCTTTGCGGTTGTGACTACAAAGGTAAGACCACACAATGGAGACGACATGGTTATTAAAAGTGTGGTCTTGTCCAACCATGCTGGTAAACCGGTTCGTGGACTCATAGCAAGCTCATTTTAAAGCCGTTAGGAGCTGCCACAGTGATTTAGATCTGGATGGGTAGTTAGTTTCACTTGAGGGAGTTTAGTACTGCAATGTGCCACAGTTGGGGTTAGGCCTTTCAGGAACCAGCGACGGGACGGTTTGTCGAGCATGGAAAAGATTAAGATGAAGGGGAGGCTGTACGGTGTGCGAGAGTCATTACCCCGTCTGTGACCGCTGTGAGAGCATGAAGCTATGGATCTTTTGCCACTCTGCCAAGCCCATTAGCACTCATTACTCACATACACACACATGTGTAACATGACCATTAAATCTCTGGCAATAGTTCATACAAGGTATTGGCGCTTTTCAGAGACGACAGGGTGTGGTATGAGATTCTAGCTGGGCCATGAAGAGAGATATTGTGTTCATGATCAAGGACGTTTTATCCATTTCTGGATAATGGACTGCACCATGTTAGAAACACAATTAAGCCTGTGTCTTGACCCATGTCTTATCTTGGACCCAGTATCTGAACTTGCTGACAAACTAGCAGCTTATTTCACATACAGTGGCAGAATTTCTCAGGCTTTGCCAAATTATTTTTATTTTACATATAAAAATAAATTATATTACGTATAAAAATATAACGTTTTTTTTTGTGTACACAGTATCATTTACATTACATTTTTTTAAATGTATATTTTTATTTTACATGCTTTTATCCAATGTGACTTAGGGCACAATAACTTATAATACAGGAGAAACCAATATTTGCAATAATGATACTGTTTATGGTAGTTGGCAGTTGGTTCCAATTTTTATATACAGTACTGTTTTATATGTTTTAAAACAAGGTCTATGGTCACACAAAGGCTCCATTTATTAGATCTAAAATACAATAAAAACAGTAATATTATAAAATATCATAGTTAAAAAATAACTGTTTTCTATTTGAATGTTTTCTAAAATCTAATTTATTCCTGTGACTGCAAATTACTCCAGGAGTGTCTCATGATCCTTCAGAAATCATTCTGATATGCTGATTTTCTGCTCAAGAAACGTTTCCTATTATTATCTCAAAAAAAAAAATTATTTGAAATTGAAATCTTGTGTAGTGTAAAATGTCTTTACAGTCACTTTTGTTCAATTTAATGCATCCTTAATTCTTTGCTGAATTAAAAAAAAAAAAAAATCATACCCCAAACTTTTAAAAGCCTGTACATCATTGCAATACTATGAAGGTCCATTTATTAGGTTAATTTATTCTTGACAGTACCTTGGAATACCATGGTAGAAGAATATGGTAATCATTCAGTACCATGGTTTCAACAATACCATGGCTTCAACAGGGAGTAGGCGGCTGCTAATTACGGTTTGTCCTTAAACCAACTGTTGTGAAAAATGGAAATATTTGTTAAATAAAATGTAATATTAAGTTAGCTTTTAACATACTACAGTTTAAAAGCTTTAACTAAAGTTTTCTTTTTCTGTCTTACTGTAGCCTACATTAAAATAAATTACGTAAAATTAAAATATTAGTATTTTCCTCCATGCAATACTATAGACCTCATGTAGCCACGCCCATTTTCAGCGCTGCTCGTTGTCTTTTGTCTTTCGGTCTGTATTTTCACAGCGATCCTGCGTATTTATAAATCAACGGCTCGTTTTAAAATCTTCCCTGTCTACTGACATTTGTTAAGACATCTGCGTTGAAAAATTACAATCCTCATGATAACTTTCGTTAACTTTCCATTAAGTAAATCCACTTCAAAAGCTAGAGCGACCGCGTAAACGGAAGTTCAAAGACAATATTCTAAAGATGGTGCCGCCCTTGTTTCTCTGGCGCATAAGGTCTATAGGTAGGCCAGGCTTAAAGTGCAACACTTAATGTTCTACAAAATATAACAGGAGTTCCCTGCTCCATCTCTTGTTTGAAAGTGTTACCATATTGTTACCATTTAATACCATCACTGTACCAGAGTATGCTATAAGTATGAGCTGCTGTTCTTACTTAAAAGGTAGTAACGTTACGTTAGGCCTACTCTGGTTTTCACATTTCTTCCTTTTCATCACGCCAAATGGGTTAACATAAAATTACACTCAGGGAAGTGTTACGTTGGATCCCATTCTGTAATTACCCAAATATATGATTTCAAACGTCTGGTCTTAATATAATTTCCTTTGAGGTTTTCCTTCACTCTAATTTAAGCGTTTGACGAGCAAAGATGATTATCTCTGCGGAACAATAAAACGAGTGCAAATTAGCACAGACGTGACGGTCTATGTCATTTCCTGATATTTTCTTTGAGACACACCGTAGTCCCGCCGCAGCGGTGTGTTTGTTGCCCTGTGTGTTATGTTAGCGTCTGCGTCTCTGAGCTGTCGGCCTTAAGGAATGTGTCCGTCTGTCAGTGGGGGAGGGCAGGAAGTAGGAGTTGGCTGTCCCACTCTGTCAAGCATTTCCACGTTTTTGATTTGTACTCTGATAGCAGTTCAGTATGGGTGTACCCAGAGCCGTAGAGCATGTGTGCATTGGTTGTGTGTTACTGCTCAACGCGGTATTGCATGTCATGTCAGCGCGACGTCTGCGTTTTTTTGCTGCGTACCGTATATCACGTATACAGCTGTCTGTAGCGTGACACTTCAAAATAAAGCAGCAAATGCTCAGAATCTCTGTTCTTGAAGGTCACTGTTGTTTTTCGTTGCGCATTTCCTCTTGTTTGTTTGTTTTGCCGTGTGTGTGGTGGGGGTCTGGATTGTGTAGTCCTGCACTAGCAGGATTTAGACTAAACAACGTGTCTCTCGTTGGCTCCAGGGGGAGGGGGATGAGAGAGAGAGAGAGAGAGAGAGAGAGAGAGAGAGATTCCCTTGCGGTGACGCCAACCCCCCCCCCCCCCCCCCCAACACATTCACGTGCCCTCCGTCTGCAGATTAACTGATTGAATCTGAGACCCCCTCCTCTGATAGACTCTTCCCCCTTCCAAGTTCCAAACGCAGTTCACACTCTAATTGAAAAATCATTTCACTTGAGGAATGTAATGTGGCCCCTTTGCAGTTCTCCACGTTGCTTCGGGGGGCAAAACACCCATTTCAAGAACTCGTTTCGAGCTTGTTCTTTTTATGCGTCTCTAATCGCTCACGTCTCTCCGGTTTCTGAGAGCCGCTTATTTTGTTGTCATTATTTTCCTCGCTTACTCCCTTCGTAGAGTTACGACTCCGGATTATGGTTTCGTTGCGTCGTTTACCGTCCTTCAGAGGTGGACAGTGCACACTGTGGTGGATTAACACTTTAATTCTTACTGTAGGCTATCGTATTTGATGCGCAAATATCGAAGGCATTTGAATGATCAACATCATCAAAACGGTGTTGAAAATTCTGTTGTGCGTAGGCATTCTAGGCTCGTGCCTATGCTCACACGTCCAGGGGGCCCAATTACAAAGAGGAGAAATTATAGGCTATATTTGTGAAATTATTGTTATTATTTTACTCTGTTGCTAAAACTCTGAAAGACAATTACTTTATAAATTAATACAAATTAAAACGTCACTGTCAGGCAGAAACCTCATATCTGCATATTTCATCTTTCATTACTAGGCTGTCACCCTTTACGTCTCCCTGTCGGTGGGTTTTGCAAATATTTAACCAATGAAAAAATATTAAAAAGAGCTTGTGATTAAACCTCGTAATTCCATTGGCTCCTCAAACTGTCAGTTAAACTGTCAGCATAACTCCACCCCGGCCATATTGTGAATGAAGTGCTGCAGCCTGCAGATTTTGGATGTCTATGCTGAAATACATATATAGGCCTACTGTAGGCTAATGTTTTATGTATTGGAGGAGCGGAGAAGAGTGTCTTAGTCTACCATTTGTTGTCAAATCATAGCCAATACTGTCTTAAATAGCCTGTGTGAAGCACTTAATCTTTATAACATAATGAGATTTTGACCAAATTGTTATAAATACAGTCTGCGTTCGAAATCGCATACCCTCTTGAGTAGGTATGAAACTTATTCAATAAGTAATTACTTCATGACCTCTAAACAAGTACATTCTTTATAGTTTGAATGCGTGTAGTATGAATATAATCTGGATGTACTACAGATTCTGCCATGTTTTCATTGTGTGACCTACCAGTGTCAGTTATGCTGCTTCACTGCCATTCCCAAATCCTCTCCCGTGGCCTCATGGGATAGTAAAGTGTCCATCGTATGCACACTTCAGAATCCCACCGGATGTAGTTGGTCATACAGGTACTTTTTGCTTACTCTTTTATGAGCACTGTGAATTTGGACGTACTATTGTTTATACTTGTTTTATCAAGGAAAAGGCCTTTAAGTATCATTCTAAAACTTCCACTTTCAGGTTGTGGTATACGTGCCTTTTTGCAGTGAAATCATCACTGATTTTTATAAAGTGAATGTAAGAACAACATTTATATTGTTATTAACATTTCAAGATGAACACTTACTGGACTGAAGCAACTGAAGGTTTACTTAATTACACAAACCCCCAAAATTTTAATTTATTTATTTATATATATATATATATATATATAAAAAAAACATGTTAACGTGATTATCAAATATGATTCATCAGGTTTGTGAGGCAGTGGTCATCTGGTTCTGGCAATTCTGCACCATGCTTTTCACAGTAACCGTAATTGTTTTTGCAACTGTCCATGCTCAACAAGATAGTCTGCCTGTTGCTTTCACTACACAAAGACTGTTTAGTCTTGCAATGTCTTGACTGTTGTTATTCTGGTACATATTGTAGATAGACCATAGTCAGGGTAAACAATTTAATATGGGGCGAATGGAATAGTAGAGATATATCCTCTGCAGCTAACAGCCACAACAATTTTTTTTATTATTAAAAGATTCTATGAAATGATTTAGCAAATACAGAAACTAGTCCTCATAATTACTCATTGTAGCGGCCCATTATCTCCCATCCAACATTTCATGGTGGGGCCAATAAAGGCATTTTGGACCCTAAATGGTTTTTCCACGGGTTCATATGAATCTCATATAGAATCTGATTGGGGCTAATTCAGATCGGGCCACCGTGGAATCTGTGGGTAAAACCATTTTGGGCCCAAACCTCAAGCCCATATTGTGATGACATTGACCTCATCATGAAATGTTGTCGCTCTCCCTAGCAAATATACTGTATTAGGGCTGCTGAACATTAAGCTTGCCACCACAGGAATAAATTACATTTAAAAAATGTATTAAAATAGAAAGCTGTTATTTTAAATGAAGAAAACGTCACATCATCACTGTTTTACTGTGTAAGCGGTTTGGAGGATGGATAGCAAAAGTTTTCAGGTGCCAATAACATTAGTTCAATCAAAAGTGTTTCCCATTTAATAGGTGATATTACTGAAATCAAATTTCACCAGACATGCAAAAGATTACCTTTATCCGAATTTAAATTATGATAAATATAAATTATAAATATTAAGTATATTAAATTAAGATGAAAGATTATTAGTACTTCTGTGATTTTAAACACTGATGTTCACTGTGCTGCTAATCTTCGATTCTAATTGCCTTTAAAAAATGACACAGATAGAGTCAAACAATTTTAATTAAATTTACCTCTAGTAAACATTTAGCTAATCTAATGAGTTAAATTTGGCAGTGCTAATATCAAAGGAAGTTCCAGCACCTATTTTTTTCCCACTTTGAGCACCAACACACGCACACACCCTCAGTCTAGCTCACATTAAAATGCAGTGGCTCTCCTCTGGCTATCTGCCACATTCAGTCCATCGCTCTGTTCCTCTTTAGCTGTCTATGAGCACCGTTGAGCCTGCTTTCAGAAACATGCAGCAGTTTACTATGTCATGAAATAACAGATGCAGCTTTGATTAATTCATTTGTTGCATCGAAGAATGATCTGCGACCTACACAAAATTGCATTAAAATGGTCTGGGTTGTACAAAATCGCAGACCATTTCTAAATAACTGCTTTTATTATGTGAGGCTTTGTCTATTTGTTTTGCTCAAATCAAGAGGTTAAAAATAATCTCGCTTATTTCTCCTTCTGGTTAAATATTTATCACAATTCCTCTCCAGGTCTTGTGATAAAGTTGAAGTTGTGATACATTTCCGAGTGAATACAAGAAATATAGGGCAGGACTTGATTTTGACAATCAGGAATTGATTGGATCGCCAGATCATTGTGATGTCATCTGAGTGACAGGTTGTTCCGCCCTCGAGCCAGTAAACGTGTCAGCAGAGAAGAGAAAAGATGTCACTGCAAGAGGGAGGCAAAGTTATTTTGATTAAAGATTACAAGGGCTCAAAAAAAAGTTGTGCACGATAAATCGTTTATAAAAAATACTGCAATGTTGCATTAAAAAAACAAGAATTGTCAATTTTTATTTCATGGTAACTTTAATGTGTAAATACATCCACGTTAGACAAAGATTGGCATTAAAGGGATAGTTCACTCAAAAATGTAAATGCTGTCATTATTTACTCAACCTCATGTATCTCCAAACCTGCAAGACTTTTGTTCATCTTCGTAACACAAATGAAGATCTTTTTAATGAAATCTGAGAAATTTCTGTCCCTCCATTGACAGTCTACGCAACTACCACTTTGATGCCTCGAAAAGTTCATAAAGATATCTTATCTGATCTTAAACGAATCCATGTGAATTAAGTGGTTTAGCCTAAATTTCCTGATGAGACTCGATTGCTTTATTATATGATGAACATGTTTAATTTAAGCTTTTTATTCACATTTAAACATTGATAAGCGAACATAAACAGAAGCTCAACCGAACCTGCTTGACACGCAAGAACAAACGTCATTGGTTCTTTCTGAAGCTCAAACGTGCAGTGTAACGAGAATTAACCTCTTTGGTTCTTGCACGTCAAGTAAACATGCTTGAGCTTCTGTTTACCATAACTGATGTGTGAGTTGATGAATGCTTATGTGAATAAAAGCCTAAATTCAATCTGTTCATCATATAAAGCGATCATGTCTCTTCAGAAAATTTGGACTAAACCACTAAATTCATATGGATTAGCCTAGTTTTACGATCAATTTATGATCTTTTTGAAGCGCCAAAGTGGTAGTTGCATAGCTGTCAATGGAGGGACAGAAAGCACTCCGATTTCATCAAAAATATCTTCATTTGTGTTACGAAGATCAACCTAAGTCTTACGGGTTTGGAACGACCGGTGAGTAATTGATGTAATTATTTTTGAGTGAACTAACCCTTTAAGCAGACTGTACCTCACCAAGTTGAGCCGCATTGGATTAGGAAAACTTGGCGAGTCTCGTAGCCTCTCCAGCGGAGGGAGGAATATCCATTCTCTTGCCAACAGCGCCTACATGTCTGGGTGGTGAGAGGCAAGTGCACACCAGAGCTCTCTGGATGGGGAGGTGTATTTGTGGAGGGGTATTTCAAAACCCTGGCACAGCTCTCTCTGTGGTCAGAGGCTCAATTCTGAAGCTTTTCAAGCTGCCCTCCGCCACAGTCACACGGCAAACCTGATCGAGAAAAGCCAGTGGAAAAAACGAGGAGCAGACAAACCTGCCAGCCATTAAACACCCCTGATCTAGTTGCCATGTTGGTGCATGAAAGGTTCGTATTTTAAGGTGACCCGCGTGTTTATGTGGGTTCATTTTGAGGTAAATATTGTATAACTTTTCAAACAATTAATAATGACCCTGCTGTGTGCATTTCTGCTAAATTATGAATACACTTAATGCAGTTCAATCACATTCCTGTTGGGTTTGTGAGCAAACATGCTCCGTCCCTGTGGAAGATGACTGTTGACACGTGCAACATCAACATTAGCTCTGCCGTCAGTGGCTTGACCTCGAGCCAAAGCCATCAACGATTTATGAATCCCAGCAAGCTGGATTCAGGATCATTTGTGTAGTATTTACGTTTTAATGAGATACAAGTTCAGCCCTCAGCTTCTGCCCGTGACAAAAATAGGATGGTGCTGTCAGGCCCTTCTTGTGATTAATACTGTTTGGACACAGATGTGCAACTACTTTTGAAACTAGGAGTTTGTAGACATGAGTAGTCCTGATGGTACGTGTCCTCTTTCCACAAGCTATGTCTTCGTCTAGACCGATGTCCAAAAACAAAAGTGGCAGGTGGTTCAATGACATAAGTTAATCTGTGATTAAAAAATATATATATATATATATATTTTACAATCTAGTTTAAATGACTGTGTCTTTTTAGAAATGTACTCTTTGCATTCATTTTGGTTTCATATGGTTTTGAGAACTTTTATACCACTTCAACAAGTTTTAATTTAATGATAAAAATGTCATGTTGTGTATCATGTAAAAGCAGTAATATATAGTTTCCTTATACCGAAAATACATGTACAGTAGTGTATGCATCTTAATCATTAATTCATTTTGTTTTTTAAATAAAACATTTTTTAAATACCATGGATTATTAATTCAAAATATTGTTTTTCCGGAGTTGCCCCACTAGACATTTTACAACCTGAACTAAACTTGCCCTGTCATTAAAAGGTCACATTTTCTGATGTTTTAAGATAATTGATTGATTGTCGGATTTTTTTTTTTTCATGCATCTTGATCACAACTTTGATTTGGCAGACAAAAGTTTTATATTTTAAAATATTAGTAAGCAGTGTGAACTGTGAAATGACAACATTTTGAGCAAAAAGCTGAGAAAATCACTTTTTATTCAAAGACTAAAACATCAACAAAGACAGTTGGATGGGATTCAGAATGATGATTTGGATCGACATTTCATTTACATTAGGCAGTTATGGCTCGTTTCTGCTTCTTCTTCGCCTGTGTTTTGATCTGGAGATTCTCTACTCTTTCAGATGATGCCTAATAGCGCCCCCTACCATATAACAGCGAAAGCCGGAAATGTCTTTCGATGGAGGGGAAGCGTTGTTTCACAAATGATTGACATTACCTTCAATGGTGGGGAAAGAGTTAATTCATAAGGTTAAAACATGCTCATTGAAGTGGTGTATTTAAGTCATTGTATATATTAATTGCATTTTTAGTGAATTTTGAATTAGATTGAAAATAAGCGTCACGTCATTGACCTATACAACGTATCACTTGCAATACATTGGTGAGCTCTTGGGTTGTAATCGTCTTGAGACTGTATTGTTTTACAGGGCCTTGCCTGCTTTGTCGTCTCTCTGGTCGTGTATGTATATCTTCATGACCAGCCGTGTGGCTTGTAAGGAATGTGGCGGTTCTCATGTATCAAAGTCCTTAACCTTGTTAATTAGCTTGAGGGTGTGCAGGAGTGTCTTTAATTACTGTCAGTCTCTGTAATTGTTAAAAAAAGAGCCAGTCGCTTGGTGACAGTCATTGCGGTTGTCTCTGCTAGACGTGGCTTCCTTTTTTTTTTATGAAGTAGGATCTTCTCGCTTTAGGTTCCCATAGTGACAGTAAAAGCATGTGGTTACTGCACGTTCAGCGAGTTTTAATTATCCCAACCGCATTCACAAACCTCCTGTTCCTTTGTACGGATAATCTTGGACTTCCTCCTCTGTGATGATAGGTAAATAAGTCTGGAGATTGTTAATCTGGGCCTCGTAAAGGGGTGTGATGGATGGAGACGGAGACGCCATCTGGCCGAGCAATGGTCTGATCTGCATGGTTTATTCCGGTCTTAGTCCCTCTACTATTCAGGCAGTAGGATTAGAAAATGTGGAATTTCTTTGAGAGTTACATTACTGCACACAGCTGATCTAAGATCTGTTTCAGTGTTTCATGCATAAATTGGTGAGATGTGGGTGAAACTAAATTGGTTGAACTAGTGCCGTGGACATCCAGTGGTCACAATCTTCTCTTCTTGACCAAACATGCAGGATCATGCAGATGAAGGAACTGGGGACGCAACAACGAATCCATAAAATCAATAAAAGTGGATAATGAAAATAATCAACAATGAGTTTCATTATTGATTAGTTGGATGTTGTGACTAGGGTTGCAAAATTCTGGGAATTTTCAAAGATGGAAACTTTCCATGGGAATTAATGGGAATTTAAGGGAATTAACAGGAATTTATGGGAATAAACGGGAATAAAGTGGGAATTTTCAAAGTTGAGGGTTGGGTCTTCATAGGGAACTTAAATATAGTTGAGGAAAGTATATTTTAGCTTAATCTTGACTAAAAAAAACAGATGCCATTCAAATACACTTGAATATCCATGCCATTCCTCAATCACATGCATATAGAACACTGCTTACTGCATGGCTATTGAGACGCACCCCCTACTGGCACTGAGCATGCCTCCATCACATGTACAGGAGCCCAAAGCACAAGACTATTGAAGGCACACATTTTTGAGCCTGTGGAATAAACAAAGTGAAGTAAGTTTTGATGATATTATGGGGAAATATATTAATTAAATGTTTAAATTGCAAATTTCACATACAAATGTATTCTTCTAGTAGCAATGCTGATAAGTTGGATGCTAAATAAGCTAGCATAACTTTATTTACCACATAAGGCAGATGCTAGCTACCTCATGTGGCTGTTTTTCTCTGCCTCCTGCAATATGTTTTCAAGATCATTCCAGTTGTTTAGCTACCCATACTATTTATGTATCTGATAGATTTAGCGCTTTTATTTCTAAATATGAACAAACTTGCTTACCCTGTCGTAAACTATCTTCTATTCCGATCCTCAAATATGTGTGAGTTTTTGTAGTTTAAAAAACCTTTATAAGTTATCTTGATCTGAAGCGTGAGATTGGCGCCGTGTTTGGGCCGTAGTTCAGAGATTCCTGTCTGTTGGATTTAAGTTATTACAGCGCGTGAATTCATCAGTTTCTCCCGAAATACATGAAAGTAAGTGGCCGGTGAACTGAAAATAATAATTTTACCATGAAACAAGTGATTGTTCAGTAAAATAATTAAAACTTGTTCTGTTCTACTTACAAATAAATCTGTTGAAATATCTATTGAAAACGTTTTGCATGGATGTTTTCTTATGACTTCTGTTTATCTTTATGCTTGGATATAATACAATGATCGATTACATTTCATTAAATTCCCAGTTAGTCCCCCTAAATTCCCATTAATTTCCATTAATTCCATTACTCCCATGGAAAGTTTCTAATATGGAATATTTCCAAAATTCTCCAGCTTAACTTCCCATGAAATTTTACCGGAAATTTGCCGGAAATGTTCTGCCCCTTTGCAACCCTAGTTGTGACACAGAGAATCTCAGTCAGTAATGTCACTTTGCAGTAAAACAAATTTGAAAAATGATTACTTGTGCTGTCTTACCAGCCATGCAAATGTTTTGAATTAAAATTTTTTTTAAATGTATAAAAAATAACATGTGTATGTGATGTATACATACATATATATATATATATATATATATGTGTGTGTGTGTGTGTATATATTATATATATTTTTTTAGAATAAAATATTACAAATTTAAAACATATATTTAATTTTGATTTATTACATTTTTATTAAAATACTCCAATATAATATAAGCATTATTTTAATAAAAAATGTAATATATTTTTGTACATTTGTGTCACTATGAGCCGGTCTCCTTCTGTCTGTCAAAATTTGACAAATCACATTTTCCTATGCAGATTTTGCAACAGTTGGTCATGCGGATTTGCTTGGTTTTGTTAGAAAGCTGCTTGGTTTGAAAGTGACTTGTGTGTGTGCGGTGCTGCATATTATTGCCAATAGACAATGAACTTTTTGTCTACTAAATCTTGCCAAATATTTTCCCAAAATGTGACTGCATCTTTAATGTGAGGGATATTCTACATGGGGCTGTTGATACCTGGAGTTCTGGATTTAAAAAAAACAAAAACAAATAGCTCCCAAAACTTTCTTGTATCAGTTTGGGTCATTCTTACAATTAATTTCCAAACATATATTATTTTGCTGTTCCTACAAAAAAATCAGCCAAGTAGCGAGAAACTCACCATTACTCACCAAAGTCAATATACTTCAGCTTGTTCTTGGTGCTTGCAGAGTGTTCCTCTGAACATAGTCTTACTCTAATTTCTTAAATCTGTCTAAATTCTGACATAATGATTGCCATTGTCCACAGAGAGCCAGGACAGGCGCTTCCCACATGTCTGGTCCACATAAAGAGGGATCCACTGCTGTTTTAGGTCATTATAATGGTGGAGAGTCTGCTGATGTGTCAGATTCCTGCTGAGCTGACAGCTTCACTGCTCAAAAACCTCATCCAGAACAGAGTGGAGTCTGAGGGGCTTAAAGCAACACCAAGGAACTTTTCCTTTGCGGTAGCCCTACAGGTTGGAAGCGGAATTGTCCATTACCGCTGTCGTAAAATAATTTAGCCTACCGCAGCCTACTGTCGCACGCGCACGCTCGCTGTTTATCCAGCACCGGCTTTGGAATCAACAATGGCCACAGACAAGGTAGAGTATGATGCATGATTTTATGAAAGACATCACAAACAAAGAAAAACTATGTATGCCGTAAGGCAGTCGAATTTTGTAGTTCTTTTTGTGCTCCGGTTACTACCCGAAACCCAAAGTTACATGTAGTGCCAGTAAAAGCGATACAGACCACGTCAGGCTATGGCAGACGTGTCATTTAACCTATTGTAAGTCGATGTACCATCAAAAGGGTCTTGGAAATATATTATGAAGGTAGAAAATCTACAAAGTGTTACTTTAAGACTGTCCGCCTCACCCCACCCCCTCTCCAGACCACCTTCCTCAGTCGCTGGCTCATTCCAGCATTGTAGTTTTATAGTTTCCAATAGAAGTCAAAATTGAAAAAAATACTTAAAGTGATGGTTCAGTTTAAGAGATAACCTTTATTTATTTTTATGTGATGGCCATACGAAAAATATGGTTCTCCGTGGTTCCAAAATTTGTTGTGGGTGTATGGGATTGGGCTGGATGTGTGTGATATTTCCCGGCCTGAAATTTTGCCCCAGTCTGGCCCTGGAGAAGAGTCATCTGTATGCTGTCACTCACAAGACTGTACTCATAATAGTTTTCTGTAAAAAAGCGTTTTAATTATATATGGTGCGGGTTGCCCCCTCAATGTGTTTCACCATGTTAAAATAAACGATGTGGCCTGCAGTGTTTCACTAAATGATGGAGAGAATCCTCAAGCTAATTGCTAAACATACTTATTATCATGTTTTACCAGCGGAGACAAAAGTAGGATCAGGATCTTTAACAGCCGAAACAAACAGGACATATCTGAGGCCAGAAGACAGAAAGACAGACAAAAACAAAAAAATGAGCATTAACACTGGTACGCCATAGACAAAATGTAAAAATCTGATGATGGACAAAATTATGAGTAGTGATGCTCAAGTTGCCTCTTTGTGCAGTGCAGCAACTAACACCATTGGGGTATCAAAACTTAAAGTACACACAGAACAGCAGCGCTAACGCTAGCTAAACAACTATTGAATGCACCTTTTACACATAATATGATCTAGGCTACTCTGTGAGCTAGGTTAAGTTGTTTACTTTAATTTTTTGTAGTTTTTGTGTTTAGTTTTTATTTTTATTTTGACCTAATACCCTGTACATATTGTACCATTTTGGGCTGTCCAGTCCCTGATGAAATATGATCAATCATGGTGATTTCTGTGGCCGTGGCTCCTAAACCGTGGTACTGGCTACGTCGTTCAGTGAGATAAGTTCAAAAACGTCCGTTGTCAGAAGTTTAGCATGATCATCTCACAGTGTGTGTTTGCTGCTACGGCCTATGTCTACTGTCTAGCCACAAATGCAACATGAAATGGCATATTGATCAATGTAACATGGCGCTGAAACTTAAAACTTCTTACCTCAAGCTCCATTTGGATGACCAGGGTTGGTCTGGGATTCTGTTTTGGTGGTATGGGACAATGGAAAACAAAAGGAAAATGGTTGAAAATATTTTGCACTAGCTGGAGGTAATAAAAGTGGGAAGAAAGAAAGAACCGGGCCTGAAATAAGACAAGCGAGGTGTGTAAATGTTGACAAGTGAATGTTGAAGCGAGATAGAAATATAACTCATGAGTCATGCGCTGTGTGATTCATTCTGTTTTCCTTCATTACTTGCAATTCCTCTTCTCCAGCTCTGTTGATAAGCCGGGCCCTAATTGCATTGGACCGCTTCGCTACTTTGTTGTTTTTCAAGTGTGTTTATGAGGTTTTGGTTCAGCTCTCGGTGGAGTGTGTCATGGTCTACGTCGTCCCCGTCTGCGGTTTATGTTTGCTGCGCTGGCGCCGATCACCACGTCTTTGTTCTTTTGTGTGGTGTGTGTTTGTTTAGTGTGTTTTAGCGGTGGCATATGTCGAGCTGCTAATGTAACACAACAAACATTGAACTTGCGTGTCTGTCATTGTTGTAAAGCGTCAGTACACTGCATGACAGTAAGTCACTGTAGTTTCTATCTGTCAGGCCAAAGGGCCAACCAATGTTTTCTTCTCTCCCTTTTTTTCCCCCTACTCTCCCCCTCTTTTTGTCCTTTTTCATGTCCCAAATGGCGTCGGCAATGCTGAGGGGAGTCTCCAAATACTCATTAGTGCATTACTGAAGTCTGGGAGTCTGCCAGTCACTCGGACGTGAGTCCGTGCAGTATTCTGCGGGAACTTAAAGGGAGGAAGGGAAAGAGGTGGGGAATTAGTGCAAAGGAGCACCGAGAGAGAAAAACAACTTTTTTTTCTTCTTGTTTTATTGTTGAGCTACGTATATCGGTGAGCTCTATTGGCTCTAATCCTCGTCAGGATGAGGTCCTGTATTGTGCCGTTGTGTTTTAAAGGACACGGCTAAGCTTATTTTGGTTTCGACTTTTTCCCTTTGACATTTTCTACTTCCTCATCTCATTGCCACATGAAATATAAATCAGCAAGATTAAGCCTGCGTCCTCCCCATTGAAAGGCAGACAAACGCCAGGTGTCTGAGAGTGTTTATGTGGATATTAAAAAAGAGGACAGGGTGTAAAAAGGAGCCTGGTGTGTTTGTGGTTAAGGTACTGGCATGTAATCAGATTCAGCGTCGTCAATCAGGAGGAGCAGGCGCTTGCCGTGAGCTCACATATCACACCGTAAAAGCAAAAGGTGGGCTTGTGCTTCTGGGCCTAATGCAGCTGTGTATTAAAGCAGCTCTTCTCTCTTGGTCTTTCCTGAGGCCTTTTATTTTTTTGGTTTTCATTTTTGGCACAGGATGTTTGTATTTAAGCCAGTTAAAGTGTTTACTTATGAATCAGTAGACTGATGCGTAGTTGGTAGGAAATTGTCTGCGTGACCAGACGAATAATAAAGCTGAGCATGTGCAAAACTGCAAATTAGAAACTTCATGGTTGCCTTTTGAAGTTACTGTGTGTCAGACAAGTAGCCATTCATTTTGATGGAAACATATCGAAATGACCAGACTGAGCAATATTTCAGATGCTATGTGACAATATTGGTGTATTGAGTTTTGGAAACAAAGATACATATATGCAAACAAAAATAAAATATATATGGAAACAAAGATACATACGCATGCATGTTGTTTATGCAAATTGTCTGGATGTGTTTATGTGTAATTTGCACTTCTGCCTGTCTTGGTTGGACTTTTTTTTAAGAGTTTTTTTTTTTGTTAAACTGGTTAAGTAATTTTAAATTTAAAAAAAAAAAAAACTAGTGCTGTCAAATCGATTAATCACATCTAACATTAAAGTTTTATGTAATATACACACCCATTTATGTCTATATAAATATATATATATATTTGACAGCACTAAAAAAAAAGAACTTTTTTGATGCACGTTATTTATTATGTAAATATGTTATAGGCCTATAAGACATAGGCCTATATCTCTTCAGTGGGTTGTATTGTTTGTCAATGTGATTTTGGATTGTTCTGAAAACACTGCCAAAATATCTTTCCAAGAAGTTTCAGTAGGCAAAAAACTACATGACAACGACAACATGAGCTGTGGAAAATTATAAGTAATCAGGAAGCTTTATACAGCTTTTTACAGCGGATGCCATTGAAAACCCAGTAAGTCTATCCTTCACAGCCTCACTTTCATAGCTGTCATGGCACTGCTCTGAATAAGGTCTATTGTTTAAACACTCAATGTTGTATTTTTTATTTATTTTTTGCTTGCTGCATAATACAGTTATAGCAGCTACAGATGATCAGCATTCTAAAGAAGCTGCATGTCTTTACAGTTATTCATCTGGCCATTCATAGTCTGTATGCATTTTGGAAAGGTCCCAAGAAGTAAACCCTCCTGAGCGTGAGTCATTGACGGACTGGCGTCTGGATCTTTACCTTTACTGCCCTAATGCATTGCATTCCCTGTGCTGTTATCATGTGTTCTATTCATATCGGGGGCCAGAGGCTCATCGTCACCACTGTAATGTGTGATAAAATTGTGCTCGTTGTTACATTACTGCCTGCCAATAAATCACAATGTCATAATTTTATTTTGAGGTGGAGCTTGTCTGCTTTCATCGTATCCTGATCTCATGTGTCATCGTGATTCTGTCTCGTAAACGCGCAAACTGAAACTTCAGATTGGGATGTGGATGTCTTGACCGTCCACTGGTTCTCTAAGCACGATCAGCAGTTCTCCTGGCTTTCATCGTCTTGAACACAAAATGCTGCTTTGAGCTCATTCAGCATTCATTTCAGAGGAGCTAAGAGCTTTGCGATGGGTCTGAATCTATTGCCCCTGCTGGGACCCTTTCTCTCCCTCTTGGAGCCCCTCAAAGGAAGGAAAAAGGTGATGCTTTGCATGTGAATGTGCACCTCAGCCTCAGATGTGTAAATAGCAGGCTAAGAGAGTGGCTTTATTCTAGCGTACGTGATTTTGGAGGCTCTACACGGGTTTTCGCTTGGCGTCATTCATTGGACTATAAATAGTGTCTGTCCAACAAGAGCTTAACTGACCTTCTACTTTCCAACCAAGCATTGTTTCATTGAGCCGAGCTAGAGGCCTTGAGACAATAGGAGAGTTTCCATAACAGATTGGTGCAAAATATTTGCAACTTTTTTTCGTCTTCTTCTTTATGTCGGCAAAAAACTATTGCGAAATGACGGCGTTTCCATTAACCGATGTTATGTGACTAAAACGTCATTTTTGTGACATCAGTAGCTAACGGCCAATCACATGTAGAGAAAGAGTGAAACTTGAGATTATTTTCTCGCGGGAGAAGCAGCGCAATTCACTTATTAAATAAAAGTATTAAAATAGTAAGAATTTAAACAAATTTACACAGCAAGAAGAAAACAGCTGTCTATGAAAGAGGACAACTAAAAGAAAAAGTCTCGCTACTGTATATCAGTGCAAGTAAAAGTTGTGAAGTTATTTTATATAGCTGATAAAGGTATAGAGAGAATTGAACATTTAAGCTCACATGTAGTTATTTTATAGCTTCATCTATTGATGCTAAAGCGTATTTATATTACCTTTATATATTTATTCATTTAAACTGCGTAATAATAATTGATTAACTAAAATTGTACATGTGATTGATTAAGGGTATAATAATTACATAGGCCTAAATAAAATCTAAATCATACAAATTTATTATTCTAAATAAGCATCACTAAAAACTAGACGATTTTGTCTTTAAAAATCATTTGCTATGTAGTGACCTTTAATTTGGAGTAGAAACAGGTGGAGTGACTTTATCGCATCAGGCATGTGTCACTTTGCTCACAGCTGATTGGTCCAAGTTCAGTTTGCAACCTCTTACCTAGAACATACGCTCCACGGCTAACATGGTCCGGGGCAGGTTAAGTTACTATGGCGATGAAAACTGCTAAAAGCCAAACCACTTTCATGGTCCCTAAAACCCAGGGTTGACGCAAACTAAACTGAAACATAGCTGGCTAGCCTCCTAAACCGGCTTCATGGTATAGGCCCCTGGTGCTCTAACATTTATTATTATTATTATTATAATAAGAATTGAAAGCAGTTTTGTTTGATATTTTGTGAAATCCATGACACCTTATTCAAGGATTCTTTGATTAATATAAAATTCAGAAGAACAGCATATATTTGAAATAGAAATCTTTTGTAACATTATACATTTCTTTACTCGCAATTTTTAATGGCATCAAAAATTCTTATTGGTCGTATCTCTAACCTTATCTCCGTTGTCCTGGTTGTGTATAAATTGTGATACATCACAGCTTCATCAACATAAAAACTCCAGTCCCGACTCCCAAGTGAGAACTGGTGTAAGTTTTGTTGAAATGTTTGGCATTGAAAACTTGTTTTTTGTGGTCATGACTAATATTATTACGCGCAATCAGGATTCATTGCTTTGACTTTTGGTTGCTTCAGTGTTGATGTGTTCCTTCCAATAATGCAATCACCTGTGAGGTCCAGGTTCTGTTGAGCAGATAAATGAAGAATGGAGTGAAAGTGAGCCGTGTCCAGGCGTTGGAGTGTGACCGGCTAGCAGACTCTGTCTACTCTTACCATCAGTCTCGAACCCTGTCGATATCTAGCCGAACAGACTGTGGCTCACATGGAGGCAGAGTTTAGCGTTACATGAAACCTCATGTCAGAGCATGCCTTTTATTCTCAGATCATCATTTTTAATTAGAACATTGCCTGTATGATGCAGGGTGAAAGTAAATTAAGTTTCAGGCTGCTCTTTCTGCTCATTACCATCAGCATGCTTTATAATCATTCATTTGCTTCCTTCCCACTGATGATGAAGCTTTCCAGATTAAGACTTTCCTTCCTTCCTTAATGAAGCTCATCACTGTCTCATATCCAGTATTATATGTTTATTATATGTTATATGTTTATAGATCGCCCTCTACTTTGTGAAAAGCATGGCAGTTATTAGATGATAGTTAGTCTCATGGATGAGACGCTCAATTGTATCGCCCTTTCTATTAATTTATCAAAAAAAACATTGAATACATTACATAATAAAATACATTGAAAATTCATTTGGATATTATTTTTGGGGAGGTGTAAAGTCAGCTGTCCTGATATCAAAATGAAAAAAGAGACTTGATTAATAGTTCAGAAATTCTTAAGTAAATTGTACTTATTTTGTATTTTCTTTGTATTAAGTATAAAATATTTATCTGTTTTTATCTTAAAATATCAGATAACATTTAATTTTTTATTGTGGACACATTGAACCTACCGTCATTACTTGACGTATCCGGAAATTTCTTGTATGCATGACTACTACTGCCGTCTAGCCAACGAAAAAAAGGCCTGTATTGCAAAATGAGCGTGTAAGGGCTTGTAGGAGTCTGACTGTCAGAGAGAGATTTGTTTGTAGTGATAAAAGTGAGACTGCAGCATAGTAGGGTGTGTCTGTGCCTCTGGTGGCTCACCGCAGGTGGCTCGACAGGTGAGCCGACGGAGGAAGTGTTTTCTCGTTCTCTGAGTGATCTCATCCATTTAATCGCGTCTGCTTCTGTTTATTCATACGCGTTAAACGCTCTTCTTGGACCACTGCCAGCCGATCCAGTCACCTGACTGACGAAATCAGCCTTAAGAGGCATTACTTGTGAATGTTTTACAGTTGTTGCACCAATTAAAGGTGTCTTGTTGGACTAGTTTTTTCAAGTTTTAGAGCGGCATTGTTCAACAGTAAAGCAGGAACATGTCTAGTTCCTAGGCAAACCATGAGGAAAAGGCGTGCACGGCGCTGCTCTCAACCACAGCTTACTTTACTTTGTTTTCCAGTTCTTTGTCTGCTTTGCAATAAGATAGCGTCTGACTTCCTCATGCAACTTTCATTTGCCTCATTCACAGGTTGTATATAGGTGATCTTACGGCATGTTTTGTCTGCATATCTGCTGCTACCTAGACAAGAGTACGAGACTCCTTGACATGATGTCTGTTGCCTGGGTGATGTGATGAATGATGGGACAGCGTGGATTTATTCTTCACTTCCTCCTAAGACAGGAAACACGAAAATGATATCTGTCACTGACAAACACTGGCAAACAACCATAATGTGATCAATGAATATGCCAAAAGCACTGCATTTTATCCAAATGGCGTAGTTCAAATTAGGGCTATGCGATTTATCGAAATATTGCAAATGTACATATCGCGATGGCTTGCGATAACTGCATATTTTAATACTCCAAAAGATTACAAAAAGTATAAGTTTAGGCCACCGCAGAGAGTAGACACATGGCTGTTACATATGCGTGGCATTGTTAATTATTAGGCGCAAAAAGAGAAGTACTCACGTGAACAGAAAGCCGCCTCTCGGACAGCGCATGAACTCAAATTCAGTTCTCCTCTGGAGCTTATATGGCCAGATATACACAAAATTATGGCAAAATGCCTGTTTTTCACATAAAAACAGTGTCTTAAGTGGACTAAACAGTTGAGAAAGAAAGCACACGTGTAACAATATATTGATTCAGTGCAGCTCTTAAAGTGACAACAGCATAATAAACTTGCTTCTGACTGTCTGTGTGCTTAATGTTAATCAAACAACAAAAGACAAAGAGAAAATCACTCACTGCTCTTGAATGAATAACTTGCTTTAATGAGAATCAGTGTATATTATAAGACTGAGCAGTAGGGGCGGTGAAGGAAATCGATTTACATATTAATTGCGATTCTATCTTCTACCGATTCGCATCGATTCACAAATTTCAAAAACCGATATTCTAAAGTGTTACTACTTAAAGTTGTTGGCATAGCTTGTCTTGTTTGCATGGTCAAATACACTCTCTATTATGTCGAAATGCACATTGTGTGGAGTATTCACATAAACACCGTCTGTTTTGTCCTACATGAATGTAAAAATGTGGGAGTAAATTGGTTGTGTAACAGTAGGCTATATTTGATCCGTGCTTTTGTTCTTAAAGGGACAGCACCCTAATAAACTGTTGCCATCGGTTTCGTTAATGCTAATCAGAAAAAAAAAATCACGCTTTTGACTGAATCACTTTTGTATCTTTATTATGAATAATTTTATATTGAATACATACTGTGGAGACTATATCGTTTTTTATTTATTTTTTTACATTTGATTATAACATTTCTGAAGTATTTCTTAAGACGTGTTAAATAAAACTGAATAAAAAAAATCACATTAATGTGTCGAGTGGTATAATATTTAAATGACAACATTTCACCGCTTGTATCAATCAACTTGTCTGTTTTATGTGTTTATTCCAGACCAAAGTAAGTGAGTGGGTTTTTCTTTCTTTCTTTTGCTGGAGCATGTGTTGGGATTGTTTGGGAAGCGTGTGAATTTTTTTATTTATTTTTTTGTGATTATGTTTAAAAGGTATGTTCTTAGACAGGACACGTTCTTCCACTAAGTATCTGTTATGTAATATCTGTTTTTCTGTTTGTATTTTTGGCCTTTACTTTTCTCCGTAGTCACCTGCTGCTGCTGCCCTGACCTCACCTTGCACACAGTCAGACCCTCAGAGCAACCTCAGTTTTTTCTTAATCTGGATTTACCAAGACAGACATGCACAGAGAGAGAGAGATGCTGGGGTTACATTGGCCAAAGCAGCTTTAGGACCCCCTGGCGTTAAGGGAGAGCCGAGTGCATTAGAAAAAAGGAGGGGGGAAGGGCCCAGACAGACTTAGCTGCCCCCCCCTTAACCAAAGTCTGGACATAGATACACACACACACACACACACACACACACACACACACACAAAACACAACATGGTACACATCTCCTGCCAGCTGTCAGGACACCAGGCAGTAGGATCTGGTCAGAGGTCATGATTGTTTATTAGGTTGAGTGTTGTTTTTTGTGAGTTTCAGGTCAGAGTGCTCGGCTGTGCGCCGTGTAATCTCCTCTCACACATAAAATATACTAATGGCTCCTATTAGACTATGCCACCCATCCCTTCAAGTGGCATCTGTCCATTTACAAAAGAGTTATCCACATTAACTGCAGCTTATAGCTGGTTTACACAAAACAATCTTAATTTCCGAACCCACGTCCATTTTGTTGCAGAGAAAAAGTCATTTGCATTGTTACAGTTCCTCGGGGGGTGGTTTTGTATTCTTGGGATTGCTTTGCTGTATTGCAGGGGCCATTTGGAAGGAAGAATTTTGTGTTGCTCAGATGATTAATGACTGACTTGCAGGCCGCTCTTGTGTAAACATCGCCGTGTTCCTCTGCAAGCGACTCTCTGCGGGGCAAATGGCAACAAAACTCTCAAACATGACACTATGGCGACTTCATTATGTGGGTCAGATTTGTCCTGAGGAAGTGGATTGCAGTGAGAATCGTCTCTCACTGTATTCATAGAGCCACAGGCAGATGAAGTTGCTCAGCTGTATACTGTAATGCATGGCACTAGCACTGATTCCTGGAAGTCAGAGTCTTGAGACGGAGACTGTCTCTGCAAGCTCCTGAGAAATGGCAACAAGACTCCCAAAGGGCCCCAAACAGCCACGGCACACTAATATCACAGTTGAAAAAGTGCCAACAAATGCCTGCAGAAGCTACTTGCATTTTGGTGTTTGGCCCGTTTGAGTCTGACTCTGTTTTGTTGTTTGAAGCAGTTATTTTAGTTGTTTTCATATTATTCAAATACTATTATAGTTTTTATTAGTATTTTGAATTAGTTTTTATTTTTAGTTTCAGTTTTCATTTTAATTTAGTTAAAATTTGTAATAATTGTATGTGATTTTTTGACATTTTAGTATTTTTAAAAAAATATTTCTATTTAGGTTAGTTTTTATTTTAGTTAAGTTTAGTTCTTTTGTTTAGTTTATTTGAGCTTTCAGAAACATTTTTTTAAATAGTATTAGTTGTTAACTAACAAGGGCTGGAACAACGAATTAATTAAAATTGATAATGAAATTGGTCAACAATCTCTCTCTCTCTCTCTCTCTCTCTCTCTCTCTCTCTCTCTCTCTCTCTCTCTCTCTCTCTCTCTCTCTCTCTATATATATATATATATATATATATAAAACTCTCTCTCTATATATATATATATATATATACACACACACAGTGTATGTATGTATGTGTGTATGTATGTTCGTTTGTGACTGGACAACCTTAATCTATTGTCACATTGCAGTAAAAAACTATTTCTGTGAGACGCATTTGCTAAATAAATAAATAAAATAATGCCAGAGGGCACAAAGCGAGTTGCAGTAGAAAAATAAAAGTGTACAAAGCAACTAGTCCAAAATGCTTCATATTAAACACTTCAAAGAAGGTCATTAGCATCAAGTTTTACATGGGCATGGTTGCCGCAACAATTGCTTTGAATTAAAAAAAGATTTTGCTCAAAATGTGTAGCATGGTTTACATAGTTTTACATTTTTACATTTGCTTGAAAGAAAGCATCGGTAAGATAATTTGTCAAAGAAATGACCAACAGTTTGTTGGATAATCAGAATATTAATTAGCCATATTTTGAAACCAACACCGCAACCAGGTTGGTGTTTTGTATCCATCTACATCCATTCTGCTTTCATGTTAATTCAGCTAATCTTATTGAGATGGTCATGATATAAAGCAGACGTTAGTGTCCAGGGATAGAGAGCTGGTTTCCTGCAGTGGTGGATAGATAAGATAAAGTATCCTGGACAGGTTGGATGAGACTCTGATTATTATTAATAATCTGAGCAACACTGCAAGCTCCACAGTGTCTGTTGAGCTCAATAAAATGCTCTCTTTCTGTGTTTTGCTAATTGTCTAGAGGCCTGTTTTTTTTTTGTGGAAAGCATATAAGCCAGATAGCGCTGGCATTAAAAGCTTTTTAAGATACATTTTCATGTATTTTACATGTTAAGACCTTGCAGCTGAATCTCACACGTGTTTGGTGTGTTGCCTTGTTTTTCCATTTCAACTTTGATTAAACGAGTAGCCTGGGACACGATGAACACAAATTGTCCTGAGCTAAAGGGGGAAAGGCTGTAGAGGAGTAATTGTATTATTTTTCGATTCGCTGTTCCTTGCAGCGAGTCGATGGCCTTGTTCCTGAGGCTCTAGATGTTACCTTATGAAACAACAGCTCCAAATAAATTCCTGCCTGTTAAAAAGATAGATTTGTCGTTTCCCACTCCTGTGTTTTATCACTGCCTTGAGCTCATCCTCATACCCACTTCTGGTTGTTTAATTGCTGTTGCAATTTAATGACTTTTTTCGATTGCATGTGTGAGCTTGGTTCAGGGATCAAGCTAGGATCAAAGACTCTAACTTCAATGTACTCTAAGTCTTATGAAATTATTGGAGTGAGGGAATCTCCTTTCTAATTATATACATGGCAGCTGCAATTATAGTTTCTAAATGTGTGCAATTTTTTATATGTGCAAATTTAAAATAAAACGCTAAAAACTAAAATCTGCCTTTTAAATGGTGAATTTAGGCATCAAAACAGAAGAACAGTGTTATTAAATAATTAGCGTTTATGAAGAATAACTTAAAGTGAGCATTTATATGAAAACAAAGGTTATCTAAATGTGAAAATTTAGGAAGTGAGGTGAGTATATATTCAACATTCAGAATTAATGGGGTCATATGATGCTATTTTAAAAGTTCAATATTTTGTTCATTGGGTGTAATAGAATAGGTTAACATGCTAAAAAAAACATTATTTTCTTTACATACTGCACATTATTGCAGCACCTCTATTCCCAGTTTGTCTGAATCATGCTGATTTTACAAATTACAAAGTTTACAAAGCCCCTTTTTCTTAAAAGCAACGAATGATCTGATTGGCCAGCTAACCCAGTGTGTTGTGGTTGGCCAAACACCTCAAGCGTGTGTCGGAAATGTAATGTCCCTTACCATAATCATAAGCTTCAGCTTCCAAAGCTTCTAAAGCAATTGTGAACACACAGTTAATAATGTCCGCAGTTTCACCGTATCAGTCAGATTCTGAAAAAGCGGATGATCAAACAGATAGACTTCACTGTAACGACTTTGTCCTGAAGTGACAACATGAAATACAGTTAAAAACATACTGAAGTGTATATTTCTAATTTATTAAGTGCGTATGGATGGCGCTGTACTCTCCAAGGTTCAGGAAGCTGTCCTCCGTAAAATGCGCTTGATATCTTATCAAGCTATCTTTTGAGTTGTTCTCAAGCTATCTTTTGAGTTGTACTGCTCAGGAACAACGTTATAAATAAATCTTAACGGACATTATGCTAATATGTCACATTGTGATGTAGACATGCTGAGAAGTAATATCTGGACTTCAATCGAGGTGTTTTAGGCAAGGTCTGAAGCAGTTTTCTATGTTAGAGACTTTGAGTTTGTGCAGATCTTCTGTGGCATTGTAAAACATTTAAACTTTTTTTTCACCATCCCGACCAGACCGGAAAAGCAACATTGACTTGACCAATTGTGCAGTATTCTGGAAACCAGAAGAGAAGGATTCTTGATTTTAAACTTGTTACTTTGTGCCACACTTAAACTTCAATGCAAGATCTATGGTAAATGCTCACACAGCCTTCCTCTCCTTACTATAGTACAATGAAATGTTATATCACACCAATATGCCACTTAATCTAAGTGCCTGATGGTCTTGCGTAGTTCTGCTTTGCCAGATGGCCCTGGAATTGTTGAACCATCCTCCTTCCTTTCATTTGGCCCCCAAGTTCTCCTAGGCCAAGCTGGAATGAGGTTTCTACTGGTGCCCCCTCCAGTGCCAGCACTCCCCCTCTGCCTTCCTGTATCTGAGAGCCAGACTGACAGCTTCCCTGTCCATAGAGACATTGGCAGGAGATGGGGCCTGTGCCAGCCTCTCAGATAATCTACTCGAAAGGAAACAGCCACAGGCCCTCCGGCTCTTTGGCAGACACAGCCTCAGCTTTTGGCCTCAGCGGAGATGTGATAAATTAATCATGATTTGTACTCGGCTTAGGTTCATGTAGTCCTTTACTCTGATGTATTCTTTACAGAAAAGCCCAGTTTCGTTTTTCACAGTGCCAGCAAAAGAGTCAGTTACAGTTGTTACGAAGTAGCACCAGCTTTTTTTTTTTTTACTGCACTTTCCCTTTAAAATGATGACCGGGAGCTGGAACTAACACAGGCCGAAGGTCCCCAGTAAGGCAGAGTTGAGTGTTATCTGGGGAAAATGCTGACTGGCCTCTGAGCGGCAGCTTTAACCTTGAGCCGGTGCACAAACAGTAGCAGGGCAGAGTCAGGCTGGTACAGACTGCCTCCACTGCCCCCAAAAACAATCCCACAATCCCCCTCTCCCCTCCCTTGTCCTCACCCTCCTCCCTTCTGCTGTTCTCTCCCGATGGAGAGCAGAGCACCCTGCCACCTAGAGGTGGAGGAATGTTTTCTCGCCAGTCGCCACCGACCAGACAAAAATAAATATCCAAGTAATTTAGGAGATTCGAAGATGCCTGTCTTGCATGTCCAGATGGAACGGAGCCAGTCGGTGAAAGCTTAATTAATCATGACATGAGGAAAACACTTGACCAAAATTCTCTCATCCCAGCTGTACTGTACAGGAATGAAAGACATTCAGATTGTGCTGTCAGACCTAATTATGAGAAAAAAACATCACTTAGGATTCAAGGAAAAAAAAAAATATTATGCCAACTGCACCATTTTAATTTTCCAAACTCTCTATTGTGCCTGGATGACTATTGATCAGCTGTAATGGCATTTCTATCAGACAGTATCTGAGCTGATGTTGAAGCTGATGAACCAGAATCCTCAACAAAGTCTTGAACTACACTGATGCACAAAATGAAATCGCTCCCGTAATGAACAATGTTATCTGTCTACCTCTACAGTGGGCCCAGTGTGGCATAATGTGATGTGCCTTCTACCACTATCCTCTTAAATTTAGCTTCAACTTAAACCAACTTACCTGCCTGCAATTTTCAAGGTATCTTGAGCACCTTGATAAGCTGGTTCAGGAGTGCTTGATTTGGGTTGGTGCTAAACTCTGCAGGACAGTGAGTCTCCTGGACCAGGATTGAAGACCTCTGATCTATGACTCCAGAACATGACAGAATATCACCAGACAGAGACTGACTTCTTATTGCTGCCATTTATGGATTGAAGTAGAACAAAATGTGAAACTTGTGGGCAAGACAGATTCTTGCGGGATTGTTAATCCATCCCAATCAAACCTCTACCTCAAACCATCAAATTCATCAGCACAGAAGAGATGTGCCAAAACATGACTGATGTAAAAATGTTCCTTTTCAAGCAACTTGCAGCTTTTTGTTTCAGAGCCTATAATTCTATAATATACCTCCTAAACTAGACAAATGAGCTCTGAACAAAGATTGTGGTGTGTCATGATTGTTTGTGGCCCTGTTATTCTGTTATAGTTATTGATATAGTTATATCAGCTAAATCATCGTTCGGCTCTTAAGTCAGTGGAAAATGTGGGCCTGCTTTGAGAAGAATCATCTCCTTTGATTTTTAAGGAGACACTTGAGAACACTCCTTGGCAAACTCTTAACCAATAAACAGAGATTTTGTCTCAGTGCCTTGCTATAAGGTTTAGCATCCTGCTGTTCTTCTCGAACACACGAACTCAGAGCCACTTATGGCCTGAGGCGTTGCTCTTGAGCCAGACAAAATGCTACACTGTTTTCCTTTGCTGTGTGCGGTTCTGTGATTGGATCTGAAAGTCGTGCTGTAGGGCGCTCTTGTTCCTTTCTACCCCTGTGTGGGGGGGGGGGGGGGGTAGGCCACGGCTTCTCACCCAAATGACAGGAAACCACTCTACCTAATGACCTGTGTTGCTGACTCAAAAACAAAGACAGGGCCTAAAATACACAATCGACACGAACATGAAATTACATCCCCAGTCATACTCTCATAACAGTGTAAATACAAATGCTCAATCTCAGAGATGTGTTACAGAGGAAGTGGACATGAGCATTTTACATCTGCCTCAGCCCTCATGTGCTCATTACCGTCAGCGGAGACGGGATCCTCCATCTTTCACTCCACACTGTAATTGGGAGGCATCTCCGAACCATCAGCGGTCCTGTATGGCCCCCAGTGGAGCTCTGTGTTTTGTCTTGAGGTGAGGCACGCCAAACTGGAACATTTTTTTTTCTCCCCTAGCCACTGAGGGACCGTTTTGCGTCTCGGTCTCAAGTCGAGCAGCCCTGTTTTAGATTAAGGATTGCTCGGTATAATGAGGTGTCCTGTAGTTTCAGGCATCCGCGGCTACGCAGAGGACACATTCATCCTAGCCTGCGCTACCACTTGCTGGTGTGTGTGCGGCATGATAGAAACCGGTGCAGCCGTTTCAGGCTTCGCTCCTGTAGAGGAGCAGACAAAGGCCTCCCTCAGGGACATACAGCGGCAATTCTCTCTCTCTCTCTCTCTCTCTCTCTCTCTGGACTCCGATGGGATGTGGATACGGCGATGATGCTACCAGGGGGCTCTTTCCCCTCCCAGCTCGCTTGTCTGAACGCAGTGAATACAATAGTCCAGATCCATGACTTCACCAAGCCTGTTAAGCGAGTGGCATTATGATTTTTCCCTCTCTGTAACTCAGACACTGGCCTGGCGATTTGCATGACATTGCGGGTAAGAGAGAGAGGATTAATTCATTGGATACAGTTGGGGTAAGTGCGGGCCAGCTGCGGTGGAGATTCCGATCAGCCGACAGCAGACTTCAGCCCCGCTGGCTCTGTTCATGGAAATGAGGGCAATCCCGTTGGCTAGGGCCCTTATCAGTCATCATGGTTTTGTGTTCTCTAACTACACGGCACTGCTCAAAAGGTTCGTTTTCTGCATGTAAGCTCAGCGCAATGTTGTTTCCCCCTCTTTTCTTGTGTTGTCATGACAGTGAATTATTGAAAGCACTGTAATGGAGTTTTTTGGGTGGTGTGCATTGTGTACACAAGTGAATTTGTACGTGGTTGGTTCAAAAAGCAGCAGGTGTGCAGGAGACCCCAGGTGTTCTGTTCTTTTTCACCCAGCATTAAGCCATTGGACCGTTTCAGATCCTCCCGCCTCTCCTATTGCGTCCGATTAATCAAGGTTTAGCTATCGATCAGAAGTACGCACCCACATTCAACCTCATTATCCTTTGCACAGAATTAACTCTTCAACTTCCTTGAGGCAGAAAATCATTTTGTTGGGCTGAAATAAGTCATATGTTGGCCAACATGACACACTGCATTGATTATGGGGAGAAATCTGTTAAAGATGAATGAACTGAACCGAAAGCATTATTAAATTTGTCAAAATATCTAATAAACAAACATGCAAGGGGATGTGTATATCATTGCTGAATTATGTATGTTTAAAGGCAAACCACTTGTAAATTGATTGGTAAACATCATAATGATTGGTAAACATCATAACGCTCAGTATGATGTTTACCAATCAATTTACAAGTGGTTTGCCTTTAAACATATATATATACACACACAAAAAAAAAACAGTGTCTTACTGTTAAAAAGAATGGTTGTTAACAATAAAATATTGCATATAATTAATTTTAATGATTTACGAAGAAGTCAGAATAAACAATATGATTAATATTTAAAATAAACAAATATAACATTTGAAGTCCCCCTGTTGTCAATAATGTTATCCCTTTACATATCTAAACATTTTTTTCCTGAAAAACATTCTTCATGCCTTAAAATAGCTTAAATGTAACACCCTTGTCTCATTTAGTACCCACGGTTCTATGAATATGCAAGTAAGCCCCGCATCCGCTCATTTTGACCTGATTGTTTACAAGGGAGTTTGTGACGTCAGAAACACCCGCAATTTGATGAAGACTGCAGACAGAGACTGTCTTTGGTTCAATGCAGTTTTAAATAGGAAACACTCAGTAATGGTGTTGACTTAGGAATTTGCACACGGTTTGTCTTATTAAAAACACTACATAGACTTAAAAGCTTGATTTTCACCATGGGGGTCTTTCATTCAACGAACTGAATGATTGGGGAAGTCCTGTTTACGTCACCAGAGAGAAGTCTTTTTCACCGGACAACCAGTTTTGATATTTTGATAAAAATTACGAGCTCGATTTCTTTTCAAAATGAAACGTAGAGTACATCATGATTGAATTGTTCACAATTAGATCAATAACCTGCATTTTTTTTTTTTTATTCACTGGGGGAATTTTCATGTCGTGACTGATGAAAATAGTTTTCATGTTGACTTTAAAGTAGCTGTCTACATAGATAATAGCCAACTGGGGGGTGTTGTCAAGATTGCTGCAGTGTGGGCTGACTTGCCTTAAAGGGACTCGTATAATTAATGATCGCTTTTCTTTTCCATGTTGTGTATGTAGGCCCACAGAAAGTGTTCCTGGTGGATGTTGCATGTTCTGTTAATAATCTCATCTCTTTTCTTGTTCTGTGTCTCGGCAGCTGCTCAGAGTGAGGAGAGAGAGCGGGAGTGTGCTTTTAATGACCAGCACCAGCAGGTGGATGAACAGAGTGTGGCTGGTGACTGGCACATCACCAGAGAAAATAACACCATCCTGTGCAGCAAGAGCAGCCGCTGCTACGGCCTGTGGGAGAAAACGCATGACGGCGAGATACGACTGGTCAAACAAGGTCAGAATAAACTCAAAAACTTCTCCATATATACTTACCTTCAATTGACTTCTGTTTTTCTTAAAGTGACAGTTTAACCAAAAATATACAGTCAAACCTAAAATTAATCACACACCAGATATCATATTTTATATATTTTTTTTACTAGTGGGAGCAGGACACCTATAGTTCATTTATGTAAGTGAGCATAGCAAAATAAAGAAAAATGTGACATATTATACCCCAAAATTCTTCATACAGTGGACTACTAGTAAAATGTATACAAACTTTGGATCAAAAACTATTCAGACACTTTGACCTGACCATGTTTTGCTGAAGTGTTTTTTTTTTAATTGCTAATGCAACCTTTTTACACCACCACAGACTGAACAAAATGAAGCATTGCTTGGTAATTGGTTGACCTAAATTGGTATTATCTGACCGCTATTCAACCTAATTCATTTGTGAGACACTCTAACAGAAGGATCGCCAAAACCAGTGAAATATCAACTAATTTGATAACTGAGTTTTTGTAATATTTTATCACCATTTTCTAAATTATAGTGAATAAACTGTGATAATGTTGGAAATGTTGAAGGTGTCTGAATGCATTTTGGTTTGACTGTAAGTTTGTTCATTATTACTGCAATGTTTTTCCAAAGTATGCTGTTATTGTCTGCTTAGCTTACCACTGAAAAATGACAGCATGCTAGTTTGAACTATTCCTTTAAATTAAGCTAATAACTGCACCCCAATGGCCCAACCCAGAGTCTGCAAGTTTGCATGATTGACATTAGGACATTCAATAAATCAAATCAAATATATGATCATTTAGAAAGCTTAATTAAAAAAAAGCAGATATATTATATTAAGCTAAATTAATATTAATTATTTCATTAATTCATTGTAACATGAAATTGAATATAATATAATATAAAATAAATACATTTATATATTTAAATAATTGGAATATTAATATATAATAAAACAATGCAATATAAATTAATGTAGTGAATTTTAATGTGACAATTATATATATATATATATATATATATATATATATATATATATATATATATATATATATATATATAATACATACATTTCTATAAGTATTCATTCATTGTCATTCGTTTATTAAATGGCATATTAAAATTCTTGTTATATTGAAGCTAAATTAATAATGATTATTTCATTAATTCATTGGCATATTAAAATGTATATAATATGATATATTATATTATATTATATTATATTATATTATATTATATTATATTATATTATATTATATTATAGTTCTTGAAATGCACGCGCACACACTTTTTTCCCCTCCCTTGCACATTCTTACAGACTCACTTTACAGTGTCTCACTCTCATTCACTCAACCATCTGCATCTTTTCATCGTAGGCTGTTGGACTTACATCGGCGACCAGCAGGACTGCCATGACGACCGTTGTGTGGTTACCACCACGCCATCGCAGATACAGAACGGCACCTACAGATTCTGCTGCTGCAGCACCAACATGTGCAACGTCAACTTCACAGAGAACTGGGTGCCTAGCCCCACCAAGACCAGCCCCCGTAAGTCCTGCAAACACTACACAGAGGGCCTCTGCACCTCTAGGTCTCATCTGAAAGCTCCATGTCGCTGTCTAAGAGTCAACACCCATATTAGATTTCTGTGATAGAGTAGAACTGGTCTTGCAGGATCCATTGTCATCAATCTCACCACAACTGATACTGGTAATTTGTTCATATATGAACATGTTGTATGTTCTCATATACGTAAATTGTCTGATAAAGAGAAACATCTGTAATATACTAGAGGACTGTTTTAGACGATTATTGTCCTATATCAGCTCATTTCTACAGCTTTGAGTGTCGGTTCAATTATTGTAGTATTAAAACTTAAAAGGGAAATGCTTGCTAAAATGAACTTGCACTAGAGTTATCGGCAGTTACCAACATACTCAATTACTAACATTAGAGTACCTGTGTGTGGGTGACTGATTTTACTGTTGAGAAACATGTTAACGCTAACTGCATTTGTCTGCTTATAAAGAGTGTGGTGCATTATGGGATCTAGGGCTATTCTGGTCTAAATGATTGTATAAATTACTGTGTGGTTTGGACTCTGTTGGTTTTTCTCTTATGTTCTCTTTTACGAACTACTGTATCGACTGTGCTTTGGAATGTTGGGTTAGAAAACTCAATAGTCTAATAGTCATATTGACTTCCATGCAGTCGATGGAAGGTCAGCATCCTCTCGTCCATGGGGTCATGGCTTTTTTAAATAAATGCCCACACAGTGTTGTATTTGAAAAATAGAAAACAGCTTAATACAAAAGAGCTAATTTACAAGTATGCCTACAAGCTATTGTTCAGTCTTGGTTGTCTTTAGCTTTTAGAATTAGCACCAGCTCCATTCCCTAATTCCCATCAACAAAATTAATTATTTTAAGATTCACATTGATTCACACTAATTGGCTAATACATGTTCAGCCAATATCAGACTATGTTTAGGTATCTAGTGACTCGTTTGGGTGTTGGGTGTCGTTTAACAGGGGTTTTGGACACGTATAAGCTGGTCAGGTTGAGAGACCATGTGGCAGACTTGTTGAACACCCGCTTGGCCAAACTGGGACACCCCCAGCAAAACGCCTACTATATTACTATTAAAAATCAGATGAACCAACCAAAAAGTAAATTAGCTATTTTAAATAGAATGCATGCTTCCTCTCTCATAACCATATTGAACATTGCAATTGACCCTTCGCAAAGACACGACCCCCTTTGTTACTGTTGCTACGTCCGACAAGTTCTCACACCACATACTTTACTTGCACCCTCATAATGCGAGTATTCGCATTATTACCACTCTGACCATTTGCTCGATCCTATACACTGATGCCATATGTTGTTCAACTTCATGAATAAACACTATTCTGAAGTTTTCCCTCCACTCCGAATCACTAAACTCTGTCTACATAACTCACTGTGCTGTCTGTGCTCCGTATCTTCATGCAGAGACGGTGCAAAGAAAGCGGCGCAGAGTAGGCAAACCCAGTTACACCGCCATTGCGATGTTCATCACGATTTGCATTTGATGTAAGTAGATTAAAACAGTGGCCAGTAACACGTATACTTTAAATGAGTTAATCATTTGTGCTGTGGGGTATACAAAAATGGCAAATTAAAAATAACCACATACCATAAAGACATAACCAGAATAAGGAAAATTGTATGTAAACGGAAGAGAAGAGGTTTACTTGTGATTACTGCGATTAAGTCGTTACTCAGATTATTGGAAATTGGTGCACATGTAAACATTCTCACGCATTGAAAATAACATCGCGTAGCAAAGTGGACACTGACAACGCGCCAACAGAGTGAACAGACAAGATAGAGCAGGTTACTTTTGGAATGAAACAAAGTCTCAGCTTTCAAATTTAGTAATTTTTTAAGAAATTCAAATAATAAATTCCATTTTGTGGCTCTTCAATCTGTCATGACAGATCGCTGTTTCGCCTCAGTTCAAGCAGCATGTGAACCGATCATCTCTTCCTCTTTATTACTGGTTACAGCACCAACTAAACATGAATGAACATCAGAAGGTATGTTACTTCAATTGCGGAAAGACGTCAATACACGCCACCAACGGTAATCTATTAACTCTACTGTCTGGTTTGTTTGTTGGACAAATCCAATGGGGCACAAAATATCGACGTTATGATTGGTCAGATCGCCTGTCAATCAAACTCCCGGCGAAGGGTGAATTCCACGGATTTGTTTAAACTATGCGTTATCCGTCTGCTTCTCCTGACGGTGTCTCTGGTTAATAAATACTAAGTCCCGCTCAGATGTAGTCCTGCTTTCAACTAACCCATACAACCTTTCAATTCCCATCCTCACTCTCCTAGAGCTGTCTAATGCCTTACTTCAGGACAAAACCACGGCTTTACCTCTTTCTTTGTGCCATCTCATTCTCTTGCTCACTTTCTCAGTTCTTTTTCTCCTTTTGTGTTGCTTTTGAGAGTGTATCTAAAGAAATGCGGGATGGCCCTGCTTAGTGGATAGAAATGAGTCGCACCACAAACGCAATCAAACAATGCAGTGAAAAATAGAGTGAAATACAGAGGGAAAAATCAATGGCTGTCAGACTTTGTATAGTGAGTTATTTGCATGCTGCTTCGCATCTCGCACCTCTTTTCAGTGCACTTTTCCCGTGAGTCTCTTTCTCCCGTAGCACAACTTCTCAAGCCAAGAGCCTTGAGCAGCAAGTTTTGATTTAAAGAAATGGAAAAATAAAAAGTTTCAGGCTCAATGAATGCAAGGAATGCATGTTTAAGCTTTGAAGGCTTGACCCTGGAAATCAACTTTGCACAACAACATTTTAATGAATCTGTCTCTTAATGAAAAAAAAGAGAGGTTGAATGCATTAGTGCTGTGGAGGGGGCCCCCGCGTTTGCGTGAAGAGGACACAGAGTTTGAGAATACATTTGAGACTCAATGTCATCCAATCGTGTTTCTGCTTTCAAGTGTTACTGGGCAGAATGCCCGCGCACATGTGTCTTTTGTATCCTCCGACACCACCAGACCGTTTGTCCCACCACACCGCCACCACAGAGCCAGTCAAACCCTTCTTTTCCCCTCAGTTACACTGTATAGCAGCAGGTTGCACTGCATCCAAATCCATCCCACCGCAGCTGTCTGCGGACATGCCTGCACGCATAGCGAGAGACATCAGAATGACAGTATCGGCAGTCCTCAGCACATGCCAATAGAATCTGCAGCCTTGTGCAAAATGCACCGATACTCGCATTGATGGACGACGTCTTCTCTCAAATGTTGCTTATGTCTTCCTCGTTGAGTGCAAGACAGCTGGCATCGTTGCTTGTTATACAATCCATTTACCAATATTTTCACCCCTCCAACACCAAATTCCCAGCACCGGATGTGTTATTCCGTGAACACATTTTGTTTTAGATACACGTAAGTGAAGTGCAGATTTGGAAATGTTCCCTCACCCCATTTTCTACGTTTCCATTTACTTGGAGAGCTGCTGTGGTGACTCATTTTGTTTTTTTTTGTATGTTTTTGTTTTTTGGTACTAATTTATGGCAGCTTTTCAGCTCTCGGAAAATGGGCGGCACAACAAAAACACACTCTTAAGGAAGGATTTCAACAGAAGGAGGATGTCATACCAGAACCAAAGGCTGTGACAGGAGGAATTACTTCACTTTTAATCCTGTAGAGTAGCAGACGTGAAGACATCCTCCGTGTGAGCATATTCCCGGGACTGATGATAATTATGCACGCAAGTGTTGCGTTCCAAAAAGAGAAATCTCATTTGAACGCCACAAGCTTTCCAAACCTCTGAATTCTGCAGTGTGAGCAACAGTTTAGAAAGATTAGGCAAGGTTTCTTTTATTTTGCTAACAATACCAGGAGGAGAAGAGACGCACTCATTCTACAAACACATTGCTTTAGATAGTGTGTAAAATGAGCATCACAAAATATGCTGCTCTGCTGCATCACACATTGTTAGTGTGTGTTTGTGAGGATGTGCGCACACCTGCTGACTGTGCCCAACTGTTTTGACATCAAAACAATACACTCTTAACATTCTCTGTGAGCCACAGTGCCGAACTGTTTTAGCCTTATTTATGACATGCAGTATGTGATTGACAGCGCAGACTTTCACGCAAGAAGATTTTAAAAAGAAGCAATGCATTCCTGTTGGTTTGAAAGCTTCTACTGAGATCATTCACCCTTGATTCTGAACGTTTGGTCGATTTTTGCATGTTGGGGTTATGACATTTTGCATGTTGCTATTTTAAAACAGTAGCTTCCCAAGCTTCGGTTTGTTGTGCTGAGTTTAAAAAAATAGTTTTATATTTTTTAAATGCTTTATACGCTATACTGTATATAATATTCTATATACTGATAATATGACACACTTTAATCTGGATTCTATGCATGGAAGGTGCAATATAAATAAATGTGGGGGTTATTATCATCATCATCATCATCATCATAAATTTAGGGGCGGAATCACATTCACTTGGGAGAAAACTGCAATGCATTTCTCCACATGCATATCTAAAGGGCCTTAGAATTTTTTTTTTTTTGTATTTGTAAATGTAAAAATTTGTATATATTTTTTCTTTATACTTTATATATTTTCATGTGAATTCTTTTTTTTTTTTTTTGGTTGCTTTCTTTCATATAATCAAATTTATTTTCAAAAATTCAATTTCCTACATTTGCACTAGGCTTGGCGTGAATAGATTTGGTGCAGAAAATGGTTTCCACACTTCCATGCCGTTTATTTATGCTTTTGGCTTGTTGTGAAACAGGGCTGTTGTTATCCACAGAAGAAGGAGCGCACATCTGCTAGTCTCTGACATTGTACTGCACTGATTTTGTAAGCCGTACACCTGCTTAGAAATGTGAAACGTTCTTCTCCTTTCAGAGTCATGCACACAAGTTCACGGCAAGCTTCATTTAGATGGACGGTGTGATCTCCCAGCTGAAGACTGTGAACAGAGTGTGAGAAGCCTCTGATCGATCAGGCATAGATTAACCTTGGCAGCTGTTTTAATTGGGGAGGGGGAATGATCTCCCTGACACACACACACCTCTCATCTCCCTCTTTTTTCACACATCCTCACCCTTCCCCCCGGCCATAACTTAGTGAGTTTTCTCTCCTCTCTCAGAGACGGTGCTCTATCCTCCTCTCCACTCTTCTTCATGGTGACATGTATAATGGCTGCTAGAATCCCATCCTTTCACACAAGCTTTCTTGGCTGCTCTAGTTTATGATAACCCTCTTCCTCTCTCATTGTTCTCATTGATAAAAAGCAGCTGCCCTCCGGTGTATATTATTTTAAAGCACTACACCACGAGAGACTGCATGTTGAAATGAGTTTCTAGCAACTACGTGATTGGTTTGTCTACTCTAAATGCAAAAATGCTGCAATATTGCACGATAACATGCAGGATATCAGGACATGATTTATTTACGAAGTTATGCAGAATGGGATTTTACGATGGGTTGGGGATGCGCTAAGATGTCAATAAAATGTCAGCCTGTTACACTTTGTCCTAACTAAGCACAATCAAAATACAGATAATAAAAACTTTATAGTGCGATTTAAAAACTCTGTTCTAATGGACTGTTATTGAACAGTTTTTTGTTTGCGTTCAGTGTGAACCAGTGTTGTTAACTATTAAAATGTTTTCATTATTTGAAAGGAAATTTAAATTAAATGGATATTAGATAAACTTAAACTTATAAATTAAAATGGTTACCTTGTACTGAAAACTGAAAATAAATAAGTTGAAGTTGAAGTACTTCTAAAACTAAGATAAAAAAACAAATATAAATAATTAAATTGAGAAAAGCACATAAAATTACTAAAACTTAAACTAAAAGTAAAATCTGGAAATATACAAATAAATGGTCATTCAAAATATTAGTAAATATTAGTATATAAATTAGTGTTTATTTTTATTTTTTATTTTTTATCATATTTAGTAAACCTTCCTCTGTTTTTGTTTAGTCAAGTTTTAGTCACCTAAATGCCTGGGCATTTTAGTCTAGTTTAAGTCAACGAAAACTTTGTCATATTTTCGTCATGCTGCAAAATGGTTAAATTGATCATCACAATTATTTTGCTGAAAATTATAATCGCAACGATTGTTCTCATGATGTCTTACATTTTGTCAGAATCATTGCATTTTCACCTATAAGCACAAATCAAAAGAATGTCGACTCGCACGCATGGTTTATTTTAACCTCATAGTTTACTGATTAATTATAGGCTATTTATCATATAAATTAAATCTCTACATTATGAAAACTGGTAAAACAAGAAACTTCTTTTTTACTAAACTTACATTTTAGTCTCGTCTTTTTTCGTCAACGATATTGCATGTTGAATTGATGGAGTCATAGTTATCGTTTAATGACATTGGTATCGTCTCGTCTTAGTCATGGAAAAAAGCTTGTTGACGAACATTTTTCATCATAGATTTTGGTAACGAAATGAATATAAATATAACACTGATGTGAACAAACAGATCCTGATTTATCAAATAACTCTCCCCGCAGCGAAGAGCAGTCAGTCACTCACTCATGTCGAAAGGGAAGAGGAAACAAAAGTGATCATCAGCCGAAAGGGAAGAGGAAACAAAAGTGATCATCAGCATCGCTAAGAATAGAGAATTGTAGAAACATATATTGTCGAGCTCCAGGGGACAGGGGACACGACCAATGAACAAACAGACAAATTGTTTGTCACTAAAAACAGTTTGATCACTGACTTGCCAAGGAACTGCCAAAATCACAAGCTCCCGTCTGATTGGCTAATATACAACGTTCATTCAGTCTCTTCCCGTCTCTTTCAGAGTAGGATGGAAAATAATCTAAAGTCTGCCTCAGCAAGGCTAGTCTAAATCGCCCTTAAAGTGATTCTGTCATCATTTGCTCACCATCTTTCCAAACCTGCATGACCTACATTCTTCTGTGGAACATAAAAGAATATATTAAAGTCATACAGGTTTGGAACGGCATGAGGGTGAGTAAATTATGACAATGTTAATTTGTGGGTGTTCTATTCCTTTAAGTGTGATTAAAAACAGCCTCCCATTGCTCATCCAATTAGATTTCAGAGCTTTTCGGCATTATTTGGGTCATTATAGCATGTGTGTGTTTGTTAGAGGTGCATATGTTGAGGGAGTTGTTAGGCACACAGACTGTGCGGAGGTGAGATGAGATTGCCAAGTGCCTATAGCGACAGGGCAGAAGATCTGCCTTCACCTCAGGTTGCTGCTGCTATATCATCATAAAGCTTTGAGCAGTTGCTTTTTTGTGTGTAGAAAATCATGTATTGAATATCTACCCCTGGGACTAACAAATGAAGAAAATTAGTATTGAATTTCTCTGCATGATGGAAAATTAAGGGGATAAATTGTTTTCGATCGCTAAGATGCTTGTTAAGACCAGAAACATAAGCAAGTGCTTAAATATAGACGAAAATGCTTGGCCAAGTGTGCAGTCCTGTTGTACATGCTTGCCATGCATTCTTGCATTACTGTGATAACAAACCTTAGTAGTCATATTACCTTCAAATATCTGTGGCATTAAACCAGTTATCATTGAAGTCCCTTTTAAGGCAAGTCATATTGGGCAGGTATCATTTAGTATTTCTATCTAACTGTTCCAAATGTGTACAAATAACCATCACATACACTGAGAATGCAGCACATGCTTTTTTCATGTTTTTAATTCTGATACATTTCAGTGTGCTAGAATTGATTTTGATAAGGCTTCTTGCCTAAGAGAATGTGAAAAGCACATATAAAGAGGAGACGTGTCACAGCGGCTGAACAGAAGGTGTTCTTCTCTATATGTCACACTGATTCAGCTGGAGGATCGTGACTGGTGGTGTTATTGATGGGGCCGTTGCCGTGGCACTGGTGCTGAGACAGAACGACTGTGTCTGATTCATGGCCGTGTCAGCACTCTCTCCGCCGGGGACCCCAGATGTGCTTCTCCCTGACAGGGGTCACGGAGTTCACGGTCACAGACGTGCAATCTGCTATGAGAAACCTGAGCCCGGCGCTTGCCCTACAGATGTCTAGACGCTCAACAGACCTGTCTACTGAGCGAGAACAGGAACACTTTCAATTTGAGACTCAAACAGCATCATGCAATGTCCTCACAAGTGAAGTTTTTTTATCCTGTGCTGACGTATTTCCGGAAAAATAGGACTCGTGGGGCCTTTAGGAGCTTGAATTAGTTCATGATTTTGCAAAGTAATTGTTCTTTTGAATAATTTGTATCTTATTATTTTAAAGAACCAATCTTTCTGACCTCCTAGTGTCATGTTAAATGATGGAGGATACAAGGTGCAAGTAACAGCAGTTTATTGGTAAATGAAGTGTATGGTAAAGTCCAAACAGTCTGGTGCAGGAATGGTCGCTCTGAGTGACGTCGACAGGCAACCCGATCGGTGATGTCAGAAGTGAAGAGAGAATCCACGAGAAATCCAGCATGAAGCAATAACCTCCAGAGGAACAGTAATCCCAGGGCCGAACGCAGAACAACAGGAACTAGAATCCAACATAGGCAAGGTGAGCGGGAATCAGGACAGGACACCGGGAACTCTCACAACGATCTGACAACACAAGACACCAAACATTGAACGTATATAGGCACGGCTGATAGACAGCAGCTGGCACAGATCATTAAGGTGATTGGCAATCACCTTCACACACACACACACACACTGACTTCACACAGTGAATTCATGAAACATGACACCTAGATGCTAAAGATGGAGTTAGGGGTTTGAATTATTATATTTTCTTCACATCTATTATCTTTTGTTAAAGGTGTCAAAATGAACCTTTTCATCACTTACACTTCCATTAAAGGGGTGGTATAATGCCCTTTTCACAAGATGTAAGATAAATCTCTTATGTCCCCAGAGTGTGTGTGTGTGTGAAGTTTTAGCACAAAATACCCCACAGATATTTTTATGTAGCATGTTAAAGTTGTCCCTTTTTGAGGGTTAGCAAAAAACGCACAATTTTGTGCCTGGCCCTTTAAATTCAAATGAGCTGTCTCAGAGGGCGGGGTTTCAATAGCTCTTGTGTGTTAGCAGCTGCGATTAGCTCATGCAGACACACTAAAATGACAGAAGCTGTTCTGCCTTTAATGTTAAAACAGAGTCAGACAAAGATGGAGAGACTCAAGAAGAAGTGACAACATGTAGAATGCAACAGGATGTCTCTGAATGGTTAGTTGATGAATTTATGTTGCTGGTGTGGAGTTAACTATCTTCAATTAGCATATTCTGTCATGATAATCTATGAATCACTCGTATAGGAACTGTTGTGAGATGCACACTTAGTGACTTTTTATTGCATGCGAAAAGGATGCTAAAGTTTGAGCTGACTCACAAATGTACTCTTATACAACAACTTTTCCTCTTCTCAACATGGACTGCGTGTCCCGGGGGCGGGGTTTATGTACATTTTAGGGTTGCTGATGTCACTAACCCGGGAGGAATGTCATGTAGTCCCTACCAGCCGTTTGTTGTAGTCCTTTTCTTTAAAAGAAAATATCTCCCTTTGCTTTGAACTTTGAGCATTGTAACTTTGCAGATGTTGTTTATGCTCAAACAGCAACATTTCACACTAGCTAAAGTTAGAAAAGTGAAATCGTGTTTTACCACCCCTTTAAGATTTTACACTCATGAAAACCTGACAATATCATCAAAATATTTTACTAAACTGTGACTTTCAGGCCTGGAAAAGTCATGCAAATGGATAACATATTTAAATGTCATGGACATTTCTATAGTGAATATACAACGTTTTCTAGTTTCTACTTTCTTTTCTTCCTTTCTTTTATTTATTTATTTCTTCCTTTCTTCTTTCCTTCTCTTCCTTTCGTTCCTTCCTTTCATTCCGTTCCTTCCTTTCGTTCATTCGTTCCTTTCGTTCATTTGTTCCATCCTTCTGTTCCTTTTGTTCTGTCATTCTATTCCTTTCTTTCCTTCCATTCATTCCTTCCTTTCTTTCATTCCTTTTTAATAAAATGAAATGTAAAAGCTGTTTTGAAATCAGTCCTACATGACTAGAGAAAACAGTATTTACATATATATTTACATATATTACCAACATTGTAACTATACAAAGCTGTTTGAAATATTTTTTATGTCTTAATTTTATCTCATCTTGCAAAGTTATTTTATTTTAATTTCATGCAGGTCAGGTAAATGTAGTGGTCAAAAGGTGTGTGAACTCTGCTCCATTCTTCCTATGTTTTTAATGTGACTTTGTTCAGTTCAGGTGTGGCATTCCTCCTGTAGCATTGCCAAATAAATAGGGTCTCTCTCTCTCTCTCTCTCTCTCTCTCTCTCTCTCTCTCACTCTCTCTCTCTCTCTCTCTCTCTCTCTCTCTCTCTCTCTCTCTCTCTCTCTCTCTCTCTCTCTCTCTCTCTCTCTCTCACTCTCTCTCTCACACACTCTCTCTCTCTCTCTCTCTCACACTCTCTCTCTCTCTCTCTCTCTCTCTCTCTCTCTCTCTCTCTCTCTCTCTCACACTCTCTCTCTCTCTCACACACTCTCTCTCTCTCTCTCTCTCTCTCTCTCTCTCTCTCTCTCTCTCTCTCTCTCTCTCTCTCTCTCTCTCTCTCTCTCTCTCTCTCTCTCTCTCTCTCTCTCTCTCTCTCTCTCTCTCTCTCTCTCTCTCAAACCCAGGGTTGTTTTTGCTGTTTTGTGCTGAAAATTGTAATGACCAACAAAAGGACCGGTTTCGGATCAGTGTGAAATGTCTCCGCCTCCACCTATGCGGAATCTACGGCCTGCGCTGTAACTCACTTATGCAAACGAGTCTGTTTTTGTCACCATTTCTCTTCTTTATTGAAAATCCAGTCGCCCTCCATGAGATTATTTGTCAGAGCGGTGTGAATTGCGGTGGGCTCAGACGGCCAAGAATTATACAGCAGTCGCCATGAATAAAAATTGAATAAAGAGGAACACTGAATCAGCCGTGAGAGGATTAGAGCCATCCATATGGAATGAGAAAGAAAGACACAGGGAAGAAAAAAGCAGGACAGGAAGTGAAAGTGGGAGAAGGGAGTAGGTTATCCAGAGAGGAAATGCCTTTTTGACTCAGTCGCTGCCAAACTGCTAACCGCCAGAAAGCGTCTTCCTGAAATGCGGAAAAGAGCATGAAAGGGCCTCTAAACAGCTACTGTTACAAAGACAAGAAAAGCCAAAAGTCAAACAGAAAAAACTCCATGTCACAGTGGAACTAGATATGCCTGTTATATTTGGAATCCTTCATCCCATTTATTATGATCGGCACACATTCCCACTGGTTATTTGCCCGTTCAAATATAGTAGTGCCATAATATTCCCTGCCCACAGTTTTTGCAGGTCAATGTTGCTTTAGTCTTCTCAGTCTTGTTAAAGTAAAAAAAAAATATATTATTTAGACACTAAACCATTCATTTTGATATTTAAACTTTTGTTCTGATAGTGTTGTAAATGTAAAATAGTTTATAGATTTAGTGTGAAGAATTATTTACTTTGTAAATGATTACACCAGTGATTCTCAAATTTTTTTACTCCAAATCCCTCTATTGTACACAAAAATATTAAAAAGCCCCATGAATCCAGTTCATGATTTACTTAATAATGATTAAGGGAAATTATTTTTCAAATATTTTGTACTCTACCTCAATATATATAACAAGTGGGCTAAAGTCATTATGAAATGAAAATTGACACCATTTTCTTTGTTAGTGCACATTAATAGTATTGTGGTGAACAATTAACCCTTGCAAGACAAGTTAATACACAGAAAAAAATGTCTGTCGTGGTAATCTTTAATGAAAATCTGAAAATTTGCTTCTTCTTTGGAATGGCGTTCCCTCTCTGATGACCTTAGTTTGACGGCTTGGGTTGAATATCGTTGCCCACTCCCCTCCAACCGTCAGTCTATTATGAGCGAGAGATGGAGAGGAGCTGAGCTAAAGTGAAACCCTGCCCTCTATTCAATATTCTGAAGTTTCACTTGGGAATAAGCCACAACACTGAAGTCAGTTGCAGCTTCCGGTTCACACAGACTTTAAACTGTTGCCTCATGTAATGACATTGGACATCATGTGAAACATTCATTTCCCTGTCCAATAGAACCACAGTTGATTTCTGCTTCCTGTGATTCAATGCAAGATTTATCAGCTTTACGATAATTGATTGTTGATAGCTAAAAGAAAACACGACATTTTTGGATGCTCTTGTTTACTGAATACAGGTGGAGCACTTTCCTGTTTGATTCTAGTGTGTTTGTTTGTTTATTTGTTTTTTTTCTCACAGATATTTCATTGCAATCCATTGTATATCTTCTTATGTATATTGTGTTCAATGCTTTTACTCTTTCAATCTCTGCAAAAACAGACATGCAAAGTCTCTGCAATGTATTTGTCATCTGCTGTCTTCATATTGCTCTATGAAATCTGTCCCGGTTTTTGCTGTGCAAGAGCAGCTTCTGCTGATATTTTGTCTGTCTCTTTTGCCATTTCTTTCTCCCTGTCTTTTCTCTCCCTCTCTCAATTTTCATGCTTTATTGCAATGACAAATCACCAGGCCCATACGAAATCCTTTTTTTTTTTTTTTTCGTATTTTCTGCATCGATTTTGAGGAAAATGTGGAATGGATCTGGTATGTGTTAAACTGAACTAACATGCGAGCGGCACGGTACTGTGTAGATGCAGTACTATGCCCTTATTGATATGTGAAAGCACATATAAATAAGCCATGATGTTTAATAAATAATGATTCAAGAGGCAAGGAATGTGTACAACTTTGTGAATGGCGTTCCAATTGAGTGGAAGTCTTTGGGCACAGATAGCTTGGAACACTTTATTGAGCTGCAATCCCGATGGAGAAAATTAATAGGGGAAAATTATTCTGGACTGCTGAAAAAGTGAGAAGTCAGTGTTGGGTAAAGTTACTTTTAAAAGCAATGCATTACAATATTGGGTTACTTCCTAAAACGTAAGTAATTGAGTTACATTTTCTCACCTGGGCCGGGCTTGCTTGTTGGTTTTTTAATAAATAAAAAACAAAGTTATATTTTCGGTTGATGTAAAGGCTCTTTTACACCAAAAGTGAAACCTCAAGGTGAAGGAAATTTGCTGAAAAACCTTTCAGCTCTTCTGCCATTCTGGATTGAAGAAGAATAGGATGCAGCAGAAAAAAGTTCAACACTCTTTTGCAATCACTCTTCAGCAATAAAAAAAAAAGTAGCACAAATGAGATGTTAATCTGAAGTCATTTTTGCTTATTGGTATGGTTGAATTGGATCATCGAAGGTCAGCAGTACAGACATTGGTTAATAAAATGAGACATAATACATACATATTTGTTTATTTTGTTTAATTTAACATTTAATTATTGCAGGTTTACGTAATATTCTTCGTTTTCATTTCACTGTTTTTCTATTCATTTTGAGGACTACTAAATTGTTTTTGTGCAAGTGAGATGAGTAAATGCATGCTCACATTTAGTGTAGAACTACAATAAGCATAATGTTTACGCCTCTGCACTTGCTCCCGAATACTCTCAAAGTGGGGGTGGGCCAGTCAATAAATAGGAAAACATAGTAACTTGCGTTACTTATTTGATAAAGTAAATTTAAAAGTAATGCGTTACTTTACTAATTACTTGAAAAAAGTAATCCGATTACTTAACTCTTGTTACTTGTAATGCATTCCCTCAAGACTGGTCACTGTTGTGCTTTTAATGCAGTTACAGATAATAACAGGGCAGAATGAAAAAAAAAATCTGTCTCTTCCTGTCTAGAAGCTATGCTCTGAGCTGTGCCATTGAGCTGATATCCAGCAGTGTGTCTGTGTACGATGTGTGCCTGTAAGAATTAAATTCCAGAACAGTATGTGCCAAAAACGCTGTAGTTGTGCTTGTGCTGGCCAGATTGAGTCCATCATTTTATTGTGCTGATGAGCTGTCTGCCAGCGGAGCTGTGAGCGAACAAGCATCTGCTCTTTTCCCTTAATTAATTTATTCATTAGCTTTGCCTCTTTTAACCTTAACCTTTACACAGTGAATGGCAAGAGTATTTTGAGAACCGAGAATGAGTTAGCTTGATGAAACTGTATTTAAATAATAGCGCAGGTAAAACAGTCGGATAAAGTCAATTTAGATATAGTGCAACTGGAGCTGTCACAATATAGAGATTTTGCTACAATATAGAGATTTTGCTACACTATTATCGTGGCCAAAAGAATAAATAATGCTATCTTTAAGACGCTTTTATTTAGTATTTTTCTCTTTTTTGGCCAATTAATCACACTCAAAACATGATTGTATCAGGAGGCAGAGAGAAGTGCACAAAGTGTACAAAAAGAGTGTTGATTGGCACCTGCTGCAAATCTTGTTTGCCTTGCATGTAATTTTTATCTCGTGGTTTTTTCATATTTGTCTGCTTGATCAGGGTCTTTGTGGGATTTGGTTCATTTTTTTGTTGTTAGGTGTAAGGACCTTTGAAAGAACTGAAATTTGTTTTAAATAATTTACTGGAAAATAATTATTAGACCGTTTGTCAGCCAATCAGAATCAAGCATTGAACAACCTGTGGTGGTATAAATTTATTTTATTAAATTGTAGCCTTTGCTCTTTGGTTTTATTTTGATTAATCATGCAGCCCTAATAACATTATGAGTGCAATGCAACAAGACCTCCCAAATAGATCAAAAATCATTTTTTGTAGCGTGACCATTCATGTGAATTTTTGCCAGTCTCTGAAAAGCCTGTATGTTTGTGTGTGTTGCTATGCGCTTGCTGTTGCCTATTTTTTGGTTGTTCTGAATGGCTGCAAGGCGTCGGAAAGCCCCACCTTCATGAAAGTTGGCGTCTGTAGACATGTCTTGGATCTGAAGTTAATAGTGGTTAAAGGCAGATTTCAGCCAAGTTGTGTTTGTCTGGAACAAGAATGTATGAATGTAGTTTGTCAGGCTCCCTCACTCCCTTCCCCTCCATCCTACAGTGAAAGCTGAATGTAGGCCAGAGAATTCCCTTTGAGTGGCTTTCGTTGTCCTTGCTGGTGGGGGGATTCAGGTAGTGATGTTGAGTCCTGTTGATGTAATGGCAGCATGAAAGTCTGCTTGCTCATGAGTGATACATATTAGAGTCTCCCTGGTGTCTCTGAGTCAGTAGTCTTTGAAATTGTCCCACACGGGCTTTGTATGATGAGTTGGATGCATATCTAAGATGTGACTGCCGGTCTGTTGGAAAAAACCATGTGTGGTACCCATAATCACAAGTCAATCACAATCCCTTCGGGGGGAAATTATTCATCATTCCAGTGCTTTCATACAATTGGTTTTCCAGGTGTCTCACATGAGTCTTGATTTAAAGGGCACCTATTATGCAAAATTCACTTTTACATGGTGTTTGAACATAAATGTGTGTTGGCAGTGTGTGAGCAAAACCACCCTAGAATGATAAAAATCCACCCAGTGTTTTTTTTACAATCTGAATAAATCATAAGCACTGTCTCAGAATGAGCTGTTCTAAGATTCGGCTCAATGTGACGTAGAATTGAGCAAGCCCCACCGACGTGGTTTGATTGACACTGTGGCTTTGGCATAGACCCCGCCCTCGGTGATCTGTTCACCATCCTCCAATTGTCTCAACGACAGCCGGTGTTCTGACGATTTGTGCTGCCTTGTCGAAAATGTCTCCTAAGAAACATAAGTGTTCTGTTGTGGGATGTAATAATGTACATAGCAATTTTCACTTACTTCCGACATCAGAGCCACTGAAACGCAGTGGATGGATTTTATTTACGAAGGAAAGGCGTCACTTAAACTTCTTAAAAAACGTTTCTTTGCGCAAATCATTTTCTGACTGACTGTTTTGTGAACGAGGGTCAATTCAAAGCAGGTCTTGCTTCAAAGTTAATCCTCAAGTGTGGATCGCTGCCTACTGTTCGCGATCCAACGTCACCTCCAGTAGAAGTAAGTGTATTTTATGATTTTTGAGCAAATAGTCATTTCAGGCGATGTCAGCCAATTCAACAACAAATGCGTCGAAAGTTGTTGTCGTCGTCGTAGGATGTCTGTGTATATAATTTAAACCTTGTTTGTATAGTGTGTAACCACACGTTTATAAATATTTTTTTTAAAGATATTGTATTAAAAACTGTGCATGTTTTCTGTAAAGACAAGACATCAAATTTGCTATGTTTATACAAAGGCCAGCACATCGACACGATGTAGAACGAGGGACATTGGCGTGCAGACAGAAACATCACATAAATGTAATTTCGTTTGTACGTTGCAAACGTTATCACAGTATTTGTGTTTGTAGTTTCAAAAAATTGCGCCAACGTTATCACAGTTTGTGTGTGTGTGTGTGTGTCTGTGTGTGTGTTGCACATCCATAATTGCAAAGGGGGCGCAATTAAAACTCTATAAGTACATACATGTATCAAATAACCATTCTGAGACGTCCTGGTCCATTCTCATTTGTGTTTCTTCTGCCGGAGTCTCTTCATCATCTGGGTCTGATTCCGGTTCAAACATGTACGGCTGAATGCCATACAAAACAGCGGGTCTCTCACTCTCAGCCATTCTACTTCTACGTACCGACTGTTTATTGCCATAGGTATGCAAGTTACGCCCTCATCCAAAGGCTGGGCGGGGATATGCAGCTCATTTACATTTAAGGTGGTACACACCAAAACAGCTCTTTTTAAAACAGAACCCAAAAATGACATTTTCAAATGGTTATTATAAATGAACTATGGGGTATTTTGTGCTGAAACTTCACAAATACATTCTGGGGACACCCGAGACCAATATTACATCTTGTAAAAAGGGGCATAATGGGTGCCCTTTAAAGTATTTTCCCCTCTCTCTTTTGAATTTTAATGTAAGAATTTTGTTTTGCTCTTTGCACAAACTGGTCATGATGTACTTCTGTTTAAGAAAACTATTAAATGTATAGTTCAACCAAAAATGAAAATTCTTTCATAATTTACTCACCCTCACCAAACCTGTATGACTTTCGTTCATCTTCCAAATGCAAATTAAGACACTTTTAATATTCTCTCATAATCTCTAATTTGTGTGCATAAATTGAAAGTTCACGTAACCAAAACTTTGATGATTTAAAACGTTCATAAAAACATAGAAGTAATCTATATTAAGTGAGCGGTTTAATCCAAGTCTTCTGAAGAGACATGATCAAAAACAGTTAATCAAAATAATGTTTTCAAAATACTGTGTGTGTGTGCGTGTGCGTGTGCGTAGATAGGAATGGCATAATGAAATGAGTAAATGATGAATCCCTTTCAAATCTCCATGGCATTTGTGTTAATTGTTTTCTTAGTATAACAGAAAAGTGAGACAATAGAGCTTGTGAGGTTGTTATAAAAAGTCTCAAGTTATAATATCAGCCATGGGGGAGGGACATTCTCTCTCTAGAGAGCATTTGATTGGACAGAAATCTGTATAGTGCAGGATGAGTCATTAGTATTTTTGTGAATGTTAAGGAATATATTAACATAGATGGTTTCAAATTTAACTTAAAAAAGGAACTAACCCAGTTGCCTTCAATTTTTAAGTTAATTGAAATTGAAAGATTGAGTTAATACAATGAGGAGATTGGTTAAATCATCAGAAACTCAAAATATGATGTTACTGAACCACATAAATTATCTAAGTTGATTTGACAAAGAAAAAAATTCTGATTATACAAATCATGGAAAAAAATTACAGTGTGGACTAAAAACCACACAGTTTTAGTTTCATATGGTTTAGTGTTTTTCCTCTGTGTGTGCTTTTAACCCATAACTTTGAAAGCATATCTAAGTGCTGCCTCTTTAATATTATACAGCGCTCACTCAAATAGAAAAGAGAAAGTGAGGAAAGGCACAAATTTAGGCAAGTCAGACTTTATTGCAGGAAGGTTGTGACTGCATACTGTTGCCAGGCATCATGAGTGGGAGTTGGTGAAATCACAGAAGAGTTCTGGTTACCCAGGGAAACTGCATCTGTCCTGATGATCGTCTCTAAGAATGTGAAGGACAGAAGATCAGATCCATGTGTGAAGTGAGGACAAACACGAAGCTACAAAGAGAAACAAAGTCTTTCCATGAAGGTCTTCTTTTGTTGCACATAACATGGCAAAAGAAGAATTTTATCTGTGATCAAATACATGCAGTCCTGGTGAGCATAAAAACATTGAAAACATCAAGTAATCTTATTTAGCTTAAAATTTTGTCCAGTAGTATATGAAAATATGTAGACGTGAGAAAGGAAGGAGAGCTCTCATAATAGGGCTGGAGGGAGACATACAGGAAGTACAACAGGATTGTTGGTATAGTCTGGAAGAGGGAGGGACACTCAGACATTCTGCCTCCGAGGTAAATGCCGACGGCTCCAAGACATGTAAACAGTGTCTATGTATGCATGAGAATGAGAGACTGTTTTTATGTCTATACCTATAAATGCCTGCGTTTTATCCTCTGAGCACTAAACGAGTGTGGCTATATATGAGTGTGTGTGTGTGTGTGTGAGAGATCACTTTCCAGAAGCCAACACCAGCATGCAGACTGACGCAATGCTGTGGTTTAAATCTCATATTTATTGATCTGTCTTGAGAAACCCAAACCATTCTGAGCCATGCCGTTCTAGCTGCTGCAGTGGACCTGGGAGGGTCCAGCTCAAAAAATATGCCTAGAAGTGTGGATTTGCATGCATATTGTGTTTGTCTTTTTGTTTTCCCATACATCCGCATTCATTGCGTTGAAGATAAACACAGATAAATTCCACATTTCCTGCTGTATTCTCCATGCATCAAATGTATGTATGCAGGCACAACATTTTAAGCTCAATTCAATCTGAAGTTCCATTTGATTATCAGCATTTGTGTGGTCGGTTTTGTTTTAAAGAGACTGTCCTGCCATTTTAAGTGTTTGTTCTCTTTCTCTCGGCTTGAAACTGAAGTCCATAGCTGTGGTTTTATCATTCCCACTCATCTTTCTCTCTCTTTAGCTCTTTTGTGTGTCAGAGGCTTTCTTGCCTCGAAGCTCTCACTCTAGTATGCAAGGACATGTCTGTGTCTGAAGCCGAGTGAGAAAATGGAGAAAGTGAAAAGAATCAAAAGCTAAAGAAAACGAGTGCTGGGTTTAATTGGATTTTGGGCGGCAGGAGTCTGGATGGCTCACGTACATGACAGACCAGAACATTTTCAGACTTCCCATTTCTACCTGATTTTTTTTTTTTTTTTTTTTTTTTTTTGGTTTAAACAGAAGTTAGTAGAATTTCGTCTTGGTGGGTGGACTGTTAGTGTTTAACAAAACTGGTGGACAGATTTGTGTGTGTTCAGGATTTACCAAATCGCATTGTTAGAGCAGATCTTCATGAAGTTACTGCACATTATTCCTGGAACGGAAGGATTAAAGGAATGTTTTACGACTGGGATAAACATGCATAAACACACTAGAAAGTATAGTCACTTGACCAAAGTATACACTACCATGATTTTTTAAAATGTATTATTATTAATAATAATTCAATTTAAATAAAACTTTTTTTTCCAACAAAGGCACATAGATTAAAAGTGATTCCATTCAAAGAAATGGTGTTCATCAAAGATTCCTGAAAAATATGTATCATAGTTCCACATAAATATCGAACATAAAGAAATGTTTCTTGAGCAGTAAATCAGAATATTAGAATGATTTCTGAAGGATCATGTGACACTGAAAACTGGAGTAAAGACATCTTTACATCACAGGAATAAATTACATTTTAAAATTAAAATAGGAAATTGTTATTTTAAATTGTAATAATTTTTTCACAATATTACAGTTTCCACTGTAGTTTTGACCAAATAAAAGCAATCTTCTTGAGCAGGAGAGACTTTTTTCAAAGCGTTTAAAAACCCTACCAACCCCAAACTATTGAACAATAGTGTGTGTTACTGTATGTGAATACTAGTGTCTAATAAAGTTGCTTATTAACTTTGTCAGAGCAAAATTATTTAAAATTTTAACATTTTTGCTTCAAATAATTATTTTAAACACATTAGCAAAAATATGAGAATGAAACATTTATGCTTATAAAACCTCTGGAATGTCTTGCCCCATTGACTTCAAGTATAAGTGCATTACTGCACAGTATATCATTTTGGTTTGTTTTTACAAAATTATTTTCTGGGTTAAATTGACAGTATGTTGATTAATTTTTCAACTTGCCATTTCAAATCCAGGTGTTTCAGACACAAAGACACTAAATATGAGCTTAAATGCAAATAACATTTGAAGGTCTAACGTGCCTCTCTTTCTTCTGGTCTCTTTTCTCTTCCTCCAGAAGATCAACAGCCTTTACACAGAGATGAGGCCATCTTCATCGCCCTCGCGTCTGTCTCCATAGTAGCGGTCCTGATTGTGGCGCTGTTCTTCGGCTATCGCATGATGATCGGTGAGATTCAGTACTCTGTGTTATGATTGGCTGTCTGCGAATGAAGGTCACATAATAATGTTACTGTGTTTGTTACAGGCGAGTGTAAACAGGGCCTGCACAATATGGACATGATAGAGGCCGCACCATCAGAACCGTCTCTGGATTTAGACAGTTTAAAACTCCTCGAAGTGAGTTTAGCTCTTCAAGCAGCTATCAGATATGTGCATAAATGATCATATTTTGATTATGAATTGTATTTGTAATGAGCCTGAACCATCTGTATTTGTTTATCATGTAACATCTGCTACAGTTCACACCTGAATAATTTTTTTTCTTGCAGTTGATTGGTCGAGGGCGCTATGGCTCTGTCTACAAAGGATCGCTTGATGAACGCCCGGTTGCTGTTAAAGTTTTTACCTATGCCAACCGGCAAAACTTTGTGAATGAGCGCTCCATCTACCGAATCCCTCTTCTGGAGCATGAGAACATTGCTCGTTTTATCGTTGGCGATGAGCGTCTCACGGCAGATGGGCGGATGGAGTACCTGCTGGTCATGGAGTACTACCCTCATGTGAGTATTGATCTAGTTCAAGCCCTTATTCTCTCATTCTTAAAGTTGTTTGTGACACGGCTCTGGTGCCTGGCTGCCCTGCTTGGTGTAGTTTTCCACATTTTACCTTCATCTGTCCTTTATTCCTCATCTCTTTGTTTCATTGGTCTCTCCTGACCATTTCTGTCAAAGTCGGGAGTGGAATCGAATGTCCTGCCGCTATCTGGCTAGATATTTTTATCCATGATTCAGATGGATTTCCAGCAAGCAGCATGAGAAGGGTGACTTGGATGTCGGCTTTGTGTTTTAGCCGTCCCTGTGCCTGTTTGTTCGTCTCTCTCTATCTCTATGACTTGCTCCTATTATTTTCTTTCCATTTTTCTGTAGCCATCTGCCATTACCGTCAGATAAAGGTGTTTTCTCTCCTAAACCTAAACAGTTGTGCCACTTTTGTGTGCGGTATTTCAGCACAAATTTCTGTTTTATTGGTTCCACTTTATATTAATTATCTTTAATAACTATGAACTAACATTTAAATTAATCATTTCATATTCCATACATAATTTTAGATTGTACTTATAATTAAAAAATACTTGCATGCAATTAAAGCTGTAATTATTTTGTTATTACATCTATAAGTTACACTGTTGACCCTTCCCTTAACCCTTAACCAACCCTTAAACCTACCCATACCACCAAATCTGTCCCTAAACTTACCCGTATCCCACCTAAACAGCCGCAAAAGAGATTTCCAATACAACATGAACACAATAAGTATTTTGTGAACCCAGATAGACCGGCACTTGTGCCGCAGGTAAACAGGCAAAAAGCACTTGCTGTTTCTCGTTCATCTCTAATATTACGCATTTTATGTACTGATTCCATTTATATTTAGTCTTTTCCCTCCAAAATGTTTGTTTTAGTGGCAATAAAACTCATTCAGTGTCTGTAACATGGAGTATCATCAGTGATTGTCATTCACAAACATTACAACCAGGCAACCAGTGGTGGGAACAGTAGTGGGAACGCCCACTAGCGACTTTACCACCAGCCACTGGCGACATGGAAGTGTTAAAGCAGCTTAAGTTTCCACTCTCTTCCAATCTTAATAAAATCTAAAAGTTGGAAAGTTTGAGTCAGAATAGTTTGCGAGAGTATGAGTATAAACAAAACAGGGCTGTAAAAATGGACTAGTGCATAGACTAATTTTCTTGTTCAGTGTGATGTTTAATGTCCGCGACAAGATCTGTATTCCCATTTAGCTACTTGTTAGCAACCACCATTTTCAAGATGCGTAAAACAAAAAGTGGGGTATTACTGATATATTTAATGTTTACTTTAAAGCAAAGTATAAAAGTTCCTTGAGCTTGTGTTAACAACAACAACAACAACAACAACAAAGCATTAAAAAAACATTGACTTCAGGACGATGGAACCGAAAGTGCAAAAATGCTAACTTATTTTTTAGTTTTAGGACCCGCAGCACTCTACATGTATACCACTGTATTTAAATGTCATTTTCTCTTTTTTGAACAAAAACATGCCTCCTTTCTTTGTCAATTAGGCTTTTTATAGCTTATAGATTGTTTTTCACAAATCACCATTTGCCTGGCACAATTAATATCACCTGCGAAAAGGAGAGAGTAAACTGAATTTTACTTAGAAGAGATGTTTCTGTAAATTTTTATTGATCACAGAAATAGATATTTATCAAACGACAAAAATATGATGGAGAACATTGTTATAACTGTGTAGATATTATCACTCAAGTGCACTTTTAGCTTCTTTAATAGTCAATATAGGTGTCTGGATTGCACTGGTGAAGTGATGCTTCACATTCCCAGTAAAGTACGTCAGATTGCAGTAGCTGACGCATCCTTGACAACCTCGCACTCTAAACCAGCCTGCAAGATGGGGAATTACGGAGTTTAAATTTCACTCTGTACAAATTCTTTGGGCATGTTTGTGCTGTTATCCAATTTGCATCATTTCTTTAAGCGGGTGCTAAAACAATGCAAGACAGCACATGCCAATAAACAACACTATCAACAGGCTCAATTCATTCTTAGTCATTCCCCCCTCAGCTTTCAGAACTTGAACAATAAACCCCAGATTCTGTGCAAGGTGTTTTCCTGTACATTCCTGTTTGACATGTTATAACTCGCAAGTTTGTCTGTGAGTATGCCTCTTCTAACCCCCTGGGCCTTTTGAATGGCAGTGAGGAATGAGACGCACCTTTATTGTGTCTGGCTGCAGACAGACAGCACTCTTTGAGACAGTGCTGTGTTTGCTCTTGTCCTGTTTCACTTGTAATGTATGGATTATATGATGAACTCGTACTATAGCCTAGAGCCCATGTACAGGAAAAACCCTTGTAGATGAATGTTCACTTCATATTTAGACATGAGTTGAAGGCTCCCTTTAGCCTGAATCTAAGGGTGTGTTCTCACACTTGGCATGTTTGGTTAGATTAAAATGAACCCTGGTGCGATTGCTCTGTTAGTGCGGTTAATTTAAATAAGTGTGAACGCTGCCAAACAAGCGGACTGATACCGCTGAAAACATGGGTCTCAGTCCGCTTACAAACCAACTCTTGTGTCATTCGAATTAAATATGAACGCAACACGGACCAAAGACATGTAAACGAACCAAAAACAGGAAGATGAGGCAGACTTCAGAACCACGTCTCCTCGCAGCAGATCTTCATTTGTGTGCGTGACGCTGTTTTGACTCCTTCACACATTTTATAAGCTCTTCACGAGTTCTCAGCTGGACAAAATACCATCATATGTAGGCTACGCACATACAGCGAGCGCTTTTATCCCAGGACCCAGTGTTGTTTTGGATGTTTGGTATGTAAAAGCCAACCAATCAGGTTGTGATCATAGCCCTATGCCTTTAGGTTCGTTATAGGTTCGATTTTAAAATGCCAATGTGTAAGTTAAGCGGACCAGGACTAAATATTTTTCTTTGTTTTTGTTTTTTTGGGTCCGGACCAAAGGAACCAAGCGAACCGAACTACCAAAGTGTGAACACGCCCTAAAAACTCTTTGTGTTAATCCTGATATGCTGCACCTTTTGAACTCTTTGAACAAATTACTATATCTGTGTTGTTTCACACTCAATATTTTTTTATTAAAACATAATTTTATACATTGTCGCAAAATTAACTGGATGGAAATAAAAAGCTAAAGTTAGCCACTGTTTAGTGAGGGATTGAGAGTTGCATGATATTGTCAAGTTCTGTCAACTTTTGTCAACAAAGTTTTAGATTGAGACAAACCAAATTCACAGAATTAGTCCAATATGTTTGTGCTCATGTTTTCCTACCAAAAATGATGTCACTTCCTGCAGGATATTATTAAAAACTGGCTTTAGTTAGTTTAGCTAAACGTATATTACAAAAGAACTTGTGTTGTCCAAATTCTAAATTCCTAGGCAGCCCAGAATGCATTGTAAGAGACTCTGTGAAAAAAAAATCCTGCAATAGAGAGAAATGTCAGTTTAAATTATTCAGCGTTGAAAAGTATGAATAGAAACATTTAGAAGAGTATCATAGAGTCTTGCCATTTTCTTAGCAATATACTAAGATCTTCAATGAAATAAATTATGAGTCAAGTATTCTATAAATTTCACATTTTAGGGTTCCCTGTCAGTTAGGAAGCTGCCTTAGAAGACATTACACATTTAGGCAGGAGACAGAAAAGCTGCTCACTAAGTTTTGGAACAAGGCCTGTGTCTGTATCAGTCAATGTTCTGCCTGTCACACATGGTTAGAAAGAAGGAATGCCAGGGAGGCCAGTGTCCGGGGATAACATCATTTTCCCTGTCGCTATGGTAACAAGAAGACTCAGGCAGGGCTTAAGGCAAAGTGATTGGCTTTTATGGCTCTGATGTACACTTACAGGTAGATAATCATTCCTCTACCCAGAGCGCCCTGCAGTCTGTTTGTTTCCTCTTGTACCCCTCCATCCTAGATGATGGGTCAAAAATCTCTTGATCTGTGAACTGTTATCGGTAGCATTCAGCTCAGTTTAACACAGAAGCAGTTTACGATACAACTAAATACAATACAACTAAAATGAACAAGTGTGTGTGTATATATACTATATATATATATTTACATTTTTAAGGTAATATGATAATATGCTTACAATATAACTTGTATTGTAACATTACATTATATGTTAATCATTTTTTACATTTTATTGTTTATTTTAGTTTTATTTTTATTTTTTTGCAATTTTGTTTGGCCTTTTGTTAGGACAGTAAGCAGACAGTAGGCGGGGACGGGATCGGGAAAGGTCCGCAAGCCAGGACTCGAACTCGCACAATATGCCGTGCGCTGCCTACGAGGCTATCCTAGCAGACAAAAATAAAATATTTTAGTTATATTGTAGCCATATTATAATATATTACCTTAAATGTTAATCTTTTTTAAAACATTTGTTGTTGTTTTTATCTATATTTTAACCATATTATGTTACCTTATATGCTAATAATAATAAATACAATTGTTGATTGTATATATTTTGTAACTATATCATAATATCTTATTAATTTTGATCAATGCAATTTACATGTAAATATTTGTTTTGTGTAGGGCAACTGCATGGCATATTCTTTATACATGCTGTATTCCAGAATCCAGACTAATTTTATTGGTTATTGCGCTCAATAAACATGCATGTGATGCACAAACAGTATAATACTTAAAATTCTAAATAAAATTCTGTAATCGTCATTTTTACACAATTGTCAGCCACAATTTTTCAAAAGCTTGTCATCTGCAAAGTGACCTAACAATTCAAGGTTATATGCAGAATGCCACAGTATTTGCCCCACCATGAATTTGTTCTTAGTTTGACAGTTATGGATATTTCTACAACCCGCATAATTACATCTGCCTCTCTACATCAGCTCGTGTTGTACTGCATGTTCAAATGCTTCCTGTTGAACTAATCAAATCTAATCTACAGTTTTGTTTGATAGTTTAGTTTGGAAATGTCTCTGTTATGTTTGTTGACTAGTTTTAATTGCGTTGCCTAAATACCCCAGAGGCAGTGATTAGTTTCAGGCGGCTTTACATTATAACTTTGTTGAAGCTCCAATTCATTATTCAAGAGCTTCATATCTGCTCTACAGAGATTTGAAATGCTGATGTAAAAGCAATGCTGAGTTCTGTGGAAAAGAAAGAACATTGTTGTTGTAGAGCGGTGTTAAAAGCTCAATTCTTATTTTCTGCAACCAAAGATTTCCTGCTATACCCATCATCACGCCCATTTTCTTTTACAACCCTTTTAGTGGTGTGTTTCAGGAGTTACAGGTTGTGTATGTGCGTGCGTGCGCGTGTGTGTGCGTGTGTGCGTGTGTGTGTGTGTGCGTGCGTGCGTGCATGCACTCGCTAGTTTAACTGAATTGTGACTGTTTTTGTAGGGCTCTTTGTGTCGGTACCTGAGTCTGCACACATTGGACTGGGTGAGCTGCTGTCGTCTGTCACATTCACTCACGAGAGGACTGGCCTACCTGCACACTGAGCTCCTGAGAGGAGGTGAGGCTCACCTCTACACACATCCTTCACTCAACTACTTTTTAATTTTCCACCACCTCGTAGTATACAGTATATTGCTGCCCGACTGAAGGAATTAAGCCTTTGTGCTATAAACCACTGTATGTCTGTGTTTAAAGGTGAAGTGTGTTGTTTTTTTTTTTAAATACTTTTTATAGTTATAATTTTACAAGATGTAGGGCAGAACTTGACTGATTTTATCTATTGGGAATGGATTAGATTTTTTGGGAGGGGGGGGGGGGGATCAGAAATGAGTATAAAAAAATACACTACTGTTCAAAAGGATGGGGTCAGTAAGATTTTTATAATTTCATTCAGCAATGATGCATTAAATTGATCAAACGTGACTGTAAAGACATTTATAATGCTACATAAGAGACCCGTTTCAAATAAATGCTGTTCTTTTGAACATTTTATTCATCAAATAATCCAAGAATGAAGTAAATTAAAGAAATGTTTCGCGGTTCACAGCTCTAATAATGTGAGAGTATAACAACCATCTGATCCCGATTGATTTCACATCTTCATGCGCTGGTGTGAAGGTATCTGAAATATTTTTTTACCGTTAAAAAAAAAAAAAGAAATTAATACTTTAATTTAGCAAGGACACGTTACATTGATCGAAAGTAAAGACATTTGTAATATTACAAACAATTATATTTATAATGTTGTTCTTTACAATTATTCATCAAAGAATCCAGACAAAAAAATATCACAGTTTTCAAAAAATATTAAACAGCACAACTGTTTTCAACATTGATTATAATAAGAAATGTTTCCTGATAATCAAATCAGGATATTATAATGATTTCTGAAGGATCATGTCAGAATACCGGACTCAACACCAGACTTTTTTTTTACTGGACTCAACCCTTTTTAAAACGTTTTAAAATAAAATATAATAATAAAAAGGTGGGTTTAGGCTAAGAATTGATGTCTCATTCACCACAGGTGTGATGGGCATATAATTTAGTCTCATGGGAGAAATAAATCATAATGTGACCCCCTTCCATTTTGTACCAGCTTGCAATACGAACATATGAACACTTGTCATCTGACCACTAGGAGACTTTGAAGAAGATCGTACATTCATCGATATTTAAAATTCTGTTTAAAAAAACGTTTGATGTCTGAGTTAAAATCTTCAAATAAGAAAGTAGTTATCTTTCAGTTTCAGTGTCAACAGACTTTACCATGAGTTTGATTGGCATATCATTTAGCAGAAGTCTTGTGCGAGATACAAATCATAACATGACCGGGAGGCTCAGATGTGTTCATATAATATATGACAAGCATTTTAATAGAGTCATGTAGAAGAAAAATTGAGTCTTGGTCAAGGTGAATGTTCTGTTGTCCTCGTTTTCTGTATGTGCTGCTGATGAGTCTGTGAGATTCTGTATTTAAACTACGCTTTCGTCAGTAAATGGTTCTTGAGTTATGTAGACACAACACTCTTAAAGTGTAAGTTTTCCGATTTTTAACCCACTTTGTATTGTTACAATGTCGGTAGTATATGTAAATGAACAATTTTTGCTACCTGGACATTTATTTATCAGCAATAATCTGTCGGATGACGTAAAACGTTTCATCAAGCGGACTTTTGACAGATCCAGGACTTTCATGAAAAGTAAAGATTATACCTCTGCTTTTTTATATCCCTGCCCAGGGACAGTCAGATCATTAGAGGCTTATTAACAGAACAGTTAATCTAAGAGTAGGTTTATCACTGTAAATTGTTCCGTACTTTGTTTACTCTTTAAACAGCATTATGGTAAAAGTGGAACACTATGGCAACTGCTATCTTACCTGACAGTGTTTTGATTTAGGCAGAACTGACAGAATGGCAGTTTCTTTCAGTTTTTGGTAAGTTTATCCTTACTAGAGTGGAGGAAGTGGCCTTGGATGGGAACGTGCCCAGTGCATTATGGGTTTTCCTACTTATTTGGCAAAAGGGGAAAAAATAATCTTTGTTTTCTCTAGTCAGGTAGCACAGATTTCAAAAAAGTTTCTGCTGCATTATGCAGCCAAGTTTTATTGAAAGCCCATTTTGCTAGCAGTGAAGAACCCCTTTAATGCCGTAGTCCAGCAGGAATGTGTGTCTAACCACTTGGGTTAAAAAAAGCTACGAGAATCCACCCAAAGACCATCGGCGGGCCAGTGGACTGCGTCAAATAGAGGCTGCCTTCGCTAATCTGCACATCTGGGTCAGACAGAATGTTTTCTGTAACGTGAATCAAACAATATTCATTTTTTATGACTTCAACAGAATGACAGCGTGTAGTTCATAATGCTGAGCGCGTACACGCTTGAGCTTCACAGCTGAAAGAAATATTTTATGTAGATGGACAGTTTGATATATGCCATTTACCCAAAACATTGTCTGAAATGAAAGAGAGGCTCAGGGTCAGGTAATAAAACTACATGCTCAATTTTAATTGAGTCTTTGGCTCTTCCAATGATCCTTCAGGTAAGACAGCACATGTTTTACTTATAGATATCACAATACTTTGACCAGTACATTAAGACAGTTGTTTGCTTAAAAGACTGTAGTGTCTTGCCTTAAAGGGCCAGAACGCGGTGCAAAAGAGATAACACTTGGCTAGTTTGTGCGTCACGCTCCTCGTGTTTCTCTGGGTGCTGGAGCGTCGCCAGAGATCTACAGACAATCTGCAGCTCATCAGATCTCAAGTTCATTTCCCTCTCTGTCTCTGGTCCTGCCCTCATTACGAACTGATCTCAGAGCAGCCATCCACCAGCTTCCTGCGCCTGTCGTCATTACGAGCTGATCTCGGTACAGCCGCGGTTCAGATGGCTCTGCCACTGCCCTCATTACTGGCTGAACTTTAGAGCCAGAAAGCCAGCATGTGGAGGATGGGGGGATGACTGGGAGAGAGGGCATTCATTCTGAAACTATTACTCGCATCTTGTGCTTCTGTCAGCGCCCTCTGCTGGTTCTGTTGTGCAAGTGGTTTGTAAAGACTCCACACAAACAATATATGGGTTTCTTTTAACCCTGTGGACTCTCTGAAAACACTGATTTATTTAATTAGTCTAAAAATGTCCAATAGTGTATACATACACTATCATTCAAAAGTTTTGAGTTTTTTTAAACAAGTCTCACCAAGGCTTCATAATTACAGTTTAAAATAACTGTTTATTTTGTATTTGAATATTTTTTTAAATTTAATTAATTTCTGTGATGCAAAGCTGAATTTTCAGTATCAATACTCCAGTCTTCAGTGTCACATGATCCTCCAGAAATCATTCTGATATGCTGATTTGATGCTCAAGAAATTTTTTGCGCTGCTTGCATGATATTTTTAGTATTATTTGATTATTATTTGCATTTATTTGAAATGGAAATCTCTCCTAACAATTTAAAAGTATTTACTGTCACTTTGTACGAATTTAATGCATCCTTGCTGAATAAAAATATTAATTTCTTTTAAAAAAATCAGATACTTCCCGACTAGCGCATGAAGATTGTTTTACTTTCACATCATTAGAGGTGCGACAGCCTTGATGATTCTATTAAACAACTTTGTGAAACCACAATTTCTTCACAGATATATATAAACCTGCTGTGTCACACCGGGATCTAAACAGCCGTAATGTTCTGGTGAAGAATGACGGCACGAGTGTGATTAGCGATTTTGGTCTGTCCATGAAACTGACTGGGAATCGCCTCGTACGGCCTGGTGAAGAGGAAAACGCCGCCATCAGTGAGGTCAGCACATAAGCTCTCACTTAACTGGAACATTATAACAAACCTGAAGCTGCAGAAATTTAGGCCATTTTGGTATTCACCTGAGAATGAGGTGTCCAGAACTGCTGATCCAGACCCAACATGAGAGCACCTTTCCCCTCACACCTGCTCTGTTCTGCTGTCTAGGTGGGCACAATCCGCTACATGGCGCCGGAAGTGCTGGAGGGAGCTGTGAACCTCAGGGACTGCGAGTCGGCTTTGAAGCAGGTGGACATGTATGCCATCGGCCTCATTTACTGGGAGACCTTCATGAGGTGCACTGATCTTTTTCCAGGTGAGGACTGCAAGTGTGCACGGACAACAGCAAGCATGTAGAGACCGTATACTGCTGGCTAAGCAGAACTAACTGTAGCATGTAACTTAAGATAGTTTCAGTGTCGTATCACGTCTCCATGTTATAAGAAGTATAATCCACAGCTAAGTGAGCATTAAATGATTGTAATGCACGATAAGGAGGCAAAGAGGCAACATGAAGTGCCTCCACCCTATTATTACTATCGTAATGTATAACCTTTTGTAGCACAAAATGATTGCAGTCCTCACAAAAAGAGTCTGGATTATGCATAATGCTGACGGCTGGAAGTCCGACTATAATTGTCTTTATGTTTTTTTATTGAAAGAGATTTTGCTTCAACAGCAGTGCTTTGATTTTTGTAGAGGCGGTTCTTTAGGGTTTGTGATAAATTTAGATGTAACTTCCCTAAGAGAGTGTAACAGCATGCTAAAAGAGAAGTTGTTTCTTAGTTCACTTAGTACACAAAAATATTGACTATAGTAATCAACTGGTTGGTGGACATCATGTTGACTATCCTCACTCATTTTGAGCCTTAACCATTAAACACAACACCACCGTAACAAAGCCTCTGTTGTATCCTTCTCTTTATGTTAATGGATTATGAGTGTGCCACATCTCATAAGAGTATTTTTCAGTAACTATAGGTAATTATAGGGAGTGTAAGCATGTGGAGGTCTCTTGACTGACTGACTTTTCTTTTGTTTGTTTGTTGTTGTTTTGAAGGGGAGGCAATGCCAGAATACCAGATGGCCTTCCAGGCCGAGGCAGGGAACCACCCCTCCTTTGAGGACATGCAGGTGCTGGTGTCTAGAGAGAAACAGAGGCCGAAGTTCCCTGAAGCCTGGAAGGAGAACAGCCTGGTGAGCCACTGAGACAATCTCATTCTGTTCTTGTCACAGGAAGTGGTCAGATTATTGCTACAACTTCAGATGAAGATCTTTCCCAGCCCTATATTCACTTCAGTTGACTCAGTTCCTAAATTATGTCTTGTTGAAAGTTATTCAAATCAAATGAAAGTGGAAAAGCGTGGAAAGACCATGAAAACACCATGAAGTTAACACAGTCATTGGCTGAATTAGTCTTTTTGGTGAAGCTGGTCATCCAAGGAAGTTTACTAGTTAAAGAGATAGTTCACCCAATAATGAAAATTCTGTCATCATCTACTCACCCTCAAGTTGTTCCAAATCTATATGAATTTCTTTCTTCTGCTGCACAGAAAAGAAGATATTTTGAAGAAGATCAGTAAACAAACAGTTGATGGACCCTATTGACGTACATAGTATTTTTTTTTCCATAATATGCAAGTCAAAGGTGCCCATCAACTGTTTAGTTACCCATATTCTTCAAAATATGTGTTCAGCAGAAGAAAGAAAATCAACTTGAGGGTGAGTTATTGATACAGTATTTTCATTTTTGGGTGAACTAAGGCTTAAACTAGTGATCTATCCTGTTAGAGAAACCAGCACACCAGCGACAAAAACAACATTAGCACACAAATGCTGATCTTTTCAGCAGCATGTTTACAACAGAATCTAAAATGATCTATAAACTACTGCTGTTACAACAAATGAATGCCACTTTTCTTATGCTTACTTTTAAATTAATGATGCACTGAAATGCTTTTTTTTTTTTTTTTTTACTTAAACACTGAAATTGAACAAAGTTCTGTTAATTAGATTTGGGTAACTGGGTTATTGAACCCTTTCTGCTATTCAGGTTGTCATGATGACAGGTGATAAATTAAACGTAAAGTCTACGGCAACAAGCTGCTTCTCAATATTTCAGCTGAAAAATGTTTATATTTTAATGACACTAGCATAATTTTTGGTCACGATAATATGAATCCACTCTGCTGACATGTTTACCTGTTGTAGCTTATCCAGCTTGTTGTAGCTTATCCAGCAAAAGCGCTGTTTTGGTGAACGATTTCATCCCTCGAAAACCATTTCTGCCCATAGACTTACATTAAAGGCCGTAACTAGTGACCAGAATATACAGACTTGGGCCAGTAAGCAAACAATATACTGTAGCAAAGGCACAGAACTAGCATACTGCCAGTAAGTCATCCACCCATTGACTCTCTTCTTTCCCAGGCTGTGCGCTCTCTAAAGGAGACTATGGAGGATTGCTGGGATCAGGACGCAGAGGCTCGTCTGACAGCCCAGTGTGCAGAGGAGCGTATGGCAGAACTCCTCCTGATCTGGGAAAGGAACAAACCTGTCAGCCCCACCATCAATCCCATGAGCACAGCGCTGCAGAACGAGAGGTCTGACCACACCTTGCACAATCTCACAATGAGACTGCCTTGTGTTTATTACACACATAACGTATTTCACTGAATTAGGTGTCCTGAAATGTCCGTCTTTTTTTTTTTTTTTTGTTAAGCTAATCTATCTGTAAATAGGGCTATATTATCTAAATAAAACCAAAAGTGCAAAATGGCTTAGTTCAAGGGCAAGCTGCGAGCAGCTCATGATCTGATGTTTTCAGTGTCTCAGAGAGGCTCAGTTTGTTGTAAATGCTGCTCCACATAAACTCATTTATGCACGTGCTTTGAGCTTGGATTGCCTATAATGTGCATTTGGAAACGCAACATGCACCAACCATTTTCCCAAACTTGTGGTGAGAAGCGCTTATAAACCGGCTGTTGTTAACAAAAAAAGAAGCTTTAAGGACTTCCTACGGGTTTCCCACCAAAATAAAAACTCGAAGGTGTAATGTTTGAAAACAAAGAAGTTATAAGTATTAGTACTGTAATTTTACAGTTGTACTGTGTAATATATGAAAATATATAATATATACAAATATGTATTACACATTTGTAATAAGTGGGATAATGTACGGTCAGTCATTATTTAATAAAAAAAACCTTTTCAGGCTCATTTTCGACAGGGTTCGTATCACCCTGTTGGGTTTTATTTTGCTATAATGACCTGCATGTTATCCTGTACTTGCAGCACCTTTAAGTAAATTAACCATCTGTTCTCCGTTTTGATTGGTTCTTTCTTTGTTTTTGTAGGAATCTCACCCACAGTCGCAGAGCTCCCAAAATGGGCTCTTATCCAGATTACTCTTCATCCTCTTACATCGAGGATCATGAGGGCATGGTGAAGAACCTCCCAGGTGACGTCTCCACGTCTGGCAGTTCCTCTGTGGGTGGCATGGCCGTGAGCGGCATTAGCAGTGGCGTGACAGCGACGGGAGAGAAGAACAGAAACTCCATCAATTATGAGAGACAGCAGGCTCAGGCACAAGCTCGGCTGCCCAGCCCAGAGACCAGCGGCACGAGCCTGTCCACCACGACCACTACGACGGGCCTCACGCCAACCACCATTATGACCACCATCTCTGAATCCGGCCACTCGGAGGAAGCAGGAGCTGGAGGAATTGTACCAGTGTGCCTGCAGCTCACAGAGGAAGACTTGGAGACTACCAAACTGGACCCCAAAGAGGTGGACAAGAACCTGAAAGAAAGCTCTGATGAGAACCTGATGGAGCATTCCCAGAAGCAGTTCAGCGCTCCCGACCCGCTCAGCTCGGGTAGCTCCAGCCTCTTGTACCCACTGATCAAACTCGCCGTGGAAGTGACCGGAGGGTCCGGGGCCAGTGGTCCGGCTGATTTCGCCGTGGGCAGCAGTGGAATGGGCGATGCTCCTGCAGCCATGTTCCCACTCCCCAAACAGCAGAATCTCCCCAAGCGGCCCACCAGCCTACCCCTCAATACCAAAAATCCTGGCAGGGAGTCCTCTTCGTCACGCTTGAAGTTCGGCAAGCACAAGTCCAACCTGAAGCAGGTGGAGACGGGCGTAGCCAAGATGAACACTGTAGTGGCCGTCGAGCCACACTTGGTAACCGTCACTAACAATGGCCCCAGTGTCCGTAGTGGCGTCGGAGTGGTCGCTGTTAACGGATATGGTGGGTGCAACGGCGCCAGTTCCTCAGATGCGTTTGGAAACACAAACCCAGCCGGGCCACAGGGTGAGGGTGTTGCCCCTCTGCTCCAGAGCCAGCTGAGTGGAGAAGACAGTCGTCTCAACATCAACTCCAGCCCTGACGAACACGAGCCACTTCTGAGGAGAGAGCAGCCGTCCGCGCGTGACCATTCCAGCCGCACCAACTCAAATAACAACAATAGCAACAGCAACATCCACACGACTCATGCCTCTGCCACGGTTCGTATGTTAGCTCCTGCAGATGCCCAGATGGAGACTTTAACCTGCTCTCTTGGGGCACTAGACGGAAGGGCTGATGGGGTTCCACTGAGGCAGCCTAAACCCAGGAGACCTGAGCGGCCAAACTCACTGGACCTGTCAGCCACTTCCCAGGATTCATCTCCCTTAGGTAAGACCTGTTTTAGTTTGGTTTACCCTAGTTTTCTACCTAGACAGCATTTTAAAGGATAATTTATATATATATATATACGTATGTATGTATGTATGTGGTGTATGTGTATATACATATATATATTTATATATATATATGAAATAATCATTTTATTAAGCAAGTATGCATCAAATTGATCAGAAGTGACAGTCGAGACATTTATAATATTACAAAAGTTTTCTATTTCAAATAAATGCTGTTCGTTTAAACTTTCTATTCATAAAAAGATTCCCTGAACATTTTTTTTTGAGTCTCCTATTCAACAAGGCTGCATTTATTTGAGCAAACATTCAGTAAAAATATTAATATTATGAAACATTATTACAATTTTCAATTTAATATATTTTCAAATTTATTCCTGTAATGGCAAAACTGAATTTTCAGCATCATTACTCCAGTCTTCAGTGTCACATGATCCTTGCTGATTTGCTGCTGAAGAAGCATTTCTTATTATTGGCAATGTTGAAAACAATTGAACAGAAAGTACAAAAGAACAGCCTTTATTGAAATAGAATTACTGACCCTAATCTTTTAAACAGTAGTGTACATTCATTTAGCAGTTTTTTCTCCTTAATTTTAAAAACTGCATTATCTTTTTTCCAGTAGGCCTACATCGTTTTGCTTAGCACGTTAAAAAGGGCATATGTTTCCTAATAGTGCCCTTGTGATCCTTTTTTAAATAGACGTTTTAATGTCTTTCATAAAGAAAAACAATCTTACTGACCCCAAACTTTGGAACGGTAGTATATGTTCCCACCTCAGTGGCGCTCTATGAATTTATGTAATCCTGTAGTTCATGTAGATTGAAGCAAAATTTCCTTATCTTATCAAGGAATAAAAACTGTTATATTTTGGAAAGCTGTATTTCCAGTGCAGTCTTAAATAAATCACCATTGGTATGTCTGTATCAGTTGACCAGTGTTGTTATGAGTTTGGAGACAGACTCATAACTCTGTTTCAGTGTGCGTGTCAGCCTGACTAAAAACAATAACCACCCAAAAGAAGACGCCAGGCTGTTTTCCCATCTGAGGTCACTATATCCTGCTTTGCCCAGATAATTAAGAGCACATCTCCTCATAAGCCAAATGTTTCGTAGAAAACGGGATGAGTGGCTAATCGTGCTCTCTGTCCCGCTCTCCTGCTCTTTGTGATGGAGTGTTTAGATGTGGAGAAGGAAGGAAATTCCACTGATAAGAATCCAGAAAACGTTCGGCCTCAGTTGGCAGCGACGATAAAAAGCGATGCTAACAGACAGATGTGAATGTGATGGCGTGTCTGTCACTGTAACTGGAACCCCTGGATCAGACGCTAAACAGGAAGATGAAAAAAACAAGGAGTCATGCTGCTCACGTGTTTACATTCCTCATGCGGACTCGAACAGAGACGTGAACCGCTCGAACCCGATGATTCAGACTCAAGTGCACACTGAGAGAGTTAGTGTGGGAAAGGTCAACCACAAATTTGAGTGTGCTGAAATACTACTCTCTGGTGCTTCACTGGGCGGGATGTTTGGAGCAGTTCTGCTAGTATTCCCAGTCGGCAGATTGCAAAAGACACAGTTGTTTTTTTATTGTCGTGTAGGACTGTAATCAAGGATGTTTGTTAAAATTCCACTCTTTTCTCTTTTAGATGAGGTCGTGTCACAAGAAGGAAAAGCCGGATCGGCCGAGAAGATAAAGAAGCGTGTGAAGACACCTTATTCTTTGAAAAGGTGGCGTCCTTCCACTTGGGTCGTCTCTTCAGAAACGCTGGATGGAGAGGTGAACAACAACGGGCACAGCCAGCAGACGGGGATGGCAGTGTCTGGAGGCGGCCACCCAAGTTCTGGCCAATCAAAATCCAGCATCGCTGTGTTCCTGGTCAGCGGCGGAACCGCGACCGCCGCTCTAACCTCCGACCCGCCAGATATGACCTGCCTGTGAACTCGCATCTCGGCTTTTCTTTTGAGGACGAGCCCAGATCAGACTTTGAACACAGGAGGGGTTTGTGTACGCTATTTTGCTCCAAGAACTGATCCAGCTGATGACGAAAAGAAATAAAAAAAATAACAATTTTTGGAAAGCAGACTCTTGATGGGACGTAATTTGGCAAGCACTTAACGTTGTCGAACTTCTCCAACTTGTTTTGAAGAAATCGCTTTAAACCGAACCCAGCTATGCAGCAACATTGGCATAAAATGCTTCCATTTTGTTTCTGTCGTTTCATTTTCAATCAAGTATGATTGTTTTTACAGTTGTTCTTTCATTTGTTGCACTTTTTTTTTGTAAGTAAGCTTAATCACGGATCCTCCGACCAGACTGGTCTTAAAACAGAAAAAACGCAAACGACAATTTGTTGATTTAACAATCATGGTAGATTGGACGAAATTTAAATCATGTCCATTTAAAAAAAGGCAGTGGTCTTTAAGACAGGGTTGACTGCATCTTTAATAACTTTTAACCCACAGTACATTCATATGTTTTGTATTTGTTGTACGTATCTATGTACTCAGTTTTGTATCATATTTTGAAATGTGCAATAGACTTTAGCTTTGAGGTGCTCCATAAGACAATTTAATTTTGCTATGTGTTTTGCCGCATTTGTTTCTTTCTTGTCTTTAGTTTAGTATTTCGAAGTGCTGCACTTAGCAGTGGCAATCCTATGTCCATTCGGCCACCCCGACTGCGTTAGAGAAACATCGCACAAATGACAATCCCACACCTTTTTCACCAATCCCATCATTCTTGAAAAGGGATGTAAACAGTTGCTTCAAGTACTGGAAGTTCACAATGGACGACTTCTCACAAGCTTCAAGGAGGACAGTAGTTGTTGTTTTTTCTGTTACACTACAAGTCAGTCATCAACTTGGACTTTCTGCTGGAAATCATGCTCTCTGAAAACACTGAATAATCAAGTCCCTCTCTGCACATGCTCAGTGCAGTTTTACCTCTGTGAGAGTGTATATAAATGTGTGTGTATGGGTCTATTTCTGCTTAGCGGAGCTCCTCAAATCACTGCTAACAAGGCATCGGTCAAATGAGACTTTCCACTTCCCATTGCTGCCAGGACAGTGGACGTGGCTCTGTGTGCTTCAGAAAGCTTACACGCACATACATACGCCATGAACAAAATATATACAGCATGTACAGACTGAAGCTCACAGCTAGCTACTTTAATCCGGTTTTAGCTTCTGTTAAAGATAAGCTCAAGTGACATTATAGTGTATACGAATAAGAAATCATGATTTTATTCGTTTTTTTTTTCCCTTTATTTTTTTAAGTGTTTAATTTATGTAGAACCCACGCTCTGGGTTTATTATTCTCATGAAGTTGAATCAGTAAGTTGTTTATAATCATGTACAATTATCTTATTTGAATAATACTTTCAATCAAACACATTGGAAACATGTAGTTTCTTTCTCTTTCTTTTACCCTTCTACCCCTCTTTTTCAAGTCAATCGTGTACAATCGGGGAGGAATTGACAGTTTCAGAACGGTCAAGTTTAAGAGTCACATCCTAATTTTGAAATCATCTATACTTCGAGAGTTAACAGCTATGACATGGGCCTCATATTTTTGTCTTTTTTCAGAAATCTATGAATATGAGCCATTTAAATAATTACATTGTGATGAGGTAAAGTCCCTCAAATAGCAAGGCCCTGCTTTCCAAGCAATTAAGATAGTATGCTTTTAATCAGAGAGCTCCTACCGTGCTGTATGCATTTTCTATTATGAATGTGAGGATTAACCATGATTTGGCACACGTCCGCATTATCTTTGGACTTTGACCACTTCAGAGTGGGGAATTTTCAAAAAAATCATCAGATTTTTTCCCCTCCACTGGCTTTTTCTGTCTGTAAATAAGGCTATACAGTGGAGTTTCAATTCTAACAACAGTGCTTCAGTCTGACTTTTGTATATGTTTGTAATATAGTCTAGCCTCTGTAATGTAAATACACAGTGCATTTGTATGCACATATATAGACTCTTCATCTGTTGCTTTGGGACCAAGAACAACGCTAAATCACTGTGAGATTTATCTGAAGATAAACACAGTAACGTCAGACTGTTCTACAAACAGAAGATCATGAGCTGAAATGAGGATGATTTGCATAATAAACGTCTAAACAAACCTCCAATGCTAATTCGAATACAATGAACAAACGTTTAGGATTTTAGACCAAAGTATTGTGGCTAAAACATGGAGTTGTGCTGAGCTGAGTCATTTGAAGTTTAGTTTGTTCTGGAGGACTGTCCATCTGCTACTTGTTAATAATGTAAGATGTTTACACCAGAGCCATTGTCCAGTTTTACAGCATGCTGATGAATACTGAATCATTTAAAGACAATACTCTACAAAACATGCATAAACCCTACATGCCTTGTTTATATTGGAAGCAGGCCTTGAGAAGTTAGACTTTTTTAAATCAGTCAGGTTGCAGGATGGTATTAACCAAACAAAGTCGAACTCTTTAAAGTTTAAATGAATCAGTTACTGAATCCTACAGATTGGAACTCATTAAACTCGTAAAACCAACATGAAAATGGTTAATGTATAAAACAAACTTGGAGCATCAACTGTATATTGGGTGTGTGTATGAGTGAATGAATGAAGGGTCTGTTGACAAGCTGCTGTTTTGTTTTGTTTTTTACTTTTGAGTTCATATTGAAGCTAAAGTTTTCATTTTGCCCCTGCATAGATGGATTTTTTTTAAGCCACTGACATGTTTTCTATTACAGCTTGTAAGTAAGCACTTTGAGAAAAAGAACAAACGATAACTCGTGCTTTTAGTCTATTCAGAAGATGTTTTAAAATGCCATTTAGAAAATAAAGCTTGCTGTACAACCCTGCGTTACTCAGTTGATTAAAGATTATATGAATGAAAACCTGTAGATGACGTTTACTTGTTATTTTTTTCCTCCTATCTGGTAGAAAAGTGGATCCCATTTCTGGGATCATTTAAAAACCACACTGAAGTTTTTAATTTTATTAAGTGGCCACATGAGGGTAGTAAAGGCAACCACAGAATCATGACCAAAAGTCCTCCTCACACAACAGTTTCCACTCAGATAACAGTGCAAAGCATTCAGATTAAAGTTTTACTTTGCTGAGTGCAGTGATCGTGTGTATTTTAGATGATGTATACACACAAGTACATAACACGGTAGCATATTATTATTAATTTTAAGCAAGCACGTGTGTTTTACTACTACGAATGACAGAAAAAGCTGCCTTTTAAAAAACAAAATAACAACGACAACAGATTGAGAACAGTGAGTCAAAGCTGAAGTTTTATTCCTGCATAAAAGATGCAAACAAAGTAACATAACTGATCATTTTTACGATCAAGCAATTGTGGCGTTAGACATACGGTGAAGAAATCCTGTAAAACTCCAGTATAAATCATAATTATCTTTTTTTCTTCTTTTTTTGCGAAATGGTACCAACTTTTCCTCATAATAGGCTACTAACTGCGTGTATTATAAAGAACTATACGGAATTAGAGAACACACTTTCTAACCAATCAGAAGTTGAGAGGGGAGAACGAACAGCCAATCATAGGCGAGGAGGCAGAGCGTTGTATCGAGTTGACGGTGCGTGGCTCTGATTCTCTCTCAGTTTTACTTGAGCTCGTGAAACGCTGCAGCTTTGCCAGTCAGGGAGCAGAAAGCAGACATCACATGGAGTGACAAGGGCACCAAAGACCATTAACCACCCCAGACAGCCGTAAACGTACGTTTCAAGTGTTCATGTTGTGATTTGTGTGATTCCCCAGCGAACAAAATGTCTCAAAAAGTTCGCAAAAACGGATCTCCGACGTTTAACTGCAGCGGAGTGACCGCGGGAAGCCCGAGCGGATCCCCGGGGATCAGCGCCGCTGGAGTGAGTTCACTGGGTCGCCTGCTGCCCATGAAAGCCACGGTTCCCTTCCAGCTGAAAACGCAGACACAGCACCCTCTACAGACACGGACAGTCCTCTCCACCGGTAACGGTAAATGCCACAGCAGCGGATCCCACAGCCGGAGCCCCACGCGATCCCTTTCCTCCAGTGCCTCAAACGTTTCTGCAGCCACGTCCACTTCCTCTGCGACGTGTTCACAGTTCATCGCGGCCACAGCGGTTTCCTCCGCTCCCTCCTCCTCCTCCTCATCATCTTCTTCCTCATCTTCCTCCTCATCTTCAAGAACTAGCCCCATTATCGCCGTGAACGCGTCAAACCCCAGAGCGTCCCACGCGCAGGTACCTGTGGCAATCTCGTCTTCACCCTATACAGGTGTGCACGTCAGCCCCCAGTGCTGCTCTCCCTCCCAGCAGATCAGCTGTAACTGGGACACTTTAGCCCCTACCTCTAATTTATCGTCCTCCCCGTCTTCCTCCTCGTCGTTGTGGTCCTGCGGTCACAGGGCCAAACACCTCCAAACCCCTGAACATGAAAGGCTGTCTCCAGAGAGGCTCAGCCCCAGCTCACATGTCACAGGTAAATCTTCAATCCAGAAGAGATATTGATTTTATATGAAGCCAGAGCTGATGGGCCATGTTTATTTCACATCACACTGCAGTAACTTGTAAACACAAATAGTCCATGTGGTTTGTTGGGTTTACATCTGCTTTCAGGAGAGGTTTTAACGGTTCACAGTAGAGCGGTTGACATGGTGATTCACTGTCATAATGTGCCATTTTAGATGCAATATTACTCACGCATACAGTTAACTCAACCATCAGTATGTCGTTTCCTATAGAACAGGGGTTCCCATAGGCTAAATATTCCTATATTTCTACTGTGCCTGTAATGATGACAAACCTGCTTATTTTCCAACTTCGTGCTGTCAAATCGATTAATATAAGTTTGTTTATATAATATAAGTATATTATATAAAAGGGTGTGTATGTATGTATGTGTGTGTGTGTGTGTATATATATACAGTTAGATTAAATTAAAATTCATTTAATTATAATTAAAATTCATTTAATTATGTATTAAATTAATCTATTTGAATACGTAATTAAATAAATACGAAATAATGAAATTTGTATTTACCAAAGTAATATTTTAGTACATAAAAATTAAATCAAAACTTAATTCATATTTCATAATTTATTTAATTGTATGTAATAAAATAATCTGTATTTCAATATTTAGAAAATAAATAAATAATTCAATTTAATTCACCCTTTGGCAACCTGTGACGATTTTTAAGGCCCCTAGTTGGCCCAAGGCCCTGTATGAGACCCCCTATATAGAATATTATACATATTGTTGTTTATGACAACATAAGGCATCTAAATGGTAAATGTAACACTTTGTATTAACTAACTAACTAACACTTTATATAAAATTGTATCCCAGTCAACAAAATTAGTTAAGTTTTTTATGATGAACTAATAGTTTAGTTTTGTTAAATAATATATTAATGATTTGTTGCATTCTTAAATGAATGAGTTGGACTTGATAATGAAGGCAAAGCAGCCAATAAGTGTCAAGCATTCACAAACCATCCCAGGATGCACCTCTTGAAGCTGCTTGAAAGAATCAAGGTAAATAGTGGCTTCTTTGAATAAGCTGAAATATAAGAGTTTTAGTGTGATTTGTTTCCCATATATTAGTGTTCCATGATCGCATAGTTTTTATGACTTTATTGTTCTAATATTGTGAAAGAAGTAATAATGTATTGGAGGGTGTCTACACTTTTGACTGTATGTAGCCTAATACACAAGACTTGAAGCTTCATGACGGATCAGACTATTTGCATTCTAACTAATGTAGTTAAGTGATATAGCATTATATCAGTTAATGGGAGTCTTTGGTGAATGCTGCAGAGTATTTCAGATGTCTCATTCATAAAATAGCTTGTGAGGAGCCTTGTTGAGAGAGCGAGCGAGGTGGTTTGAGGTGTCCTGCTGCTCCAGAGGCTTTTCTCTGTTGCTGACTGGTAAGAATGCAAATGTTTGGTGGCCAGTCGCTGGTTTGGCCCTTTGAATCTCAAAGGTTTATTTTGAGATTGGTTTGCCAGCGAGTGTTGCACGGTGTCTCGGTTACTGTAACTGTTTGAACTGGCATTGCGACCGGTACCACAATTTTTTCAGAAAATGGAATTTCCTCAAAAAGGAGATTTAAGAGAACGCATCTACATCATTTTCACCTTTTTACTTAACTTGAATTCAGTTATCACATCATATTTGCTGCCGTTTTTGACACCAGCATTATATACATTAGTAACTGCTGGTTGAGAAGAGGTTATCTGCCTTAAAGACACAAAGAGAGAAAGGTACGGTGCTTGTCGGGTTGGGAGTGTCATCCTTTGAGTTTTGGCCCAGACCCAGGCTTCATTGTTTTAGTAAATACTCCATGATTCTCTTGGAGCCTCCTCAAACAGACTCTGAGGTCATGTGTATGTCTTAGTTATGTTTCTGTGTCAGTGTTGTTGTTTTTTTAGTCCAATAATGACATGATCGGTCTGAACAAGAGGAAACTTGATCTTGGGTCCACATTTCACTTCGGGTCAGCGATTCATATGCCTGTTGGAATGCCCTTGTGATTACTGTTTTTAGTCTCCTGAGCCATGCCTCCCCTTTTCACTGTATCCCACTAAAAACACTCCATTCTGGTATGTCCAGTAATTTTCCAGATCACTAGACTTGCCTAAGATCACATGGAAAGCCGTTGCACACGAGAGGAACAGAACAGGATGGAGAAAATTGGGAAAAGTCAATATCACCTTTATTTATATAGCGCTTTATACAATACAGATTGTTTCAAAGCAGCTTTACAGTGATAACAGGAAAATGCTCAGCTGTTGTTCAGCCGAAGGTAGTTCAGTGTTGATTCAGTTCCATTGTAAAGATAATCAAATTAGAAATTAGTTAATTTCATCTATGAAGCGGACGTCATCGTCTAGCTCAGTTTAGTTCTCGTACAACAGCGTCAGTACAGTCAGATCAAAAATATTGTTGAATATTAAGTGTCCCCAACTAAGCAAGTCAGAGGCAACAGCGGCAAGGAATCCGGATTCCATCGGAGTGGAGAAAAAAACCTTGGGAAAAACCAGGCTCAGTCAGGGCGCCAGTTCTCTTCTGGCCAATGAACGAACACGGTGTTGGTGAATCATAGTCAGCGAGATCATGTTGTCATGTGCAAAACTAGACCCTTTTTTTTTTTTAAACTGACTAGTCAGGTTTGACTGAACGACCCGTCCAATTAATCAGATTAAGGGTGCTTTCAGGGTGCGTTTACACTTAACATGCGATCACCGTGATCCGATCAAGCAGATCGGATCATAAGCCAATCAGGAGACTGCGTTTACACCTGTCCTCATCAAGTGGCTTCTGTATCTGGATAACAGATCGGATCTCGCAAAAAAAAAAGAAAAAGGATAGCTCCGGTGTAAAGTCGACATGTAGTGGTGGGTTTTCTTTTAAAAACAGTTTTCAGTCGGGGGACATTTTACAAATCTCGCAAAATGAGGAGGATGAAGAGGCTGCAAGTACTAATAATGTGGATAGATGCCGTAATGGCAACGTCAATACATTGTGTTTTTTATTAATTTGGTGCTATTGGCAGCTGGATGAACAACAGCACAGGTTTACTGTGTGTGTTACATAAGGTGGCTTTCTGCTGCTTGCAAATGGACACTTTTGAGGAGACAGTGGATTTCCATTAATTTGTTGCCCTGATTCCATGCGCTATGCGTGATTACACCGCAGACTCAATTTCGCTCGTGTCCAAGGTAAATCATCAACACTATCATCCCTTACATGTATTTTATTAACTAAATACATCATAATCATGCGAAAAACGCATGCAAATTTACTTCCTGAAAAAGTGCGCACCCGAGGTAGCCTTTCCTCCTTCAGGTTGTCTCGTGTTCCGTACCCCAGTGTGCACCTGGGTCTGCATGACAGCGTCCACATTAGTGATTTTCAATGCGAACCGTGCCCCGTTTCGAACTAAACTGCCAGTGTGAAAGCACCCTTAGATGGGCCTCAGGTTCAGCTGACACTGATTAGATGCATTTTAGGGGATGTTCACTTGAGATTAGGGATGTACTCATAAAAATTTTGGCTAATACCAGTAGACAAAAAGGATTTTTATGCAATGAAGATTATTGATAAATGTCCGATATTTAAATTCTATATTTTATCTCAATTATGACATTATGAAAAATCAGTAGTATTAACTTTGAAATTACTTTTACATTTAGCACTATTATTCAACAGTGTTTTTAAAGGGATTGTAGACCCATACTCATGTCATTCCAAATCCATAAGACATTCATTCATCTCTGAAACACAAATGAGATTCCTGTCCTTTCATGGCAAGGCCATTCCACCAAAACTTGCTTCAAAAAGTTAACAAAGACATGACAAAAGAGCTTAACACGCAACCAATAATGTTTGCTCTTCTCATGCATCATGCATGCACATTTGAGCTTCCGTAAGAACCAATGAGGTTCATTCTCATGTGTCTGCTAGCGCAAGAGCCAATAATATTGTTTTTTGCGCATCAAGCAATTACTTTTAAAGCTTCTTTTACCATTTTTGATGTGCTCCATGCATGTGCGTTGATCAACGCTTATGTGAATAAAAGCCTAAATTAAATCCGTTAAATTAAATCATATAAAGGCTTCGTATAAGATTGTGTCTCTTCAGAAGACTTTGATTAAACCGCTCTAATCATATGGATTTCTTATACGATGTTCTAATGAACAGAGTTTTGGGTGAATGGACATGGAGGGAGATACAGATATATCTCAGGTTCCCTTAACTCTTTCCCTGCCAGCATTTAAAGGGTAACTCAATCCCTGGTCAGAGCCTGACTCCACCCACTGGCAATATTTGAAAAATGATTGAAAAGTGTGCGGAGCCCAGTGGAGATAGAGGGTACGAACCGCGGGCAGGGCTGCACGGGGGGGCGTGCATCTGAGACCCGCATTTCATTAGCGCTCACTCTTTATAGGTAGGGCTGTCGCGATAACCGCAATATTGCTGTACCGCGCTACTGACAGGCCAACCGCAGAGAAACGCAAGTAACCGCAGCAACCGCGAACCGCGTTTTCTTTTTTCATAAGGCAACCCTTCGTAGTTCGTACCATGTGTATTGAATGTTAAATAAGTTAATAATGATAACAAGACTGTTTATCATGGTGATTTGTACAGAGGATTCGTGGATTTGGACTTAAGCCTAAACAGACAGTGAATGTGTTCGACTGAGTGCGTGCGATTACCTGCGTCTGTCTTTGAAGTCAAGTCATGTATATTTGTGAAAAGGTTCCCGTTTCCAAGGAAAGCGAAATATTTGTCGTAGGCTATCATCCTTTTAATTGTATTCATGGTATTTACCATGAATGGCGTCAGCGCTGGTCAGCATTACACAGCGCGAGGAAGCCGTGGGGGGAAAGCACCGAGTCACGCATTGAATCAATGCCATTGGTCTCTATTAAGTGAAGCATTGCTTCAGCTTTGCCCAAAAGTGAAGCATTGCTGGCCAGCTGAGCCTTGAAAAGTGGAGCTCAAAGTTAAACAAACATCATTTAAGGAATCCGCTTTTTTGAACGTTTTTGTTGAATGAACGGTTTAATGACTCACTCAAAGACAGTCCGTTGGCATAACAACTCCGCGCTGAGTGACAGTCTTTCAATGCGCAGAGACGCTGTTTAGTTTCGGTTACATTGTTTTTGTGTATGCGGACCACATCATAACACGTACTTATATAGCAAATAAATATAAATAAATAAATGGCGGTAAAACCGCATATCGCGCTATTGAGCCACTCAAAATTACCGCAAGGGAAATTCTTTCACCGCGACAGCCCTATCTGTAGGCATGTTCACATTAGCAGATAATGAGTTGCCATGAGAACTACTGACATCTCTATCTTTTCATACAGATTACATAAACAGAGAATATTTGTTTTCGTTTTGAATTAGATCATTTAATAGCAAAAACTTAAATGTTTATTAAGATATATTGCTTATATCTATGGAAAGCTTTGCAGTCCAGCAGTGTTGTTGCAACCAGCAACACTTCACCTACATCCCATCCTAACCACTGTACTAAATACAGATAAAGCTAATGTTAAAAATCTACGCTAACTTGAAGCTATCCTAACTGATGCAATACTATGCTACTAACTAACTATACTTCTAACAATACTACACTAACAACTATGCTAATTAACTACCTAGGATACACAAAATAATCTAAATAACTATATAAATGCTATGCTAACTAGATGCTAATATACGCTATCCTGATCGTTTTCAATACTCGACTCGCTACAGTGGTTTTGACGGAACAAGATGTTATTATACCAGGGGCTGAGCCTATGCCAAGGGCGTGGTGAGCTGGTACCTGCTTACGTCATATGGGGAAACAACTTCCAATAGGAAAATTCAAGTGCAGTAGCCACCGTTCAACCTGAAGAGGGCAGCAATCAGACGTTTTTACACCATATTGTAGTAGAATTAAAACACTTTATACCCAAATGTCAAAAAATTTACTCGAATCAATGAACAGCACTAATAAAGCCCCAGTCTTACAGATCTTTAACAAAAAACAAGTTGTTTTAGGGTTTAGCACTTTTGGTCATTTTCACAAAAGTTTCATGGCCCCCAGTATATTTTGTTGTATGAATATCTGAACATGCATTATATAAAAGGACCAGACCCTCTGCTTTAAAAAAAAAAGTTATTCTAGCTTCATGCATTCCTTTGACAACACTTAAATGTGGGTAAGTTTAATTTTAAAAAAAGCAACATTCTAAGCAAAAAGCTGAGAAAATCGCATTTTTGTCAAAGAATACATCTGGATCTTATTTAGTACGATGATCAAAAGTAGATTGAGTAGATCGAGTCCATCAAAACCCTTAATGCGTGCACAGTCATATAGCACTTCCTGGGTCAAAATTTCTTTCAGTAACATTAGGCCATTTTGATTAATATATGCAGTTTGTGATCGCATTATTTTTCATATGTATATGATCGCTCGTTTCTGCTGCTTCTTTGCCTGTGTTTTGAGCAGAAGATTCTGTATTCGATAAGGAAATGCGTTATAGCGCCCCCTACCTTATAACAGTGATAACTCGGAAAGCTGTAAAAACTTGGCGGGGAAGCGTTTTCTCATAAATGAAGAGTTATCATGTCAAAGCCAGGGAAAGTGTTAAACATATCTTCATGCGTTTCATAGATAAACTAATGTATTTTGGGTTTGGAATGACATGAGGGTGAGTAAGTGATAGATTTTTTTTATTTCTCGGTGAGCTATCCCTTTAATGATTGCAAAATGACTTTTTTAATATAAAAATGTGGGTAGTGGACATTTAATTAAACAGGATGTTTCAAAAAAGCAATGTGAGTCAAGACGCAATGGCGAAATGCATTGTCTTCATGTGTATAACTTATTGCCTGTAAGAGGAACTTCTCAAAACAACTAAAAACATAAGAAAAAACTAGAACTATTTGACTTCACTTCACACCAAGTGTGAAAGTGTTTTTCTTTGAACGTATTCCTCAACATTTCAGTTCATTGTTCTCAGGATTAAACGGCACCACTGCACATAAGCGCCGCTTCGTTGCAACTAATTTTGCATATGCTGTTGTGTTTCTCAGTAGCTTTGCTCGTGCTTTTTAAGATCTCCATACAGACATGGTTCTTTTGCTCTTGGCTGGGGGTTTAACGGGGCACACACACTCCCAGTCTTTACAGAGAGGGATGGTACAGGCAGGCTGGGACGAGACCAGGCTGATCTAACTGTCCACACAAAGAACACTATTAGGAGTCAGGTCACTATTACACCCTTTTATTTCAGCTGCAGGCCTGATCCACAGTTTTAGAGCTACAATGAGTCTTTTGAAGTATCTATTCACTAGTCCATACAGGCTTTGATATGAGATGTGAGATTTCAAGAGACTGTATTCTACATACTTGTAGCATTTAAACAGCCCTTTTTTAGCTTAAGAACTGTTCACACTTGTTAGGTTTGGCTCGATTAAAACAAACTCTGGTGCAAATGCTCTGTTATAAAGTTTAACTTTAACTATATAACGCGCAATCCAAAGGACCACTGAGCTTGGGAAGTTGAGTGTGTTTGAGGGGAGGGGCGGCGGCGGCACCATTGTTACTTTCTAGAGCAATTAAATACTCTTGTTTCGCCTGTTTTGTTATATACATCCCTAAAAAGTGCCTAATACTATTTCTATATTGAAATAATATCGGCATTATAATTATGACTGTGATATGATGATTGATTTTTGGTGCCCTACGCACAGCGCATGATGCGCGTGGTGGGAGCGGCGGCGCTCAGTGTGAACACTGCCAGCTGAACCCAGGTGTGCAAAAACAAACTCTGGTGCAGTTCGACTGATACATGTACACCACATGGACCAAAGACATTTAAAAGAACCACAAAACAGGATGTGATGTCACAAGATGCAACCCTAAAAAAGACAGAATGGTGAAGCACCTGGTTCTTTTCATCACAGGAGCTTTGTTTCCCATTACAGTTCATTACAGGTGTGGGAAATGCTGTCTCCTAGCAGCAGTTTGCATGTTTATCGGAGCAATTCCTGCTGCTGTTTTTTTTTCTTTTTCACATTTTATAAGATCATCACAATGGTAAAAATTCGTAAAGTTCGTAAAAATATTACCATGTGTGCTGCACAAATCCTGAAAAGTGAAGCCAAAACATGTCAAGCGCCCCCTGGTGGCTGGCTGCAGTATACGTCTTAAACCCCTCCCTCTCCATGTAATCGAATGGGACGCGAGCCAAATAAAAAAAATTCCAGTTACACTTCAAATATTTTTTTCCAAAGATTGTTTCTGTCATTTTCAGTAGTTCTTGTCACACAAACATATGTTCAAGTGTCCGTTTTCCCATTAAGGTTTTTTTTTATTTTTATTTTTTTTACTTGGTGTAATGTCATAATTGACAGCTGTGCTTGCGATTGAGTTTGCGCGAGTGGGGGTCTGGGCGGTACCACAGGATCACTAGTGGGCAGACTTGGTACAACGAAATCAGCAACATCTCTTACTGGGATATTTTGGCTTCATTTTTCTACAGTGGAAGGAAGCGGAGACGTCCTTTCGATCTTTTTTTACATTTTTAACAGAGTGCATTTAGGCCAGCTCACAGCATTGTTTCGTTTGTTCTGTTGCAAAATATACATCAAAAAGCAGTGTTTTTTTTGTTTTGTATCTTTAGTTGCGTTGGCAGTGAACACCAAGCGAACCAGGACTAGTCTAAATGTATCGTTTTCTTTTTTTCGTCTGGACCAGAAGAATGGAGCACTGAAGTGTGAACACACCCTAAAGGTGATGATACACATTGCAATTTTTTGAGCAATGTTGCAGAGCGATTGTTGCTTGGGAACTTTCCCATTGAGAATGGGCAACAAATTTCTATCTGAATAATTTAGATCGGTCGTGGGCCCTGTGACTCACCTGGTTACCCGTTGACGGCAACATTCTCCAGCAACATTGCTCAAAAAGTTGCCCAGTGTATCATCACCGTTTTAAATTACAATTAAGTTTCTAGGTCGCTGCTTTAAATTTAATTTCATAATTTACTTATTTAAGCACTATAGACTAATGAATGATTGAATTAAATTTAAGTCTGTACTGTTTTTATGTGATTTACTAGTTGTTTGTACATTCAAATAAATCAAATGTAGGTAACGGTAAATGTTTATATAATTTAGAAAGTTTATTTGTTAATTTATTAGAAGATGAAGTGTTAAATGTCAAGGGTGTGTTTGGATCATAATCCTGTGGGTTGAGATGTTTGTGAGAACAAGATAATTATCTGTACTGACTGAACTGGAGGCGTATTATTGTACTTTTGATGAATTGCTGTGACGTTATTATTGTTTTAGTCTAGTCACATTCACTAGTTTGAGGAGACAAAATTCAAGAGCACAGCTTTCCCAAGGACGCGGCTTCTGGGCCGCTGTGTGTGTGTTATCAGTGTTTGTGCAAAGTCTGCTGAGTGAGATGCAGGGTAGACGCAACACAATAACCTACTGTGCATAGACTGAGACGATAAGAGAATTCACTGCTCAGTAGTGCATCATAGCATCTCTTATATGAGCCAATCAGAGATGAGATAACATCCCCGTGTGATAGTCTGTCCTCTGTGCATCTTGCTAGTTTGTGTGCATGTAATTATGTAGTTCACACAAACACGCGCATAAAGATTTGTCAGTCATTTCAGTGTAAAACCGTGCACAGTTAGGTCAGAAACAAACACTATACTAGAACACAAACACAGATGTGAATGTTTAGCCAGTACATTGCAGGCGTGTGGTCCTGTTGTACATATTTTCTGTGCATTCCTGTTTCTGTGAAACCTCAGTACTCAAAGGGGTTTTATGTCTAAGCCAGTTAACCTAATCTGTTATAAATATTCTGATAAAGACATATATAACGTTGCAAAAGATTTCTATTTCTAATAAATGCTTTTCTTTTGAACTTTCTATTCATCAAAGAATCCTGGAGGGCAAAAAAATGCATCACAGTTTCCACAAAAATAAGCAGCACAACTGTTTTCAACCTTGATAATAATAGGAAAAAAATATATATTTTTGAAGGATCATGTAGCCTAACACTGAAGAAAATACAATTTAGCATTGCCATCACAGGAATACATTTCATTTTTTTAAATATATTTAAATAGAAAACAGTTATTTTAAATTGTAATTATATTTTACAGTATTGCTGATTTAGCCTATGAAGTATAAAAATAATTGGTATCAACTGTAATTGATAAATATCGGCATTCATTGCTATTATTTTTCAGGTAACTAGATATATACGTGTCAAGTTTAGCAAACTATTTAAGATTCTTTTCAAACTGTATCTTTTACAGAGAAAACCTACTTTAGAAAGCTAAATTTACCGTATGCTAATGCTCACTAGCCCACCCGCTGAGGCAAAACCTAGTATGCAGCGTGTACTCGTATTGCATTATGATCTGTGTCCTGACACAGATTTGCATTTCAGAATTCATTAACCTGTTAATCTGAATTTAGATTAGCTAGAACCCTTTCCATTCACATTGCATAGAGTTGTGAAGATATTTCAGGGCCTTGCACGTGCACTTCAGTTTCTAGAGAGCAGTGACCATGTGGAGTCTGCAACTTGAGCTAACTAGCCAATTCCTCTCTTTTTCTCACATGGCTTCCCCCAAAATTCCTTACAGGTTCCTCCTCTTTAGATCCTCGCTCACGTTCTTCAATGTGTACAACACGCAGAAAGTCAAGCCAGCTCTGTATTTTAAAATGTAATGCAAGATCCCTGTTCTGCTTTTTGTAAGACTGGAGTTTTCTGTAGTTTTGTCTTAAAATAACAGAAGATCCACCCAACAGTAAAGAGTAGTAGTTGTTTTGTTGCTGAAGTGTGTTCACTTTCCCATTGTACTATTGGAAGCAAACAAAGTTAATGGTTCCCCTCTGATTTGCTTCCCTGGATACAACACACACACACACATAGAAAGAGAGCGAGAGAAAGACTGATGTCACCTATGATGCAAAAGATAATGGGACTTTCTTAAAATCCTTTCTGAAAGACTCAATACGCAGAACTTCCTGTGTAAAATCCCTCGCAGATGTCTTCTCTTCAAAGCGGCACGGAACAGCAGGCCGCACTCTTTTACTGTACGTCTGCGCTGTGTATTCAATAGCGTGAGTTTACATGAAAGAAAAGTCTTTAAAAGACTCAGACTGACAAGAGAAGGAGAGAAGGCCATCGATTGTGTGCTGGAAAGAGCAGACGAGAAAAAGAGAGCAGGGACAATAGTGAAGGGGGCAATTACTCGTGGAGACACACCAAATGTAGGTCGAGACACGCGGGCCGCTTCCTCCACGCCAGTCGAGCAGTTAATCAGCTTTAGTTTTATTAAAAGAGCTACTGGACACCAGACTAATTCTATCTCAATCTGCTGGGTTTTAATATTCATCACCATCAGCCCAGCGGACATTCACACTCAAGCTGGTGTAATCTCACACACACGGCTGCTCTCTAAGCACTCACAGTGATGTATTGTGTTCATAACATGCAGCCTCTAACTTATGTTCTTCTTCTGTTTCCCTCCCATCTGTTTTATTCTTCCTCACATATCTCATTCATCCATCTTTCAATCGAACCCTGTCTCCCCCTCCCCATCCTTCCTTCCCCTCTTTATCTCCTCTGCGTTTTCTGGCTGTCTTGCAGACAAGCATAGACTTCCTGTGGCAGGGTCTTGGTGTACCACCAGCAATAACGGTAGCATTCGTCGCACCTCCTCTTTGGACACGCTCACAGCCCCTTACCTGTCTGGACACTGGCCCCGGGACATCATCCACGCCCCTTGTGCCCCTTGCATGAGGGACAAATCCACCCAGGTGAGCTGCCCCACTTGTACCCTTTATGTTGTTACACTGTGTAATAACAAGTTGTGCATTACCCAACATCTCACTCATACACACCTCCTATCATACACGCCTCCTATCATACACACCTCCTATCAATCAGCCATTCACCTCTACCCGAAAACTTTCCGCTCCGACCTTTCCGACACCAAATACCTACGTGCATAAACGCGTGTTTTGCAAACCACCAGCATGAATCACCTGAGAAACACTTGCTTTGTGCAAAAAACAAACCCATGAAACCACCACAGACATGTCTTTTGTATGCGCTCTGAGTCGACCTGGGTCACTCGCCCACTTCAGTTGACCATGAAACACCGACCTAAATGGGAGACCATTTCAATTATTCATACCGTGGGTTTTTAAAAATTAACTTTTATTCAGCAGGGATGCATTAAATTGATCAAAAGTGACTAAAGAAATTGATAATGATACAAAAGATTTTTGTTTCAAATATGTGCTGTTCTTTTGAACTTTCTATTCATTAAAGAAACATGCAAAAAATGTATCACAATTTCCACAAAAATATTAAGCAGCCCTACTGTTTTCAACATTGGTGATAATAAGAAATGTTTCTTGAGCAGCAAATTAGCATATTAGAATAGTTTTCAGTGTCACATGATCCTTCAGAAATCAGAGTAATGATACTGAAAATTCTGCTTTATCTCAAATTACATTTTAAAATATAGTAAAATATAAAACTATTGTAATATTTCACGGTATTACATTTTTTTTCACTGTATTTGTGATCAAATAAATGCAGTCTTGATGACCATAAGCGACCTCTTTCTAAAACATTTAAAAATCTTACCAACCCCAAACTTTTGAATGGTAGTGTATGTATGTTAAAAGAGTAGCTATTATTTCTAGGGCTGCAACTAACGATTATTTTGATAATCGATTAATCGGACGATTATTTTTTCGATTAATCGATTAATCGGATAGAAATTAAATTAGACTTTTTTTTTTATTATAACTAAATAAAACCGTAAATCAGGGTATTTATGTGTAAAAGTGTACTTTAAAAAGTGCAAAAGCCACACATTGAGTTTTACTAATATCAATATTTGCATTGTTTTTAATGATAATTGCTGATGGCAAGTTGACAAACATGATTATTGTTAAAAAAATGATATCCAACATATGTTTTAACACAATTTTTGTTAAAACAAATTTACACAGACATGTTGTTCAGATGTGAATATCTGGACAAAAAACAAACTAAAAACATCTAAAATATATAATTCATTTAATTTTTATTTAAAATTAATTATATATAAGGAATATAAGGATAAAGAATATAATATATATTATATATAATATATAAAAGAATAATATAAGGATAAATTGATTAAATAAATATAGAAAGACTGAAAACAATTGTGTTAATGTAGAGCCGCAGTAGATCGCGTTTGAAAAACAATTAAAACTTAGTAGACAAATGCTATAAAAAGAGAACGGAATGGAGGTAACGTTACCCAGCAAGCTAACAGGCTTGAGTAAAGGACAGGAGAAATTATGCATTAGTGCACAAGCATTCGCTGAAAACCACTGAGTACAGTGACTAAAAAACAATATTTTACTGCTGCTGTTATTAACTGCCTTTATATTTAGTGCTTCGCTTTGTAAAGACCGTTTTAATTTAACCTATTTCTGCGGTAGCGCTATTTGAATCCATCACTTACGTTGCGAGCGAACTGATTGCGCAACCTGATGCTCGAGACAAAATACAGACATCCCAAGATCCCGGAAGTCCCGGGAGTCTCCCGCATATTGATTGCGGCTCCCTGATGCCCGCGAATTAGTTCAAACTCCCGAAATCTAGAGCGCGCAAGCAAGAGCGCGCATGCGAGACAGAAGAGACTGCTCCAAACCGTGTAGCGCGCGCGCTCGGCAGAGCGCCTGAGGGAGAGAGACCTTGCGTGTGTGTGCGTACCAGTAAACGCTCCCCGTGACGTAAGCAGACCAACTAATCGATAATGACATTCGTTGACAACGATTTTCATAATCGATTATAATCGATTTTATCGATTAGTTGTTGCAGCCCTAATTATTTCACAGATATAACCAGTGTGGGTCTGTAGTGCACTTACTGATTTCCAAAGAAATTGTTCAAAAATCAACATTTTCATATTTAAGTGAGGGTTCATGTTGTTCCAAACCAAATTTTCTTTCTTCTGAAACACAAAAAGAAGATATTAAAAAAAATCATCTGTGTGTAGTGGCCCCTACAATGAAAGTCAGCAGGGGGCTGATGTTGTTGGCCAGTGTGGACTTTCAGTGTATGGACCAAAACAATTCTTCAAATCATCTTCTTTTATGTTCCACAGAATAAACAAGTCATGCAGGTTTGTAACAACATGAGGGTGAGTAAAGGAGAACAAAATTTGCATTTTGGTGTGAACTATCCCATTAAGGCAAAAAATATTTAGCACAATCCTGGTCAAATAAACAAATATTACAATCAATAATCCTGTATTCATCTTTATTCATAGTTTTCCAGTAGAATAATGCCATAATTGCACCAAACTAAAATGTGCAAAATAAACCTCTCAAAACGAACCGTCACTCTTTTACCTTTGGTGCGGTGAGTGCGTAGGACACACAGATGTGTTCTCGCATGCACACTCTTGCCTGTGTTTGTGAGCAGCTATTAACATCTATTACTGTTGGATTTTTATGTTGTTTTTCCACAAGTCCAAACACAGATGTTAATTTTGCACTGCCTGAAAAACGTAACTCTACAAAATAAGAGAAGTGTAATGTGAAAGTTATTATGGATAAAAAAAGATAGTGTGTAGAGAGAGAGAGAGAGAAAAGGAGGAAGCCTCTCCCTGGTTTGTTGAGAGATGAGAGGAAACTGTGGCATATTTCTGGTGAAGGCCTGAAGCTTGAGCTTGAAGCATTCTTTCCTGAAGCTGCCTGTTTTTCCAGTTTGTCTTCCAGAAACACTTTAGAGCCAGTCCATATCTGAATATCAACGTTTTTGCACTGCACAAAACAAAATCCTTAATTATTTGTGGCTGGCATTTCAACAAATGATTTATTGATTTGAGTTTGAATGTACATATGTCTGCTATCATGATTGAGGAGGCATATATTAAAAAGGAAGTGATGTCAGAGGCATGTTTTCATTTAGATCACTCAAACCCAGTCCCGGCATCCATAAGAAAAATCATAAAGATTAAACACCCTGGTACTCTGGGGTCTTATTTTACCCTCTCTCATCAATGTGTGTGTGTGTGTTTTTTCTTTGGAGATCCTACACCTCCTCCACCCAGCTCTTTTTATCAGCAGTGTGCCTGTCTTACAATTAGTGCAAAAGGGAGCTTTGTGAGTTGGAGGCGAGTGTGGAATTTGGACGACATTTGCAAAGCTTGCTTTTTCTCCCTCGACCATCACGCCAAAATAACCAGATCTTGGATCCATACTCCGGTGTTAGTTGCCAGGGAGCTGAGCTCACACCTAGTGACCAAACAACAACACGGAATGAAGCCCTTTGCTGCTCTCCCTGCCTCCTGTGGGGAGCAGAGAAATATGCAGCCACACACACACATGAATGCGCTCTGTGTGAATCTGTATACACCAGCTGTAACAAGATTTATAGCCGATACAGGATCAGTGGAGTGTGAGACTGTGTTCTGTAAAATAGCGGTTTTGTACTTCTATGGACTGCACGGCACACGTGTTGAAGCTGCTTGATCCAGTGCTGTAGGTTACGTTTCATGCTTTGTCATGCGCTCTGAGAAAGTCAAGGAGGGGAAATCGAGACAAATTCTACATGAGCCTTCTGCCACACTGCATCATAATTACATTAATAAAGAAACCTGATCAGACACGCATGCTAAGCTGCGATCAGAAGCCAGACCTGAAAAGTTCCTCATTTTCGATAAATGAGTGCTGCTGAAATTACATCACCTCACTCCCTTGGGGAAGAGGCCGAATCCTTGGAATGAAGTTTGTGAAACGTTTTTACTGGCGATGGTTTTTTTTTCTTACTGCATAAAAACATTTCTCATGGTTCTAGACTGGCCCCTCCGGGTGTCTCACGGCAAAAGATTATAAGGAGAAATGTGAATCCACAGAGGCATTTGTGTGGATATGCATTGTCATACTAGTTTTAGCAGTGCTTGCTAGGGCAAGCATCAGCATTAATTTTAATGTTGCTCATAGGTAGGTTAGGATTTTGAACAAACCCTTCGACACGTCATATGTTCTGTGGACAAGATTGATATCTCAAATAGTGTGACTTAGGGATAGGAATCATGAAGAACTTAGTAATTCCGGTCCCTCACATATCCAGTTAGTGATTTATTTTTTAAATGATAAAGAGGGGGAGGGGGGGTTATAAAACAACAATAAAAAAAATGCAATTGCATTGCTAAATGATGATATAATTTCTATTAATAAATCAAACACAAGGGTGTTTTTATGACTTTTCAGTCTGTTTAGAGGTGTCAAATACAATATTTGACCTTAATTGTTAAATATCAATACTACACAAAAAAAAATTACAATGTGATAACATTTATTTTTATAAAATGTTACTGACCATTTATAGAAGTGAATGTTTGTTACTATTATCTTTTCTGTGTTTTGATCTGAGCCATTTATACAGTTCAGCCAAAGCCCCCCCCCCCCCCCCCCCTCACATTGACAAGTTTTGCATGGGAAAACGCCACTCACATGTCATGTCTCCATGAGCATCCTTTAATTTGGACCACCCCCCCCCCCCCCCCCCCCCCCCCAAGAGTGCAGAAAGATCACCATGTTCACCTACATTAAGCAGTCACAGTGATGTGAGAAACATTTTTAGGCTGGAAAATATGCTGTGGGATTCAATTGTGCTGTTGCCAGGGGGATTTCCATTTGTAAGGTTTACAGCACCATGTACCTGCGGAAGAAAAGCATTAACCTTTAACAAGTGCCCATGTTAACGTACGCACACTCGGCCCTCAAACCTCAGTGGACCTGCCAGCTTTGTTACTTTTTAACAAGAAAGGCCTTTTTGCCATGATAATCCCCTTCCGCACTGACAGGCTAAACATCTGAACTATTTTCCAACACTGGTGTTCAATGTTCAGAAATCCTGTGGTAAATTTGGCACTCTCTCAGTAACAGGCCTTGTGTTCCAGTCCAGCTGAAAGAGAGACAGGTGAATACCGAATAAAAGCCTGTCCAAGGGGAATTCACCACGTGTATTCCCCTCTGTATGAGTGCTCATAGGGTTACAGAAAAGCTTAGCTGGCAGATTAACCAGACAGTGCTCAGCTCTCAAGTGAGGACCCAAAACTGCCTTCTATCAGGGTTTTAACCCTCTGGGGTACAATGGCCCCAAAAGTGTTTCGAGACTTGAGCAACATGCAAAAATTATTTTTCCTTTTTTCTTTTTTTTTTAAAAGAAGCCTCTCATTCTCACCAAGGCTGCATTTATGTGATCTAAATGCAGTAAATATGAAATATTACAAACTTATAACAACTGTTTTCTATTTAAATATATATTTTTAAATGGATTTTATTCATGTAATGGGAAAGCTGAATTTTCAGCATCAGACTCCAGTCTCCAATGTTGAAAACTGCTTAATATATTTGCAAAGAAAATGTAGTATTTCTTGATAAACAGCATTTATTTGAAATAAAAATCTTTGTAACAATATATACAATATAAAATGTACTTTTCTTTACTGGTATTTTTGATCAATGTAATGTTTCCTGAATAGTAGTAAATTGAAATAATATATTTCTTTAAAAACTAATCTTACTGACCCTAAAATTTTAAACAGTACAAAGTCAGTTCTCCTGACGCCACACATGTGTCCTAGGAGAGTATCCTATCCACAGGAGTGATTCATCACATTAACTATTAACAGAATCCACTAATGTTTGACAACAGAAGGCCCTATTTTAACAATCTAAGCGCATGGTCTAAAGCGCAGGGCGCAATTGCACTTAGGGCGTGCCCGAATACTGTTGCTAGTTTAACGACGGGAAAATTGGTCGGTGCACCTAGCGCATGGTCTGAAAGGGTTGTGCCTATTCTCTTAATGAGTAATGGGTGTGTATTTTGGTGTAACGTGAAATAAACCAACCAGAGTCTCATCTCCCATTCCCTTTAAAAGCCAGTTGTCCTCGCGCAATGGCGGATTGCTATTTTGCATGATGGAATTTGCAAGCGGAAAAACTGAACGCGTCTCCAGGGAGCATACGAATCTGCTTGTGCGTGAGGTTAAAGCGTGTGAGCAGACCATCTACGGGACAAGCCGGATTCCAACATATCTTTATGTACACAATATTAATCTTTTACAGTGCTGCTCGGGCATCCCTGTGTGTGTAATAAGTAGAGTGTAAGCGCGTCGTGGACTCGCAAATAGGCGCACATTACTAACGAGCTCTTTAAATAACAAAAAAAGCAGTCTATTTCAGTTGCCCCAAAATATCAACACGCCAACAATGCGCTTGAACACACCTCTTTTTCAGACCAGCATGCCCATGGCCGCACAAATGGGCAAAAATGCATTTGCCATTTAAACAACGTGGTGCAGGACTTGAAAATCATAACTGCGTCGGCCTGAAACTAGCAAAAAACACTTGTATCGCGTCTGGCAGTGCATTGCGCCGGGTGAATGATAGGGCCCTAATTGTTAACTTTTTGTCTTGCTTTTGAACATAATTTTCTGTTGCTGTGTCTTTCTTTCTAAATGTTCTTTTCTGTCCAAAAGTGTCCAAATACTTTTTAGGGCCCTCATTGGGGGGCCACATATAACAACTTACACTGACGTTAGGTCCTCAGACTACAGACGTGGGTGGGAAATGCAAAATCTGATATTTACATAGCGGAAATGGGGTTTTCCCATCTCTCTCTCTCTCTTTTTTTTTGTTTCTCATGACGTCTGTCACAGGAGAGTTGATCTGCTGTAAATCTTGTTTGTGTTTTTTCACTTTAGGTCCTTTTCCAACATTGGTTTGCATATTTTTTGCACTGTTTTTTTTTTCGTTCATGGTCTACTAAACTCCAGTGACTTTGCTCATGAGTTTCCACTGGCTGACTGGGGTTACATCACACACCCAGGGCCTTTACTCATGACCTGTGCTTCAAAGCGAGTCCAAACACAGCGCCCCTCTGTTTATAAAGAGCCTTTTGTTTCTGTGTTAATCTACTCTTGAGCGTTGGCCCTACTGTAACTTCAACCCTCTCTCTCTCTCACACACACACACACACACACACACACACACATACACACACATACACACACACACACACACACACACACACACACACACTGTTCCCAAATGCAGTCTGGTCTAGAAAACCACACTCATGCTTCACTTACAAAAATGTACCTTGGTCACTTTTTTTCTGTCAAAATACCTTGTTACTTCAGTCTGTAGTATTTCAAAGAATGTTATGACTATTACAGAACTTTTTTGTATATTGTACCATATTGGTTTTTGACTAATATTAGAGATTTTTTTTATTTATAAGTGTCAATTGATATTGATGTTTAATTTTTCATGATACAGCTGTATAGTTAGATTACTTTTGCTATAATCTAAATCTCACTTAAAGCAAGTCTTTGAAATGCTAATAATTAAATAAAACTGTTAAATGTAATCTTTAACTAAATTAAAATCTATTTTTCATATTGTACATTGTAATGTTATGAGGCCTAAATTGACTTTTAGAGTTTAAAATGAATGTTTTACTTAGTGTTTTATTTTTAATTTAATTAGACAAAGTATAGAATTTTAAGGTCAGCCATTTATCATAACATGAATAATAATCAGTTTATTGGCCAGATTTTTTAATGTGAGTGCTTATCATGGTTTTGTAAGGGTTGTACACTGTAAAAATGATCAATAATTTATGACAACATATGCTTTATAAGTTTTTACATTGCTTTTAACTCTTCAAAATAAGTTAAGCAATTTTCAACTTGTTTAACAAAGTTATACAAGATTCGACTAATTAGTTTAGTCACTTTAATATCAGTTAAGTTGAAATGACTTAATTTTAAGTACAATCAACTTGGATGTTTAAGGCAGCAACCTTTTTTTTTCTTGCAGTGCATGAGAGAGGGGTTGTACTGATATAATCTCCGGGTGTGGTTTGTAGAAAAGACGAGTCAAACCACACAGTCTTTGCTTGCCAAATCCGTGGCACAAACTTTTAAATTAGCCTGACAAACTGCTTGTGCATCTGTAAACGCGTGTGAAAGAGAGTATCACACACACACTGTGTATATCCTGGCAGGCCTGAGCAGACAGATGCTCCCCCCTCCTCAGCAGAGAATCCCCCTGTGCAGCATCCACAGCTGCTGAACAGAGCCGTGTTTGTGTGTAGCCAGCCTGCTCCGCTGGAAATCTTAAACTGCTGGGAAGGAGGAAGTGATCCTGGCAGTTGGCTGCAGCTCTGAGAGAGAGTTAGGAGCTGGGTAGCGCAGTCCTGCACTCAACACAACAGAATCAGTCATGGAGCCGGATTGCTGTAGAGCAGCACAGCTGAAAAACGACACACACGCAGCAGCCTTCAGAAAGAGATGGACTGTTTGTTGTCTATCTCAAAGCAATCGACTTAGCTGTCAGGTTGAGCCATCACAGGCCCGACACTCACAGTCGTAAAATACTCTGGGACTGCAAGAGTGGGTGTAGACCAGTGTTTTAGCTGAAACCTAACAAATGTGAGGCATCTAAGCATATAAGAGTGGTGTGCATGTCTGCTTTTCCACCGTCGGGCCTAATGGTCTGTTATATTTCCACTTGTGCTTGGTTCGGCACGCCACGATTACAAACCACTCTCGGCCTGGAACCGTGCTGGTAGAATGCGTGTAGTGATGCCGCTACTCAGGATTGGTCATTTGCCTGTTGTCTGGCTACCATTTTCTCTGTAGCTGACCATGCGCATTCTGATCATCCTCCATAACGTTGCTGTTGCTATTTGCATCTCTACCCATCCGTAAACTCTTGCATTACCAATGCAACGACTGACGCATTTGTATTGCATTCTAAAGGGCTCTGGTTTTCAGCCCCACAGCGGAAAATGAAACCATATCCATACCGGCACAGAAAGGAATGGTTAAGCAACAAAAATGGTTTGGCCGGATGGTGGGAAACGGCTTGTCCATGACCCTGTTTATACTTGGTGGTAACATCTATTTTGACTGATCACAAATGAAGAGAGTAAATATAGGTGAAAACAGGGACCAAAATGTTTTTTGAATTGAAAGTTACTCAAGCCACATTCATAATTAGAAGTTCATGTCACATTTTTAAACAACTACAAAACTGAGGAATTCAGCTTAAAAAGGTAGTTTTTGTGGTTAAATATCAAGTAGGCTACAAATTTGCTTTTTGTGTAAACGTTGCATGCACATGGATGGAGAGATAGATACGATTTTATAATATATTTATTTGTTTTCATGTATTTTAATTAATTAGATATTTATTCTTATTTGGAATTTTTACAATTTATAAATTATCTTTATTTTGTTTTAATTTATTTAATTTAAACGTATTTTTTTCATTCATTTGTTATATGTATGTATGTATATGTTTTTTTTTATTTTAAGATCACCTGAGGCCGATGTTCGTACCCAGTGTAAATGAGCCCATGTGATGCAGAGTAAACTGAACGGCACATCATTAGAGAGGACTTGGTCACCATTCACTTTAACACTCATAGGATAAGAGGAAGCCTGCAGAGAGAATGAAAGAGAGGAGGAGGTAGAAAAAGCAGAAGTGTATAAAGGGAGTGTGCAGTGATGAAGAGGGGGGGAAATATGAAGAAAAGAGGGATCAGACTTAGATGAGTGTGACAAAACCAGCAGAACAATAGCTAGAGAAGCAGAAAAGAGCGATGGAACAAAGAAGCACATGCACGGATTAATTAAACAAAGAAAGAAAGGAATTTAGAGGAATAAATGTTGGTGAGGGGTAGGAGAGGTACGCCGGGGCACAGGAGCCACTCCTGCGGCTCAACTCCTGGAGGTTCACAGGGCATGAAGTTAATTATGAAGAGAAACTTTATCTTACTGGCTTGTTCAGCCATGTTACCCTTTCTCTTGTTTTTGGCTCTGTTCTCTTTCTATGGGTTTAAAAAAATATTTAAACCGGTCAGAATTTTAACTTTTCTGGCACATTTCCATAAATGGTCACAATCTATATTTAAAGTCAGAATGAAATCAAATTGACCGGTTTTCTTTCTTGCTACACATTCCTGGTATTGTGCTATATTAACTTTCTCCATCTCCGAAACGCCTTTCATTTTCTGAAACACTTTCTCCATCTCTGAAACGCCTTTCAGTTTCATTTGACGTCACCAAGGCAGCAAATATTTTAATCAACAGGTGCCAGGAGTGTTTCAGGAGGGAAGTTGTCCTCCCTAATGGACTCCAAACCCTGGTATGTAATGTCCAATTTTCATGATCCATGTGAATAAAATGAAATCCCGCTCTACTCTTTTTCCTCATTGAATATCCAGTTTCACTTTGAAATGCATTACATTAAAAGGGTTGTGAATGTTGTTTTACTGTAAAAACAAGCGTTTCTCATTCAAATGCATTTCTGAGTGAAACTAGATATTTAACTGTATATATGTAATGTAAGACGGGACTTAATTTTATGTTGGAATTTGATTGGATTGGGAAAATTGCAATGTAATCTTGTTGGTTCAGAGGCAAAAAAAAGTTATTTTGGTTAAAGCAAACATTTAGCTCTTGCATTTGTGAATAATGCAGAAAGACCAGGAATATTTATGTAAGGAATAATTAACTTCGGGCCATTTGAATTATCAGAAAAATAAAGCACACCCGAAGTGGAGTGGCATTACTCCGCTTATACTACGGTTACCACACCTCAAAACACTGTTCAGATGATGCATTTCAAGACATTTGTCAGGTTTTTGTCCTTAAAACGTTCTTGTGTGTAGAACTAATTACTTACCCATCTAATCCCAAGCCTTAATGCAGTTAAGTGCTAAAATGCTAACTCGCTTCCTTGTTTTGGCCTACGAAGTGATGTCATACCTGCACCACTCTATTGTTTACTATATTTATTTGTTTGGTCAGTGTCATACTGGGTTTTGGTTCTTTTGTTGTTGTGGTCTGTATACGGACCTTTGAAATAACTGAAATCATTTGGTGAAGTGAAATGGAACTGTAATGCGGTCAAGCCTGCCTGGAACTCCAGGCGTGCGTTTCCCTGAAAATAATTGCACACCTTAGAACGTTTGTAAACCAATCAGATTCAAGCATCCAACAGCCTCGTAGTATAATAAGAAAGTAATTTTGTTGTAATGCTTTTTTTAAGCATGTCAGAGCAATCGTTTTGCTGTGATCATACAGTCTTGAATGCATGTGCACTTGTGTGTGATGTCAGCTGACGTTAAGTATTTGTTTTGAAGGGAGTGTGAATTGGGACACACGTCTAGAGATGTGTCTAGAGACCGAGCCTCAGGCTGTACAGAAACTGAGAGAGGAGTCGACTGGTTTCCCCGCACATGTTTGTCACCATTTGTGTCCAAGGCCATTGGAAAGTGAGTCAACGTTTGTGCGTCCCTGATGAATGGGCCTGCTAATTAATGGTGTGTGTGGATGTTTGCGTGAAAACATATGTTAATCATGGGTGGTTGTTGACAACAGTATGTGAAAAACAGGACAATGGTTTTGAGAAAAGCAAAGTTTATTTTAATATCATGATGCACATCACAGAAAAAAAAACATTTTCCTATGTTGTGTTTTTGATTGGTTGTCTTGACAGCTAATGTCCCAGGCTGTTTCCAATGCCACAGGCTTTATTATTTCTGTACTGCATTGTACAGTTTTGGTGAGGCAAAGAAATTACTTTTCCATACCTCCTCAACATAAGATCACTCTTCATCTGTGGCAGATATCTAAATAAGGCCATAGCTGTTCAGTAATAAATCTCCTACAACGTTCTGAGTGAAAGTTTGTAAACTTGCTAGTAGAGGCATGTTGAGTGTATTGGGTGTAGAATGATCTAGAGTTGTTTATGGTGAAAACCCACAGGCTGAATCTCTGGTGTTTTGCCGTTAACAGCAGTGGGAGGCTGTGCTTACCCAAATACACAAGACAAGCCCTGATCAAGAGGTTCCCAAACAAATCGTTGTGTGAGTGTGTTATGATTAGGGATGTCACAATACCAAAATTCTAGTAGTCAGTACCAATACCACCAAAAGTACACGATATTCGATACCAAAGTTGATACCATGGTTAAAAAAACAATAATACTTAGGCCTAAACATTAACTTTAATGGGGGGTGGGGTAAATGGATGGGGTGGGGGTGTTATACATATTTTTACAAATCAGTTATAATTATCTCATCAAAATGTTTGCTCACTCAATGTGTTTTTATGAGGTAATTTGTTGCAATAGTCAGTAATAAGTGAAAAGTTAAAAGCGGGGTTTAGAACGAAAATCACCTGAGGACAAGCGCAAGTGGGAAAAGCCCTACACACTGAGGTAATGTGTGTGATTGTGAGCCAATAAGCGTTTCGCGTAAGGCCATGATGTGTACATACTCACAGCTGAGCGATTCTCATAACTCTAGGCTGACGTGGTGTACTGATTATAAGAGCTGTAGGTGACTAAATTATTTCCCAGTTGTGTGTTAGCGACTTGAAACTACCAGAAACTACTTTCTCTCACAGAATGCTGTGTTTTGGCGTGGTATGTCACATGTTTGAGGAATGTTCATGTTTACTGCTCTTATTCGGGTATCTGAGGCAGGTTTGTCAGAGCTGGTGTTCTCTTGTTTGGCGTCCTTTTTTTGGACGAGATTGGTATTAACGCGTACTACACTGTAAAAAGTGATCAGTTGACCTAACTTAAAAAAAAAATCGAGGAAACCCGTTGCCTTAAAATTAAGTAAATAAACTTCATGACAATTCCACATTACTTAATTTTTTTAAGTAAGTGAACTGAGCACTTTTTACCTACATACTATTTTAGTGTATGGTATGGAAGTTCATAGTATACAGTACACATTTTCTTTAACAATGGAATACCCAAATGATTTACTACAATTGCCAAAATGAGCTGAATGAAGCCAGGCACACTGCAAATAATTTAGTTACCCTTTCCACAGTGCAATTTGAACAACTTAACCTTCCAATCATGATGGTTAATTTTGCTTTCTTGACTCATTATTTGATCAGATTGACAAATTGGATTAAGTTCAAATTGGACTCAAAATAATGTATTTGGCATCAGTTATCATCTTGGATATAAAGCACTTGATTAATTGATGTAGACAACAATCTAGCATACTACTGTTTGAAACATGTATAGTTGCGTAATAGTTGCGAAACATGTCCATTTTCAAATGCTATTTAAAAAAACAAAAAACAAGTATACATAGTTCCTGCAAGTGATGCATCAATGACCACATCAGTATTAATCAATATTAGCTTTTTATCTTCAGTATTGGTTAAAAGATTGTAAGGATGATATATCAGAGAATAAAATGGCTCATTACCTCTTTTCACTTGAAGCATGGTGTTTAAAAATATAGACTAAGCAATATAGATTTATTATATTGAACTTCAGATTAGAACTTCAGATCAGTTTATTACATAATAATTATTGGTATATCTGCATTCCTAGTTTCAGCAAAGTAAGTTTATATTTGTGTTGGTACTGTCCTGAAGACACTGTCAGTCTCTGCTCTGGCTGGTGTTTGTGGTTCTCTTTGTAGAGAGATTTCACACTGTTGAGCGACAGACACTTCACAAAGGAAGCTCAAAGCCAGAAGCCATATGCCCTGCGTGCCTCTCCATGCTCTCTTTGGCAACAGCAGCTGCATTTTTACATTTAGGAAGGAAGTTTGCAAATAAGTTACACCAACCAAGTATTCTTTAAGTATGAGCTTTAAGCGGTTTGTTATCAGGATGTTAAAATTCTAATTCAAATTCACCATCCCCGGCTTCTTGCCTTCACTTGTGTGTTTTCATGTGTGTGTGTTTTCATGTATGTATGCGTGCGTGGGTGGGAGTGATCTGTCCTGTCAGGGGTATTTCTTTGGGACTTTGTTTATGAATGAATTTAAAGGGCAGGCTAGACAGCTCATTGATATGGTCATAAAACATCAATTTTTCCTTCTAACAGTAAAGCAGCTCTTTGTGATGGTGTACAGGGCCCAAAATTAACTTTATGCCACACCTGCTAATGGGGAGAGAAATAAACAACCATAAATATTTCTTATTTTACCCTTTGTATTTTTTGTGCGTGAATATATGCGTGTGTGTGTGTGTGTGTGTGTGTGTGTTCCGATTGAAGTGCAGTTATTTATAAGAACTTTTTCATAACATATGCAAGATGAGCCTTAGGGGTGGGAATTGGCAAAAATGTGACGATTCGATAGTATTGCGATTCGATTATGCGATATTGCGATTCACGTCCCCCATATTATTCAAAGGCATTACAAAAAATTAGGAAAATAAGACCGCTCACCTCACTGTAAATGTCACATTTAATTCTGTAAACATTATCTTCTACACATTAACTGCAAAAACTGAAAAACTTATTGAACATTCGGGACACATTGCAACACTGGTTTCATCACTTGCCCACCGCGGCACCGCAACAAAAAAAAAGTTTAAAGCGTTAAAAATGTTTAACGCAATTACGCAGTATCCGTTAAATCCTGCCTGTATTACACACACACACACACACACACACACGACCCACAGAAAAGACGCGCGTCAGTATCAAGTTCTCTTTCGGGCTTGAACAAACCATAACACACACAAATTATGCCAAAATGTCCGTTTTGTCGAGTGTTCTCATAAGAGCAATCTTGAATTATTTAAATAAACGTAGAGATTTGTGAGAAAATGTGACGCGTGTCAGATCGCGTCTCTGTCCCACATTGGACTGCATTAACGAATGTACAGCTTATGTACGCTCAACGCCTGTCGCTCACTCGTTTTCATTCACTCCGTCAAGTGAACAGTAGGCTATTAGTGGACTAACGTTAACTTAGGGAATAGGCCTAACTTAGTGAATGAGGGTTTAGAGGGCGATTTCAACCCATGTTCTCAAGCAGTGAAAAATAGAGGACAATGACAACGCGCTGACAGACAAGACCGAGCAGGTAATATTTAATATGAAACAAACAAAACTCACTGAGCTCCCAGCACATAACTTAAAATTATTTAAATACAATAGAGTAACATAAAGCAGACATAATAGAGTAACATAAACTTGAGAATAATAATAAAACCGAAATTTACCCACACTTTCGATTTGAAAGATGCGGAGCGTCGTGTACAACCGTAATACTGAAGCCACTTTCATTTGAATTTGCTGTCGAATGTACGACAACAAAGCACCGCAACAAGCGCCACCTTGTGTATGTAATACGCAAATGTAAATGATCAGAGTAAACTCTGAGAAAACCGGAAAGTAAAACAGATAATTTTATAATTAAATATCGCAATACTTTGCGCTACTGTATCGATATAATTGCGTGCGCAAAATATCGCGATACTGAACAGAATCGATTTTTTCCCCCACCACTAATGAGCCTGATGTTGAAACATCATGATTCATTCTTATTTTGGTTTTGTTGGCATAATGAGACCAAAAAAAGGTGAAAACAACAACTCCTAATGAGACTTTTGATGATAAATTTTCCAATCAAGTTGATTTGAATTCCTCGCAAAATTCCATTTAAACCAGGTAAAGTTGCAGTTCCTAATAAAGTTACTAGCTCAAAGGCAGGTAACCCCAGTTTTGGATCTTGGCGAGTGTTTATTTTGGAAACGAGTCAAACGACCGCCTCAGCATACTCACGAGTCAAGAAACAATACGATGCTGTGATGATCAGAACGTGTTGTTGTTTCATGTCTGATGGTCTCATGTGTTTCTCTCACAGACCCCCAGTGCCTGGGCCGATGAATGCGGAGAGAAGAAGAGAGGCTGTCACAAGCGCTCAGCCTCCTGTGGCAGCACTGACCAGCTAAAAGAGGTCAGGACGCGCTTAGGACCTGATCTCCTATCCTCCCCCGTGCTTTGTTCCATTCAGCAGGGCCGGGGCTGGACCCCCTCGTTGTCTTTCTCTCCCCCAGTGTGAGATTGTGGATGAGGAGACGGGGCAGCAACAGGGTGTTTGGGAGGGGAAGATTGAGGCTATGTCATTATCATATTATTGGCAGTCTCTAGTGAACCAGAAGCAGCCTGGTGTCACCTCGCATTACACCCTCCCTTCCTCCTGTTTTTGTGTGCACCCTTCCTTCCCCTGTCTCATCCTCCACTGGCTTCATACACTGCCTATCTTCTTCCTCTCCTCCACCACTTCAAGAGTCTCCTCCCTTTGTATATCTCTGCTGTGCCCCTTGAGTGTCGGGGATTCACAGGTGTATGTACGCACATGTACGCATGAATCTTCCTGTCACTCTTTATCTCAACTGCCATCTGTCACTGCTCAATCGACTCTAGTGTGTGTTTGTTTGTACTACCTCATAGTTAATCATTTCAGCAGGTCATATGTGCACTCACACTCTCACACACACACTGTAGGCAAATCTGATGGAAACCTACTGAGCTGCCTACCTAGATGAATTATTTGAATGCGGTGGTATTGTGGTTTGCATGAGGATTGCTGTTTGCTGCATATGCAGACCATTTCACATTAGTCAAATGTGGGGTTCAGTGTCAGTTCGGATGCTCCCCTAGAAATGATCTGCCTCAGTAGGCAGTGAGGAACCTCTCTCTTAGTTTTTGAACAGAGCTGTTTTCTCTGATTCAAGCATCACATCATGTACCTACACAAACCCCTCTGCACCACAGTCACACACAGATAAAGCCCACACATAACTGGTCAGAAATGCCTCTGTGGGAATTACGGCTGATTTATACTTCTGCGTCGGACCTACGCCGGAGCCTCTACGCTATACACTACGCGTTGGTTTTCATTTATACTTCTGTGTCGTTGTCCGCGTTGACGCGCAATTACCCATGCAGAGGGAGCCTGTGAAACCCGAGGGAGGGGTTCTAGCAGACCAATCACAGCGCTTGCGTCCGCGTAGAATTGACGCGTTGTTACATTTTTGGAGAAGTGCACGTCCGGGTACGCCGAAGGGTACGCGTGCTACGCACAGCCTACGGCGTAGCTACGGCGTAAGTTCGACGCAGAAGTATAAATTGCGCTTTAGTGTCGTCACATCCTTGCCGCTACAGGCTTCAGGTGAGATTATGCTAACATCTCATTAAGGGTGTCGCTCGTAGCCTGTATTTACTGACTTGAGGCTGGACTAAACTCCACATCTGATCCCATCTGTACATGTATTCCCCGTTTCTTCCCTTGGCTGGGGTAAAGAGAGAGGGAGCGGGAGGGTGTATTGGTTTTCTGTCAAACAGACGGATGTTTATAAAGGAAAGAGTACTAATGTAATCGATCATAAGTGTTTTTGTAAGCATGTGTTTGGGGTGGAGAGCGTTGGGGTGTTTATTTGTGTGAACTATAAACTATAAACATACTTGGAGGAATGCAGTGCAATGAGACAATCAACAAACCCATCTGATCCTGGGCTTTGACTCGCCCATCACTAGAGTTTAATAAGACAGTCATTATAGCACAATAATAAACTCCGGACCAAGCTTGCTGACCCCTGAAGGGGTTTATTTTGCAATAATGACCACTGTCATGTAGTGTTTTTTTATTTTTTTTTATTCTATGGTCTTTTATGGTGTCTTTTATCTAAGCAACAGTGCTCTGAAAGTTCACTTGAAGTGAGAAATGATGTCTGTCCTCTCTCTCTCTCTCTCTCTCTCTCTCTCTCTCTCTCTCTCTCTCTCTCTCTCTCTCTCTCTCTCTCTCTCTCTCTCTCTCTCTCTCTCTCTCTCTCTCTCTCTCTCTCTCTCTCTCTCTCTCTCTCTCTCTCTCTCTCTCTCTCTCTCTCTCTCTCTCTCTCTCTCTCTCTGCGTGTTACAGATTGTGAAGCTGAGACAGCAGCTCCAGCGCAGTAAACACAGCAGCCGTCACCACCGCGACAAGGACCGCAAATCTCCCTTCAATGGCAACCATGCTGCTTTCATCCAATCACAGGTGAGCTATTTCTCACCTGCTCTGAACCCAGAAGACCTGGTGGAGAAGGTTACCTGGAGTGGTGTTTTTTTTTTTATAGTTTTTGTTTTTTTTAGCCTTTTTTGCTCTCAAGGATCGTGTTAAAAATCTTTTTGAAAGAAGTCTCTTATGCTCCCCAAGGCTGAATTTATTTGATTACAAAAATGCAGTAAAAGCTTTTACAACCATTACAATTTAAAATATTTGTTTTATTTTCATGTATTTTAAAATGTAATTTACTCCTTTGATGTCAAAGCTGAATTTTCAGCATCATTACTCCAGTGTTCTGTGTCGCATGATCCTTCAGAAATCACATTAATGATACACGTGAGAGAGAGAGAGTGTCTGTTTGTTAACATAAGCATAGCACAGTGCAGTGAGTGCACTTAATGCCATATAAGCTGAAGAAGAAACTGAACACAAACGTTGTGTATCATCAATGCAGTTGTAGTTGAGAACTAGAAGTCATACTTATTCTGCCACATTCTGTCTCACTCATTCTGAAAGAACGTGAGTGGGTAAGTGTGTATACCAGTGTGTAAAAGCGTGTCACAGTGTGTGTGTGTGTACTTGCACTCTGGTGGTAATTGGCAGGACCAGGTGCAGGCTTGCAGGCTGTTTCAGAGTGAAAGACCTCTCTTCACGAAGACAAAAAACAGTGAATAAATTACTGTGGCCTCTCGCTTGGCCTTGTGTCCCTCCCTCCCTGCCTCCGTCTTTTTCTCGCTCTCTCGCTCTGTTTTGTGTTTGTCCATGAATTAGTCCAGCATGTGGTGAATGTGCCGCACGCCTGGTCTTTACTGTACTATAGCTGCCAGCCAGTCAATTAAAGGCCACGCTTTGACCGGCCTGTTGGATGTGTGGTTTTGGGGCCTGTTGTACGGCTGGGGTTTTTTTTTTTTTTTTTGTGCCTGCGTTTGGCTCAAGCACCATCTGTCGTCTCACTGTATTCATCTTTTGTATTTAATCCTCTGAACTGTACTCAGACTCTGCCCCTCTGTTGCACAAAACACTAAAGTACTCACACATAGGTCCGAATTGGACAAGAATACTGATTTGACCAGCGCAGATGTACACCGTACAGAATCCCCACTTAAAATCTGTGTTCAGAATGGAGTACTAGCTTACTATTGGATGTGCAGTATACTGTATACTTCAAGTTGCCTATTTAAATAATTAGGTGAATGGTACAATATTTATATTATTAGTCATTATTATATTTATTTTATTCCACGATAAAATGGTAATGATCACTGTCACATGACTGTATTACATTTGACGTGACTGGCGTTCAGTTGGTGTCAACTTGGAAATGAAAATGGTTAAATTACTTTCTGCCTTGTTTGCTTTCTTCAGTGAGAGATTTGCAGCCTTGCCTCAGTGTGAGAAAGCATATGGGAATGCTAACCTGCTATTCCAGGATCCCAGTCTACCATGTGATCATTTAGTTGTACGCAAACATAGACTTGCATCTGCTGTCCCCTCCAGCAGATGTAAGTGGGGTTGATTGAACGGTGTATCATTAATCAGTGCCATTCCGTTCTGCCTCCGTCTGCTCTGAAGAGATCTACAGGAATCCGAAGTGGAACTGGATTTGTTTTTTGAAGGTTTATTTATTCAGGGGGTTTCTCTGCTGTGTATTAGCCTTAATTTGAAGCAGCTGAGGTTGAGTTTAGAGCCTGAAAGATGCCCAGGCTGGGTAATTATAACAAGCATGCATTTTTTTGGACGTGAGGTGAAGGGGCATTTTTCTCCGCCTCAGGCTGAGTGGTCTGGATGTTTCTCGGCTGGGCCGTTGGGGTCGGGTGACGCCCAGTGGGTACTGTAGGACCTGCGTGTAATTGTTTTGTGACCGTAAGCACTTAGTCTGCCCAAGTTCAACCCCCAAATTTTATCATAAACTTCCATTTCTCTCTATCTCTGAGTCTTCTAATTCCTTTTTTTCTTGGCACTCCGATGTGAATGCACTTTCCTATAGAACACACACAACGTGACCTCTGTGTAGAGGGGGAGGGCTGCAGGGGTGTGTGTGTGTGTCATTTCAGGGGCTGAGTCGGGTGTGCATGGGGGTGTTCTCCCCATTATGTGCGTGGAAAGCAGCTAAAGATGAAGTGGCAGTCATGAAAATGGCATTCTTTCCAGAAATAAAAGCTCTGAAGAGGGGGAAAAAGAAAAGCGAAGGAATGAAAGTTGCATTTGAAGACCTTTATGAGAAATCCGGCCATAAGGTCAGAAGCTCCATGAGAAGAAAAGAGGAAGAACAACATCAGAGGAGATACAGAAACACGTGTGAACAGCTGTGGAGATGTTTGTCTCTTCTTCTGGCTTGGGAATTTTTGCTTCGTCACAGATTGCAGAACGACAGACTTGATCATAGGCCATACTCGGAGTAGATGCTATATTTGTTATAAATAAAAACCAAAGCGGTTTTACAGTCTGTTCAATATGTTGTACTGTTGTGTACGTACCTGTGTGTCAATAGTTCAGCTAGTAACAAAACCTTGAAACATGTCTTTCCAAAAATTTCTAGTTGACAAGAAGTCACGAGATGTGTCCCCAATGACAAACTTATAGCCAAACCTGCTCTAAGAGCCCCACTGTCCTGCAGAGTTTAGCTCCAACTTACCTCAACACCTAGTAAGACCTTGATTAGCTGGTTCAGGTGTGTTTTATTTGGGGTTGGAGCTAAACTCTGCATGCCAGTGGCCCTCCAGGAGCAGGACTGGACACCCCTGGTCTAGTATACGACTGATTTCATCATTCTACTACAGAGTCTGATAGTCCCTTCCCTTCCACTATGCAAGAAAAGCTGAAACGGTTGAGTGCATGAAGTATATGCTGGTGTAGTTTATATGACCATTGCTATTATAAATGTGCAATGAAATACAGCAGTGGGCATTTACTTGTACTTCTGAAATTGGTAACATCCCTGGTGTTTTTGAGAGTGAAAATGAGGATGTAAAATATATATTTTTTTGTATTTTAGTATTTTGTTTATATTATTATTTTTAAGCTAACCTCCAGAAATGTAATAGAAAGATCTGAAAAATGCATCACATGATACCTTTAAGTCAGCATGACAGCATTACCATCCCTTGTTTTGGTTTATATCAAAACTCAAATAATAGCATCTACTCTCATCAATAACAATAAGTACTGCCAAGTTAGTCTGCTTATTTTCCCTAGTCATGCTATGTATATTAGCTTGGCCCTAAGTAAGCTAGCACGACTGTACTGTGCGCTTAGCACTTTGCAGTCTGTTTGTTAGTCCTAGTCGATTTTTGGCAGATTCGATATTCTCTCAGATCTCCATGACATTCAGAGTTTGATCATTCTGTGTGATGTATTGCAGGGTAAAGGCCAGTGATAAAGCATCCTAGTAACTCGCACACCTCCTGGCTTTCTTCTCTATCTCCTGCTCTTCTTGTCTGTTGAGTGCTGTGTTCGATGATCAATAATTAACAATTTTTGGCTGCTTTCTGGGTTTGACTGCTGTTTTTGTGTCTGAAGGATTGAGCACATCTTTCCCTGCATTCTTACCATTCTCTGTGTGGGAGTCCACAGCGCCTGCTGGTGTCAGAAATGAGGAATGCAGAGGCAGAGTGTGTGCCGTCGCTAGAGCATTCGGATGAAATTATGTACTCTACTCTTTTTGGCTTTAGTTTGATCTCATTTCAAGGTCTTACATTTAGAATATTTCAGTCTGAAGTTTATCTCCATCATCTCTAATCTCCTTTTTTGGTTTTAGTGAGAATTTTAATGTGTTGTTTTTTTTGCCGCAGTTGATGAATTCATTGGCAGGACTTCTGATGGATTAAGTTTTTTGATCACTTGTGACTTGTGTTTTTCTAACCTTCTACTGAAACAGTGACCACAACAATAGGAACTTCTCGGGTTTTGTTTGATCTCAGTGGTTTTGAACCTGAATATGTTGTGAATCCAGAGAGACAGAAGAGATGCGTTTGAGTCATTTGAGCTTGCGTGGGGCTTTGGAGGGGTCATTCCTTTAAGTCTCTACACAAACCTTTAGTTAAGGACCGATCAACAACTTCAGCCCCATGAATCTCTTGTTTTTATAAAGACCATAGTGGTCAAAGAAAGGCTGACGTGAAAGTGCCCAGTATAGCTATCAAGGCCTGGAGACCTTTCAAAGGGATTCTTCTGTCTAACCTCTCGTTTTAAAGGCAGACTGTGGTAACCAATACAGGCCTCCATACCAGTGAAGAAAAGCCTTTTACATGCTGTCGGGAAGACTTTCACTGTTTTACTGAGGCTTCTGTGCGTGTCCATGGACACTGAGTTTTTTTAATCCTTGTAATTTTGGTACAACTAAAAGGAACGGGGCAAAATGAAGTTATTTTTATATACAGTATATGCAGTTTTATTTGAGTGTACATTCGGCCCTCATTTGTAGTTAAATTCTAAGGCAGCATCCAACTAAAATGGAGCCTCATAAGTGACTGATTTGGGACATGCTTCATTGAAACTCTCACAAATAGCGTTGGTCGCATGACGTTTACGATTGGTGCCACTCCCAGTTGATTCCAGTAGAGTCTAGTATTAGAACATGTTGCAATGCTAATGTTTGCGATACTTTAGTAGAGTTCAACAGTCGGGTTTTGTAAGTAAAAATCACATTGATTTTCTCCACATGGGTATTGATTTTAATGATGATAAACTTTTGAAGGCAGACCTGCTGTGAGCTCCGAAGTTGTTAATCGATGGTATATATTTTTGTAGAATCCATCACCCTGTGTCATTTCAGCTCATTTTTGAAATAATGCTGTTCGGCAGTGGAATTTCTGGGAGAAAGTACATTACCCATGATTGTGTACAAAAAGCTCCACCAATCTGAGAATCGCGACAAGCAAGCCACGCCAAAAGAACTCTGAATATAGGTCATTCGCAGTGCTTCATTGGATTTGGTGGCTGATGAAGTTTCCCTTCGCTCTCAAACTACTTGGTCTCTAACTTAAAATATATTGTTTCTACCTAATTAAAATCATTATCAAATATTTATCCATTGTTGATTATTTCATTCACAGTGCTTCATGGGATTGTACGGTAGTTCTTTCTTCAAAGCCATTAAGTAAATAGTCTTGTACATTTTTCATTTCGGCCAATACTTTTTTCAAATGTAATGTTGCGATTCACTTCGTAGTTAGTAGCCGTAACCGTAAGGACGCTGAAAAAGTGGATGTACATTGTTGTGCTGTATAAGCATTTGGAACAGGGTTCATATTTAAGCCAGGCTTTGCTCTGTCTGACTTATTAATTATTTAGTCCACTTAAACTCCTTTCTTACAATCAACCACAAGCTTGCATTCAGATCGGCCTTCATCCGATCAACAACCAAATGATATGACCAAGTTCCAGCCATATATTGTTTTTGTTTCTTTGTTCTTCGATAATAAATTTCATTTGTACATCATACACAGCACAGAGGATAAAATCAGTCGCCACTCCAGTTACATCGCAACTGTAAACACATTTTCCACACTCAGCAACCTTTGTCTGCCATTGTCTATTTTAGGCATCGACTTTTCTGCTCCTGTGGTTAATGAACCTTAATCGAGACCTCCGAAGTAAATGGCTAACATCTTTGTTCAACTGGTTAGCATGGGTTTGTTAGCAATCCTATGCGGCCTCTATAGACGTCACCAAAGTGCTGAGCCATGTTTCTTCTGTCTGAAGATGACAACAATCAGATCTTTGGCGCTGACAGTGAGTAGTATCATGCCGTCCTTCATTGTCGTCAGGCCGTACATTATTTCTGTTAATGTCACGGCACGCCACTGGAAATCTTTTACGTAAACAAATATTTGCCTCCTAGCGACCGCTCGCGAGAAACTTGCTAGGAAATAGACAAAATCACTTTACCGATGTATTGTTTCGAGGTGACCTCGAGGGTCAGGGTTTCTCTCCGCTGTTTTCTATCCTGATGAGCAGATAAATAACCAAACCACCCAGAAGAAAAGAGTCTAGAAGACTTTTATGTTGAAACAATGTGATGTCCGATTAAACGCACACATGCATGCTGGAGAGGAAAGAGGCATGGAGGGATGCTGCATGTGAGTTTAAAACCTAGCTTGCTCTATTGAGATGGTAATGAAGCAGATCTGGCGTGCTTTAAGCGAGGGCCACCGCAGGGCCACACAGTTCTCAGCAACGTCCTGCTAATACCCTCACATTGTTCCCTCGTACCCTGAGAAAGAAGAGGGGGAGGGATGGGCGACGAGAGCAGTGCTATGTATTTTAAGAAAGGGGGTGAGATGGAGAAATACACTTGGAGAGGATGGATCAGAACAAGGGAGAGAGAGGGGGGCAGACATGATGAAGAGAGACAGGAAGGAGGGGGGCCGAGATAACTAAAATCCAGAGCATGAGCCACAACAGAGCACAGAAGAAAGAGAGAGAAAGAGAGACCGGTGGACCAGGAGGAAGACCGGACCTCTCTCTGACAGGATGACAGGAAGTGGACTCTCTGGAAAGGTGACGTTTTGTTCAGTCTTTCATCTGTCACAGAAGTCGTCACAAACAGCAGTTGTTAGCATAGATGGCACGTTTTAGATTTAACTCAGTAAGCTCGTCTTGCATGCGTTATGTTATCTACAGTATCTGTGTCTCGGTACAGTCGTGAGGTGTGCTCCGCAGTCACACAAGCGAGAATCAGAAATCTGCTAGGCAGACCGAGTTACATAACTCGCTGATCTGCAGAGGAGACCAACACGTTACCATGCAATGTGTCTGTATGCTGTGGTGTGATAACACGTACCCCTGTTAGTGTTTAGCATCATATGGTATCTGAAGTGTGTGCTGACAGTGTGTGAATATGCAGGGCTTGATTCAGCTGCTTTGTAATGCTGTTGCTGTAAGTTTTCACACAGGCAGTGTTTCCTTTCAGAGGCATATCTGCTCTCATTTTGAGGTCGTCTCTCTGGGTTATGCATATTGCACTCACACACTCACTCACTCACACATACACATACAACCACATACACACATTTATCATTTTTGCTTTTCTGATGCTTCTTGATCACTCATTGTTACAAACTAGGGGGAAAAATACATGCGCATTAACCTAAAACCCAAAAAATATATTATCGGTAACCTAAAACAACATAAAATATACAGTACAAATACATTACACAAAATACACAGCGCGACTTGGACTCAGTTGAGCTCATGTGGGAAAGATTGTGTTCAAGCATATGCAGAAAGCACTAGGTCAAGGCTCCAACACATTCTACTTTAAAACATCACATTCAGCAAATAATCACACCTTCTCGTTCTCTCCTGTTTCAGGCTCCTATTCCAAAGAGTGTCTTGATCTCTATTCCCATCTCCAAGTCTTCCGTCTCTCGTTTCCGGAACAGCGTGGAGGGGCTGAATCAGGAGATTGAGCACATCATTATCCGAGACACGGGAGACAGAGAGGAGCAGCTTATTGTGAGTGTTCTTTGCAGAATCATGTCAAGCACACTCTGTTACATAATCAGGTGTCCTCATAGAATCCCTAAAGACACTGTGTGTGTGTTTAACTAAAGTTATGTTTCTGTTGTTTACAATCATTGCACTTTTTCTCTGCCCAGCCTCAGGAGGCTCCAGACGGGCATCGGGCTCCTCCGCCCCTCTGCCAACGCAGCGCCAGCTCCCGCAGCATCGACACGCAGACTCCCCTGGGCATCGCAGCGGGCAGTAACCACAGCAACAGCAGCAGCCGTTCTCAGTCCATCTCACCCACGTTCCTAAACGTGCCAAGTGAGCCCTGCAGCGATAGTCCTTCTCCCCACGAGGACGAGACTCTGCCTGACGGCTGTGAGAAAGGTACAGCTCACATATTTTCACACCCACATACACGCACTCAGGGCTGTTCACATGTCCTGAGGCCCACACAGATCTGCACACGCTTTTTCTGCATTGATGGGTATGAAAATGTGTGGAATGGTTTTAAACGTGCTCAAATTTGTTATATGGTGCTGACAGTGCTACGCTTTTATTAGCAGCTAAATGCTTAACCAAAATATTAAAGTGTAACTTCGCCAATTTTCAACCCACTTTGGATTGTTACCGAGAAATTCACGTTTAATGAACCGCTTCGTGGCTTTCGTCAAAACCACAGATTATACTTCCAGATTTTTGTATTCCCGCCCACGGGCAGTCGGATCAACAGAGGGATATTAACAGAACGGTTATTGTAAGAGTAGTTTTATCATCAAATTATAATTTGTTTGCCCTTTCAATAGCATTATGGAAAAAGTGGAACACTATGGAAACAGCTTTCTAACCTGTACGTGACAGCGTTTTTCTTCTGACAGAACGGCAGTTTCTTTCAGTTTTTTTCCCTTCGTTTGGCCTAAAACTCAGTTCATGGTCATCCTGTTTGAAATGTTGACTAAAAACATTAACAAAAGGTTTTTCAGATTTTCAGTCGCACCATTCTCTGTGTTTCATGTCTCCCACATATTGATAGTGGTTTCCTGAGGCCCGCAAATTATATGCAATATCCTGGAAAACGAGCGTTGAAGAAGCCCTGGTATTAGATGCGTTTTTAGTGATCGGATCACAAATGGTCAGCCAAGACACATTACCATTACATCTGGTATTATCATGCGTTTCAAATTTGTCTCCTGTGACCACTTGCGTATGTAAATATAATATGTTATAATATAATATAGGGCCTTTTGACAATAGGGATGTGCCCGAAGCTTACTTCTGAATTCGGGAAGGCACAGAAAATGAATACCGCATTCTACGGAGCCCCTAAAGGGGACATGGTTAGGCTTGCTGTGGTAGTCGGTTACATTACAGGACATCAGATTTCACTTATCATGTGAAGAAAGTAAGGAGAGATAACTGATAGGACGATGGTGGAGGATTTGGTGCGCAACAAATCCTGAGCGTCATTGATAAATATCTGATCTTGCAAAATGTGTGATCCGTATCGCAAATTGAAAAGTGCCAATTCACCAATCAGCTAGTTGCTTATATTTAGATTTTTTTTTATTTTATTTTTTGGTATTAATTTTATTATTTTAATAATATTATTAATATTTTAGCAATTTGCACATTTTGTAAGAGATTGATTTAAAGACTGTCAGAGTTATTTAGCATGCTAATTAGCATCTGCAGTTTGACTGACATTCGTACTTCTCCATTTTTTTGTTGAGTACTATGATAGTTTTAGAAATAAAAGGTCATATTTTGAATTCTACATTATTGAATTCTACATTAGGGTGACCATAATTTAGTTTTCAGGACAGGGGGGCGTGGTTGGGGGGTGAATGCACCAAAAAATACTTGACAAATGCATTCACAACCTTGCAACTATGTTAATGTACTTGAATACATAAATTAATACATCATTTCCATTCAACGTTTGGCCCGCAACAATAGAATAATAAAAAATAGTTTAGCTTTAACACCTTTTACATGACACCGTTTCTTTTCATGACCATAGGTTAAAATAAAATAAAAAATCTACTACAATATTTAAGTAAAAAATAATTTCAATCCTCCTGATGTCCTTTTGTATACTTTCTAGGGGTGTAACGATACACTCAGCTCACGATTCGATACGTATCACGATACTGGGTTCACGATACAATATGTATCATGATATTTTGAACAAAATAAAAAAATTAAACCGAAAATCAAACAACAGATTTATTTAACATTAACAGTGTTCAATAAATGTCTTTTTATACATACAACTTAAAGAATTTACAATACTTCAATATAAATCAAGATTTAGTTTAACCCTCTGTATGTAAAATTAACAATTGACTAGGTGTCACTGACTAATAAAACTACTTTGTATAGATGTCTTCTATACAATTGTCCTTCTTTCACTCTCTTTTTCGCACCTGGTTGCAGGAGTTTGTCTTTGTGGTGCCGTTTTAAATGAAACCAGTGCTCGAAGTGGGGCGGTACTCACCGGTACGCAGTACTGGCTCTTCTACATTTTACTCTTAAGCGTACCTGCAATTTTTCTTGCGAACCGCTACTTCCTTCTACCACTGACAGAAAAAGCGTCAGTGAGCCCGTTTCACATTTTACTCCGTTTGCAGTGCGTATGTGGTGCGTATTTTTTCTGCACCCATGTTAACAAGTTAGAGCTTTCACTCTGCACACGGATGCGCTCCAGCGCTCCAGACTTGGAGGAGTTCCGTTTTCGCGCACACACACACACACACACACACACACACACACACACACACACACACACACACACACACACACACGACTTGTTTAAATACATTGATGCTGTTAATAACAATAAATTGTTGTTATACCAGCAATATCTTCAAGTTTTGTTTTTCACTGTAGAAATCTCAAATGTCATGATTTGCCAATGCAAGAGAGTACCGGCACCTTTTTTCCCACTTCAAGCACTCCATGAAACATCATATTTGTTGTGTTCGACGTCCTGTTAACAGTGTTTGTTTACAGTATTTACACACACTTCGTGTTTTGTCTTTTTTTTTTTTTTTTACCGTTCTCCTGTCGAGTAAGTGGAAAACCAAAATGCTGCCAGACGTCGGACTTGTAAGTGGACGGAGCATCCTCTATTTCAATTTCAGTCGAACTCATTTTGCCTTGCTACTGCTCAGTTCAAGCGATTCATTTGAGCGTGAATGCAAGCGTGACGCAGGTGCATTAGCTCAACCAATAGGATAAAACGGACGTCATCGTAAATTTTTTTTTAAAAAATCGGCATAACTCTACGATACATATCGTAACATTTTTGCATCGCGATACATCGTACCACGATATATCGTTACACCCCTGGGCTTCTAGGTCTCTATATAGCACCTTTATTTGACACTGACACGTACGTGCCAGCTTCACACAGGTCCCGACCGAAACAAAAACATGGGAATTGTCTCTGTAAATCATCTGTGAATTTACATTTTTATGCTGTTCAGGAGCCATGTGCCACTGTTGATAAGCAAGCGCTGCTCTGTCTCTCTCTTGTGCTCTCGTGGTGCTGAGGGTAATGACTGAGATGCAGTTTGACCAATGTTTGCGTTACGTACATGACCGACTGACCAATGGTGGCGTACGAGAGGGCGGGACCTAAAGCAATGCAAAAACGGCAACTGTAGAAAGCAAAAGCCGAATCCCGGACATTTTGGTTGATCTAGAAATCCCGGCCAGACGCTTTTTTAGGTCCAAATAGAGGGCATGTCCGGGAAAAAGAGGACATGTTCTAACATATTTGTGTTACTCTGTTGAAGAACTGTGCAGTCTGTGTAAATGTGTATCTGTGTTCACATGTAGATGGACGTCATAGCTGCTTAGTCACATTATAAACATTGCATTTTTAAGATATAATAGAATAATTCTGCACTTTATCAAGCTGTTTTTTGGTGGATGTAATTATACAGGACTTCCTTAAGACTGATTGTTCAACTAATTGTTCACCTCTCTGTTGAATTCTGCACACATATCACCTTCTCTGATAAGCCTGTCCGAGTTGTATTGTCATTCTACTCATTTTTTTTCTTGTGTCATTTTCACAGATCTGGCCCCCAGCTCACCGCTACCCAAATACGCCTCATCCCCGAAGCCGAACAACAGCTACATGTTCAAACGCGAGCCACCCGAGGGCTGCGAGCGAGTCAAGGTCTTCACAGAGGAAACACAGTGAGTGCTGCAGTGTGTCCTGAAACACTGCTTTATCTGCTCTCTCTGCACTCTGTTCTCCACTGTTGTGTTGCGGCATGAGCCTTGAAATGATGATAGCGTAACATTTACAGTGACTTCAAAGCTGAGTCAGTGCTTCTCACCGTCTTATCGCTGTCCTTTTTCTTCTCCTCAGGGCCAGGCCTCCACGAGAGATCCCACAGTTCCTGTGCCCAGATAGGAACAAGGTCAACTTCATCCCCAAGAGCGGCTCCGCGTTCTGCCTGGTCAGCATTCCCAAACCGCTGATGCCCACACAGGAGCTCAACAACCTCAAGAATCAGAGCTCCGCCCACATCACGCCCGAACCCGAGCCGAGAGTCTCGCGGAGAACATGCATGCTTTCCCAGCAGCCCTCAGGCTCCTCCCCCTCCTCCTGTCTGTCAGAGAGTTAGACACGCCCCTCATCGAGCGTCCTAGCAACTGCATCCACACACTCTGTACATGTCAATAATCGAACATGATAAAAAAAAATCTGACTCTCAGAGAACAAAGTGTTTATAATAAACGACGGCTTTCGTTGGATGAAAAGATGATGAAACGGTTGCCTTTTGCAATGCACATTTTTTGCTTTGTGCTTGTTCTCAAAGAACAAAGTGGCCATTTTGAGGGTTTTGGGTTTGGGATAAATGTATTTAGCTTTATATTATTGCTCTACCTTTCCTAGAGTGAACTTGAGAATGTGTCTTGGATCACTTTGAATAGTGGCTACATAGATCCGTTTTTGTGAGACACAATGTATATTTTATAATAGTTTGCAGTGGATCGCGTTTGCGAGAATCGTTTCTGTCGTACTAGGACCAGCACATCATTGAATACAAATGATGCCATTTCAAGTGAGACCAAGAGACCTGGTAGGATGAATTCTGGGTTGATGAAGGTCTCTCAGACTGAATCGTTGTCACAGTTGCAGGCCTTCTTCATTCTGTCCAGACAAAAGCAGCTGTGCTTCTCTGCCTTTTCTCCTCTTCCTTTCTCACTGGCGGCGAGGAGACAGAAAGGTGTTTAAGATAAGAATAGCGAGTGTGAGTGAAATCGCCATGTTTGACAGCTACAGGACGAGTGGCCTGTAAACCTGATTCTTTTGTTTGCATAGCTGTAAAATGCGTTTCAAATGCATATGGGTCCAAACTCTGAACTTCAAACCCAGCAGGGAACAAAGTGAGAGGAGGGCACGACAGGATCTGGGTGGACAGACAGATGGAGTGTTTTCTCACCTCTCACAATGATTAAGCCGATTTAGCTCCAGGAATGTTTGGAAAAAAAGGACACGATAAGAACAAAATCGAATTGCAAAGATTTAACGCATAAATGTCCAGGTAGTTAACGATTCAGATGATCAGAACATTCATGTAATGTTTCCTGTGATATCCAATGAAATAGTTTACAAAGTCAGAGCACATTATTGTCACCAGATTGATTTAATGCATGCATTCTGGGAAATTTCAGTCGTGTGTGTGTGTGTGTGTGTGACTAGATTCAAGCAATTAAAAACAGCGCAGATTTTCTGTCCGTTTCTGTGTCTAAATGAACTAGGCTGCTTACGTTGCTGTCATTTTCATCCTTGTTGAGCATTTTGGCTGATTTCCTGTGCTGTAGTTGTTTTTAATCATTATTATGTAAGAAATCAAGTAGTGTCTGATGAAAGATTGTCGTTTTATGCAGCTCACACAAGTGCTTCTGTAGACTTGCCCAAAGAAAACATTTCCTGTGGCTCAGTGACAAGTCATTGTAGATTGAAAAAAATGGAATTATAAGGCGACTTATAGATGGATGGATCACCCAAAAATGAAAAATCAGTCTCTCAGCCTCATGTCCTTCCAAAACTCTATGACTGACTGACTTCTGTGGAACATGAAGATTTTTTTGGGAAATGTTTCGGTGTTTTGTTGTTCTTTTTTGGTCCATACAATGGGAGTCACCAAAACCGTTCGGTTGCCAACGTTTTCAAAATCCCTTCTTTTATGTTCCACGGAAGAAATAAAGTCATACAGGTTTGAAATGAGTAAACGATGTACTAGTTGAACGCTGCATCAGTCATCAGTTACAGGAGTGATTTAGGATTTCCAGCTTAAAGCTCAGTTGCAGGATAACGCACATTGTCCGGCTCGTGATCATCTCTCGCTCGTGTTCTGTGAGGTTGTGCTTTGTGTGCAGGCCAGGGTGGGGTTCCTCACAGTTGTTTTGTTGGGAGGCATTTGATCAGAGTTCCTGTTTTTTCTTGTTCACTGTCGAAGTTTAAGGTATTGTTTTGAGATTTAAGCTAAATACAACATAAACCTGGAATTTTTGAGCACTTTTATACCAGCATTGTGAATCATTACAGGGCCTCCATGTTTGAACTGAAATAAGCTCACAGCCTGTGATTACTATCGTAGATCAGTACTCAGGAATGTAAAAACAGCAATCTCTTCTGGCAACGGCACAAGAATCCAAGCGTCTCTTGCTTCAAACACAAATTGATAATGTTTTATCAAGCGCTTTGTATATCTCCTTAGGATATGTATTGAAGTAGAGAAATCTCTCGCCGTAGGGCCAATATTAATATACTTTTATATGGGTAGTGGCCTTCTTTCTAATTCGAGCGGAATATCAGTCAGATATTAACAATCCATATGTACCTTAACGCAGGGACAGTGATGTATGATGGGATACTTTGTTGTATGCTGTCTGTCTCAGTGGATGTTTGTGCACATATTGTACACCGTCTGTCTCAGTGGATGATTGTGCACATATTGTACACCATGTAGTCTCCTGTGTTGTTACATCTATGGAACTCAACGGAATAAAGTTGCACTCGCTCCAAATGTCTGAGGGTGTTATTTGACGTGCGAGTTGAGTTTGGGGTTAACCGCTTTTTCAATAATGACATGTCTTTGTTGGATGATGTGAAGTGTGTGATCATTAGTTGGTGCTGGTATCAAAGAGACCCCAAGAATATTAAACTAAACCTTCCAAACTTAAGAATCATTAAAAAGTGTTTCATCTCTTGCTGAGAACAAGAAATGTGGAGTAATGAAAATATTTGTATTTTGGCAGTAGATCTCGGACATGTGTTTTTGGACACGCCACCTAGTGGAAATCATGCTGTAATGATGCATGTCTTCGTAAAAGTATGACCATTTATTTTCAGTCCTCAGGCAAATAACTAGTAATATGATTGGTTTGGGGAAAAGTCAGGTCTTGGGAAAATATATTAAATACTGTGTGCAGAATCAAAAGGGATTGACACTAAATTCTACATACTTTAGCATCATAATACAGTATGATATTGTCTTACGTTTTATGTCATTAAGATGTTTTTTTTTTTTTAAACATTCATACTTTTATTCAGCAAGGATGCATTGCACAAGTTGATCAAAAGTGACAGTAAAGAAATGTATAATGTTACAAAACATTTCTATTTCACATAAATGCTGTTCTTTTGAACTTTCAATTCAACACATTTTTTTTATTTAAAAAAAACTCTTAAAAAAGTATTCAAAAACCTTTCATCTTCCAAACTTTTGAGTGTAACTGCATATAAATGTTGCACACTGCTTTATTTCACACAAACTGCTAGCAAAAACAAATTGAAAGACATGTAAAAGTTTATGCTAATTATTTACCATAATCATAAGAACAAATATGTGCTTATTTACATTCAATCGCTGTTACAATCTCCGTTCACTGACAACACCGATGAACTGATGAATGAATGAATCCTCTATGGAGTTGTTAGTGGACCCATCAGTAAAGGGGTGCTGTAGTTTGAGCCCACTCCCCCCACACACACAGTTGTGTGTGTAACGTGTTGCTGGAAGGTATTTGAAATGGTTCAGTCATGCGAACTCTTCAGCCGTCGTCCACTGACACCCCTCCCTTCTCTCACTCTTTTTTTCTGTAAGGTCTTTTGTGAATGTAGGGGCAAAAATGTTCACACGGAGGGCAGTCCAAACAGGGGCTTTTTCCCAGTGTCTCCCTACTCCACCTCAGGTCAGTCCCAGACATCAATCCCACAAGGCATCAGCACCTCATTGCCTCACGTTGCATTTAAACCCCACAGACACAGAATGAACCATGAGAAATGCAGAAAATAGACCATTGATGATCTTGCAGGCACACGTATGGCACTCTTTTTTTGGTTTAAAACTAAAAGAAGGAAGAGTGACGTAAAGAAGTTTGTCCGAGGGGAGCCCATTGGACATGGGGTGTGTTTAGCCTCACAGGGCTTTCTGATTGAATGCACTAAGAAATATGACATAAGTCTGTGAATGCAACAGTGCTGAATCTCTTTGGGGAAAAAACTGCAAATTGTTCTCCCAGTGAGCTCAAAATGGTTCTGCTGACAGGTTCCATCAAAACCTCAGTGTGAGACTCTGAGTGTGAGCGAGAGCCGGACGCCCCACTGAGGCCCTGGAAGCTTGGCCTCTAATCACACTCCCAGCCTGGGATCATAGGCCCAGATTCCTCACGTTTTCTCTTCGCTCTGAGCGTGCAAGACTCATTGTTACAGGCTCAGCTCAAACACCGTCCTGTTAGTTTAGACCTGACAAAGGATCAGCTGCTTCAACACAGTCATACAGACTCCTACAGGTCCATACACAGTAAAAAATGCAGTGTCAAATTAACACTTAAAGTGTTAATTTTAACACTACTCCGGATCATATATGGTCCCACTCTATCTAGAGTAAAAAGTACACTGTTCGTAGTGTTGAATTTACAGTGTTAATATAGCACCGTACAGTGTAGAAAAATTACACTGCGAGTGTCAAGTGTTACACTTACAATTTTTACACCATGGGGTTTTAACACCCCTGGTGTTGATTTAAATCCATTGGATTACACTATAAGTGTCATTTATAAAGTATTCTGTTCAGTGCAAAAACAATTTACATTATTATAGTGTTAATGTACAAGATCAGACATAAAATCAAGAGTCTTCAGACAGATGTACAAATCCAAAGTTTATTCAACAAATGGGCAAAGTGGCTCCTTTAAAACATATGCCAGATGTGAAAAGGTCAAATTATCACATTCATGAGGAGTTGCAAAGAAAAAGCAAAAAAATAAAAATAAATTAAAAAAGCATAACATCATCTAATTTGCCAAGACATGAACAAATATGACAGGTAGATTTGAACAAGATTGCAGAAAACTACTTGTCGACAGTTGTGTACCATCCATGAATGCAGTAGTAGTATTTGAGTTTATTGCCACCGGCAGCGAGCAGGTATGCTGTGTGGTCGGTTCAATGCAATCAAGGTGTTTTTGTATGCTGGTCTCTGCCAAAGACAAAAATAACAAATCAAAGTCAGCTCTCCAATTGGCCGTCTTTATAGTTTTCCACAATACAGTCAACCCAAATGGCAATATTTTGAGGCAGACAATAAATTCTCTTCTCTTCTATTATATATATATAAAAAATAAAAAAAAACTGCACTAAAATTAAACTGAGAGGGGTTATAGCACTTACGTATAGAGGGAATGCGCATGACGTCACAGTAAGCGGAAGTCGCTGCTGTTCCGCTCACTGAGTGGCAGAAAGACTGAGCGGCAGCATTGGTTTTCAGTGTGAATGCTGCGGAAAAACACAAAACGCGTCTAAAACGGTTAAGAGCTTTGAGACTGACTGTACAAATAGATTTGACAAGAAATATGAGGTATATTTTTACAGACTACCTAAAGCTACAGAACAGAGAAGCAAATAGATAGCTGCAATTCATAGAAACAACTGGACTCCAGGCAGCGAAAGGTGGATTTGCAGTTATCATTTTTGTGTCAATATGCTGGATTTAGTGGTAAAATCATTCTCTATATATTGTATTGTTATATATTGCAGTGACAACTCATCAATCAAATATTTACCACTGTATATTCTGTATAATTTGACATTTTTAAATAAACACTGACAAAAAACTATACAAGTTTTAAGTCTAGACGATATGATATATATAACATTGATATAAGTGATCACCTGGATTTAGACCTGCCTATATTGTATATAAAGCGTTCACAGGCAAATTTGCTGTTTGTATTTCCCCGGTGTCAAAATCAGGCACATATAAATGTCAGGAAACACGATTCCTGGCTGCATGTTAATATCCATGGATCACTGGATCTTTAGTAAGTTGTAAGGGACACTATATTGAGTCCAATCTTTAGTTTAAACTGATAATCGTTTGTTTTACTTGCGTTTTCGCAGTTTCCCCTATTAAATCCAGTCACGCAGCTGCTCTTCTGCCACTCAGTCCGGCTGAGGGGGCGTGTTCCGGCGGGAAAGTGACGTTAATGCATTCCCTCTATTGTTGTCCTACTGTTAGTTTAACTGCTTCTGTATTGTTCTCATTTGTAAGTCGCTTTGGATAAAAGTGTCTGCTAAATGAATAAATGTAATGTAAATAGTGACAGAAATGCCCAAATTTACCTTTTTGAAGACAACCAGGTGTTTTTCAGCTTGATATGAGCACATCTTTCCAGGTCTCTTGCAGCCTTGTGGTGATGGTGGAATCAAATCAAGGAGGAGACAAATTGATGCAAGATCGCTTCCCCATTCTAAATTACAGATGTGACAACTTCAGCAAAAAATGCATGTGCGCATATAGATAATCTTATTCTGAATTATAGTCTAACCTGAATCATCAGTTTCATCATCTTTCACAACAGATTCTGCAGAGTCAATCAGGTCCTTGAAGCTCTTGGGAGAAGCCTTTCCAGGAACTTAGTTGAGGTCTTCTAACCAAAACTCAAAAAACAAAAAAACATCAACAGTTACATAGCATAATGACAACCCAATCTCTCTCAGTGCCGGGCAGAGTAGTGCCGTTCACACCTAGCATTAACATTCATCTTGGGTGACGCACAAGTGAACAACTCGAAGTACAGGTGTAAACGCCCCCAAGACGCATTGAGATTCGATTGTTCTGATGAGGTCTAGGCCACATTCTTTTAATAGAGGGTTAGTTCACCCAAAAATTTTAATTCTGTAATTTACTCACCCTCATGTCGTTCCAAACCCGCAAGACTTTCTTTTGTCTTTGAAACACAAATGAAGATCTTTTTGATGAAATCTGAGAGCTTTCTGTCCCTCCACTGACAGCTACGCAACTACCACTTTGACGCTTTTAAAAGTCCATAAAGACATCTTAAAACTAATCCATATGAACCAAGCAGTTTAGTCCAAATTTTATTTTTCTTCTGTTTATGTTTTTTGATTAATGTTTATATGTGAATAAAAGTCTAAATTCAATCTATTTATCACAAAGCGATCGAGTCTCTTCAGAAAAATTGGACTAAACCGCTCAATTCATATAGGTTAGTTTTATGAACCATTTATGACCTTTTTGAAGCGTCAAAATGGTAGTTGCGTGGACTGTCAATGGAGGGACAGAAATCACTCAGATTTAAATACATTCATTTGAGTTTCGAAGATGAACGAAAGTCTTTCCGGGTTTGGAATGACATGAGGGTGAGAAAAGACAATTTTACACTTTTGGGTCAGCTAACCCTTTAACTTTTTGCAGTTTAATATCTTGAATTTACACAATTCATGATGACACATCAATCACTATGCCATTTTGACAATCAAGACAAATCAATCACCAACGACACATGTAAATTCCAGGTCTGAACAAAGGCATTGTGTGGTTGCCCAGTTAGGTTTAGATTTTTCATGTTCATTTGTCATGTATTAAAATTTGTACTGCACATAGAATAAAATATAGGCTAATGATACTCACAATTATGGATTAATCTTAAGCATTCTGTTGCTTTCTTCACTTCTGTTGCAATCTCATAAGAGGAGTTTCCTTCATTCGATTTAAAGACATGTTGTTTAGAATTTATTTGACCCATAATTTGTTAATGTTATTTATAATGTGAACAGAAAATACAGATTCATATTAATAAAATACAGACAGATAAATAGTTAGTACATCATTTATAATAACATGCAGTATGAATTGATAAAGACTGATTTCAAGCTAAAGTACCTGTATGCTCTGCCAGTGCTCACGCAAATACCTGTAAACTGAACTGGAAGACAGACGGATTTATAGATTAGCTCACTTTTACAATGTTTGAATTTAACTGTCATAAAAAAAAAACTTGATGGTAGGAAGTTTGTGTCTTGACGCAGATATGACGACATGATATTCAGTGCTGCTAAGAACAAGTAACATAGAGATTAAGTTATGTCATTCACACTTAACGTTAAACATTGACTGCGTTAATAATGCGCATGCGACACGAAAACGGAATGGTTAACGTTTTAATGTATAACACAGCTACTTTTATACACACAAAACAAATATATAAAATGTATTACCATTTTAAGAATTCTCTCATCTGCGCAGAAAAAAAGCCCAAATAGTGCTGCTTCAGACCTCCTCATCAGCTTCAGTGCCAGGCTCGTCGTAAACCCAGGCCTCGGCGCGACTGGAGGCGGGAATGCTTACTTTCATGAAGACTGTCAACAAACCAAAATGAAAGAAGCTAAATATATATACATAACAAATTGTAAGCACATTCCAACAAATGTATTTTAAAAGTTTGAATTAAATCGGCATGAGAAATGTTTTCTTCTTTTTTCTTCTGTACATCTCTGCATCTCATGAACTTGACGAGCTTCCTTAATCCATACAAAAACGCGCAATTACTCATTTCTAAATGTGTTCACCACCATAGTTTACTAAAAATGTTAATAAATGAATTTACTATTTAATTTTAGAAAGAGAAAAGCAATTCAACCTACCGTCTCGGTCGCATGAAGATAAAATGGCGTTGTCGTCTTACGAGGCAGCAGCAGCAGTCATCGAGGGGCGGAGTCAATATAATTCGGCGCGGTTTTTTGCACTTTCAGTGTAAAAATAAAATTACACTACGTAGCACCCTGTAATTACACTGAAGAGGAGTACTTTTTAACATTGTAGATTGTTAATTTAACTCTTTAGGAATTTATAACTTTTAACACTGGAATTTTTACACTGCCGATTTTACTGTGTAGCACACAAAGATCTTTTCCGGTTTGGTTTTTCTAGAATCCAGAGGAATGCAGAGAGACAGTGTTCCCCTAGTTAAAATTTGAGAACAATTATTTAAGTTTCCTTGTTCAAGCAAATGCAGGGTTTTTGAAGTTCCTTTTTGAAAGGTTTAGGGAAGGGATGGTGAACATTTTGTTTTGTTAAGACGTATAGCGCCCCTTACCGGTGAGACGTATGTATAGCAACAAATATGTTCAATTTTATTGTTTCGCCAAGTCATCCGCTGAATATGGATGGAAGAATAATATTCCTTAGTAATTAAAAGTATTTATTTACAATAGTAAAATATAATAAAAATCTAGTATTGTTTTTTATTTAAAAAATGACTTTTAATTGTAGCTACTTAATATGTGCAAAACATGACATGATTTTATATGAGGAATATCTATTTATGTATACAAATTATGCATTTAAATAACATTAAGGTCTGATTTTGTAGTTAAGCAAAGGGACAAACAAGTTTCCCCCCACATTTATAAACTTGTATTAGTCAAATCAAATGAAAGAGGTGTTTTTACAGCACATTTCACAGATCAACGTGAAAATCTCGTGAAAGTCTACGTTTAAGACCATGATTTGTTCACTTTTGTTCACCCACAAATTATTATTTTCATATTTTTTTAATGATTCTTACTTGTTTTGCTCTGTTAATAAAATGTTAAACGGTTTCAATTTGACTTTCATTATGTGCAAAACACAAGCAATTACATAAACAAAAAACACATAACATAGGTCATATTTAGGTGTTAAGCAAAAGGAAAAACGAGCTATTTTCCACATTTATAAACTTGTTCTTGTCATATTTAAATGAAAGAAATTAGTTTACAGCTCAAAGTGAAAGAGCTCGCGCGTCGTGTTCTACGGAAGCCGCGAGGATTCAAACTGCAGGCGGACGGATGATGCGCAGTTTACGCGTTTTATTGGCGTGAGGAATCCCGGACGAAGACGAGGTTGAGTAGACTCGTTTTCAATTCTAGGTCCTTCCCGTATATAAAGCCTGGGCTCGACTGTATCCCGTACTTTGGGATGGGCTGTCAGAGCGAGCTGACTCGAAACATGATTTAAATTTAGTCTAACGCTAGAGATATGTCTGTTTTCTTTCTTTTACACGCTGTGTTTTCATGAAACTGCTGCGCTAGCGAGCACTGATCCAATATGGCGTTTATGTTTCAAAATTATGTTAATTTGTCGCATTTGTGTAACGCTCTTCTCTCCATAAACCTGAATTATTGTTCGCAAAGCATAAAAACACTAGAAGTGTTGCCTACACGTTCCAATTGAAATGTTAGTGAGATGGAGATTAATAAGTTGCAAAATAATCACTGAAAAATTCTCCTTTTATTGCTGCTTTATTAATAAAGCATTGTACTTCTACCTAAAATTCGAAAGAGGCCACCTTACACACAAAAATAGCACATACGTGAAGTAAATGTGGCTAGCAGTGTGGATCTTTCTCTCTCCCGTCTCCCAACTACTAAATGGTTCAGTTTGACAGACAGACACCCATCAAAACTATTTTTTCTCATTGTACTAAATTCACAAAATATGACCCCATAGTAAAACATCTCAATTCATGCATAATTGTATCTCTGGCTTGGGCTCTTGATTTAGACTGCTGTGTATGTCTGATAGAATACATGGAGGAGGAAGAGAGAGATGTGACAAATGTTCTTCAGTCTGAAGAGAGAGAGGATCTACAGTCTGAAGACACACAAGCTGGACTGGTAAGGAAATGTAGACTAGTAGAAATACTGTACAGTATGCTACTGAATAATCCTTGTATAACCCACTCTTCACTAAAAGACTATGTTAAATGTCCACACACAAACAAACAAATGAGTTGTGTGAATCTCACAAAAGCCCTAATTTTTAAGAAATGTATTATATTTTCCATGAATAATTTTTTATTAAAGCTCATTTGATTTGTTTTTAGCACAATTTCTTCCACAATTTATTATTTTCATGTGTTCTGACATTTTTAATTTAACTATTCACATTTTTTAACTGATTATTCTCTTTACTGTAATACAGGTTTTTTTTTTTGCTCTGTTACAGTAAAATATTATCAAACAGTTTTTTTTATTAAAAGTGCAACCGATATTACTGTGATAAATACTGTGACAATGCAATTCAAACAATCACTTTTTGGTGTTAAAGTAATGAGTATAAGAATCTCATAAACGTTACAAAGTATAATTTCTTATGGTTTTTGGTGAAATACGACTGGGGCTTTTTAGACACTTTTTTTTTTTACACTTTTACCAAAATGCATAATTAAATATTAAATAGCAATAAATAAATCTGAACTGTAATAATTGTAAAATATCAGCTGTCAATGTTTTGTGATCAAACTATTATTGTTGTATTGTGATGTATCAGCAACCTGGCAAAAACTCAAAATCTAAAGAAAATGCAGATGCACAGGTGCTTCCATCAGTCATTCCAGCCCCTGAAACTGTAGCAGCCAATCAGAAGCCCTCTACAGTCCCGGAACAAGTGGACAACTTAGTTATACTTGATCAAAATGGACATCCTATTCAATATGAGAGGGTGGTAAGGACATTGCACTATGATCCATGACCATAAACTACAGGCTATTACTCACACTAGAAGACACGTGTATCACCCGTGTACTTGACTCCGTCACCAGATATACCAAAATGTAAAAATATGAGTTTGACCTTATGTATTCCACCCATTAAGTCATTTTGAATGATATATTTATGACAGTTTTTCCCCACCTCAAAGACAGATGCATTTTTTCCAGGTGATCGTGAAAGGGGAGAATGGACAGTTGTATGGTGTCCCATCTGTGTCTATAGGAGGCCCTCAGATGTTACTACCTCACGGTCAGCTGTTGAAAGTCGCAAACTCATCTGGTAATTAATTATGTTATTTTATTATTAAATATATTACTGATTATTGCTTTTCTAATTATTTACACACACACACACACACTCACCGGACACTTTGTTAGGTACACCTGTTCAACTGCTTGTTAACGCAAATATCTAACTCTAACAACTCAATGAATTTAGGCATGTAGACATGGTCACGATCTGGTGAAGTTCAAAATGAGCTTCAGAAAGGTGATTTAAGTAACTTTGAACATGGCGTGGTTGTTGGTGCCGGATGGACTGGTCTGAGTAATTCAGAAACTACTGATCTACTGGGATTTTCACACACAAACATCTGTAGGGTTTATAGAGAATGGTCAGAAAAAGAGAAAATATCCAGTGAGCAGCATACAGCAGGTCTATGGGTGAAAATACCAGAGGTTAGAGGAGAATGACCAGACTGGTTCAAGCTGAAAGAAAGGCAACAGCAACTTAAATAACCAACCAAGGTCTGCAGAAGAGCATCTCTGAATGCATGTAATGGTGTGGGGGTATTTTCTTAGCACACTTTGGATCCCTTAGTACCAAGTGAGCATTGTTTAAATGCCACAGCCAACCTGAGTATTGTCGCTGACCATGTCCATCCCTTTATGACCACAGTGCACCCATCTTCTGATGGATACTTCTAGCAGGATAATGCACAATGTCGCAAAGCTCAAATCATCTCAGATCATCAGTTCACTACACTCAAATGTCCTCTAATAAAGTGGCTGGTGAGTGTGTTTGTGTATGTGTGTGAATATATAATAGAATAGTTAACATCTAATGATGAAGAAATGCTATAAAACGAATAAAATAAACAGAAAATGAAAAGAATAATGAAGAAAATTGGTTGCTGTCCGGTTCTGCCATTTCTTTCGGTTCTGTTAAATAGGAATCTTTGTGGAGAAAAGACAGCAGCCAATCATCGCATCCACAAAAGACAATGATGGCACCCATAGTGTATCTGCACTAGCGGCTCAGAATGTCACTGGTATTAAAATTCAGAAAAAAAGGTCAGTAAACCTCGTTTGCACATCATTATATCTGTCACATTCTATATCTAATCTGAAAGATTAAATTTCCTATTGTGTTTGTTGCTTTTTATTACCATTTTTTTATTATAAACTACATGCCTTTTTTTTTTTTTACAGCCGATTAGTTTTAAATGTTGAAAAACACTTATTTGAACAGATTTTACAAGTCTTACGCGAATATGGAGCTGAATAGAGCTAGAAAATATGTACTGGATTAGTAAAAAGCATTCATATGCATATGCATGTGGATTGGGTTGACAAACAAACTACCCTAATAAACTCCTGTTCTGGCTCAATTTGTCCCTTGCTTGAACAACAAGAAAACCGCTTCAGGCCGTGCCCTATTCCTGGAGTTTAAGTGTACCTTAAATTATTCACAGTTTTATTGAAATGTCTTCTTATTTCTTTCAGTTCTCCTGATGTATTTGAGCCCCCAGTGAAGCCATTACCACCAGGGGCACCAAACTGGGCTCTAAGACTGCGTGCGTGTGAGGTTTGTCCAGTAGAAAATGGATAAATTGATTTTTTGACAAAATTTTCACTTATAAAAATGTAAAAAAATAACATAAAAAAGTAGTGTAATATGCATGGAAATAGCCTAGAAGCATTGTACTTTCTATTGTGCGTAAAGTCAAACAGATCCATTTACAGCAACACAATCTGATGATGTCAAGCTAATGTGGCTTGGTGAATGTTTTTTTCTGTGTGATTGTTTCATGAGGAGCAGAAGATCGGAGAATCGTACCGTGGTTACTGTAACACAGAGGCGGAGCTTGAGGCCGTTCTGCTTCTACACAAGCAGCAGACTCACGCTGTGTTTGGCACCCGCCAATCACCCTCACCGGCTAAACCTGCCACCAGACTCATGTGGAAATCACAGTATGTGCCCTACGATGGCATTCCATTTGTTAATGCAGGTAATATGGCCCTTTTTGCTTGTGGAATCTGTGGTATGACTTTATGTGAGATACCCTTATGGCTGTTTAGTCATATAGTCTATATGTTATTTTAATGCCAGAACTGTGAGTTTTGACTATAATTCAAAATTGGAATCTGTAGCTTTGGGGACATCTGAATGCTAGTGGTATTGACTGACAAAATTAGCAAACGAAACTTTAGCAGATACGATTTTTTTGAAATAAATAAATACTTTTATTCAGTTGGATACATTAAATAAATCAAAAATGACAGTGAAGGCATTCTTAAAGATTAAGCAGCCAGATTGATCAGCTAAATCAGCTTTAGAATGATGACAGAATGAGTTCTTGTCATCAAAGGAATTAAATTTAAATATATTTGAACAGAAGACAGGTATTTTGAATTGTAATAATATTCCACAATGTTCCTGTTTTTACTTTATTTTTGATTTAAAAAAGCAGACTTGGTGAGCTTAAGAGAAAAATCTTACCAACCCCAAATATTTAAAAAGCAGTGTCTGTGAATTTAAAATTTACAGCGTTGATCTTTTTTTGAGGGGGAAACAGACAAAATCATTATGGAATAAAACTATTTAAAAGATAATTGCGACTTTTTATCTCACAGTTATAAACTTGCAATTACAAGAAATAAAGTCAGAATTGCAAGATATAAACTTGCAATTGTGAGAAAAAAAGTCAGAATTGTGAAACTTGGAATTCTGAGAAAACTCTGACTTTTATTATTTTACTTTTTTACTTTTATTTTACAATTCTGGCATTATATTTCACAACTGCGAGTTTATATCACAAAATTCTGAAAAAAAAGCCAGAATTGTGAGATAATTACCCTAGTCGCAATTACCCTGTTTATTTTTTATTCTATGGCGTAAACAAGCTTCCATACTAATGTGTCCAGATTTTTGTTCAATCAGATTGTTTCTAGAATGAGAATGCTTGCAATAGCAAGTTGCTTGTCAAGGTGGGACATGCCTTGTTCTCAAGCCTTTATTGAATGCTGTTGTTGCAGATAATTTAATGGTTTTACAATATGCACACAAAGTCATTTTATCTTGATCTTTATTATGGTTTTAAGGTAGCAGAGCCATTGTGATGGAATGCCAGTTTGGTCCACGGAGGAAGGGCGTTCAACCTAAAAAAGGGTCAGAGCAAGAAACGAATCAAAACATCCTCTACAAAGCAACCTGCCCTGCCAGGTACACACAACCTACAGTTAGGCCAAGGACAACAGATTTGTTCTGTGCACAGGAAGTTCATTATGAAACCCACACTGTAATATTTGACTATTTTTCAGAATATATATCAAAAAAGTACGAAAATTCCCGGAGTACAAGGTTCCAACAGATCCCAAAGTGGACAAGAAGGTAGTCCGACAAGAGCAGGAGAAAGCCTTCTTCAACCTCAAGAAAAGTTTATGGGATGTTGGAGGCATTGTAAGGTATAAACATCTAGCCATCACAGTCCATCACATGACTGCAAGGTTCACTTCATTCATTTACATTCGTGACAGGTATTACACCCAGCTCCCTACAGAGAAAGCCCACCTGTACCATGACATGGACACTGCAAACCTGCCTCCACTTCCAGAACAGATCTGCTTTGCAGAGGAAGAACAAAATGAAGATGAAGAGGAAGAGACAGAGGAGCTGGACAGTGAAGCCATGCAGGATGTCATGATGGAGGATGGGGTGTCCCTACCCTCTCGACTACACCCGCTCGTGGCAGAGAAGATCTGTGAGTTGGTGGCACAAGGTCATAACCAGGTTTACACTGTCCGCAAGCAGCTCAGGTATGACTCAGATGGTTTCAAATCTCCTTTGTTTTATTTGCTGGAAAACTATTTACTGTTGCTTTGTGAACGCCCTGGCAGGAGGTTTGTGGAACATGAGATGTTCAAGTCAGAGGAAGTGCCTCAGAGACACAATCTGTGTTACTTTCCCACCGTCAATGACATCAAGAACCACATCCATGAGGCTCAGAAAGCTCTTCAGCTGACGGCGGGAACACTGGCTACCTCAGATACAGAGGTGTGAACAGAAAATATGTTTGTAAAGCATTAGATTGGTTAGCACGAATATGCCAACCATTTTCTGTAGTAAGCATTTATTTTTTTGTTGTTGTTGCAGTGGAAAGCAGAGACTAATAACCTGCTTCCAGAGATTTTGACCCTGACTCCTGCTTCTGTGGATGGTAAAATACTTTTGAATATTGTTTGAGATTCGACATAGATTATTAAAACAATAAGTGTTTAATGACTTGAGGCTAGCCTGGTTAAAACCAGACCCTTCTCAGTCGTAACTGAGTTAGGGTCTGGGGAAGGTTCATTGACAGCTCATTTCCAAAGGGACGTCACCAACGGACGTCGCTCAAACGCCTCTGCGCGCAATTGGATAGACCTAAAACCAATCAGATCGATCATCATCTTGTAAAGCCCGCCTCAACGTTTGTGATTGGTGCCTCGATTTGGAAAGATTGGAAATGAGCTTGAATGGGCTCTTCGCCAGACTAACTTGCAGAGCAAATCTAAATTTCGTCGGAAGTTCGTCTGGGTTTTCCCAGGCTAACTTGAGGCTGGAATACACTACAGAATTTTGCCCAGATTTTTGTCATAGTTGCTCAGTGGGTAGCACTGTCGCCTCACAGCAAGAAGATCCCCGGTTCGAGTCCCGGCTGAGCCAGGAGTTCTGTCTGTGTGGAGTTTGGATGTTCTCCATGTGTCTGCGTGGGTTTCCTCCAGGTGCTCCAGTTTCCCCCAGTGTAGGTGAATTGGAGACACTAAAAATTGTCCGTAGGTGTGAATGCGCGTGTGCGTGAGCGCCAAGCCTCCGGGCAACCTACTCCGTATGGCAAGAGATGGCCATAGAATCACCAAGAGTCAGATATGACTGAAATGGTTAATGAGAGAGATACACCAGTTGTTGAAAGTCAAAACAGATTTTGGGCAGTCGGACTTGACCGTTTTCACAAAGAAGTAGTGTATTGGTGAGGTCCATTTATGCTTATAAAGTCGAAAATTCTGAGTTCCCAGAAGGAACTTTTAATGCCCCCCCTTCAAGTTGCAGTTACAACTCAGAGGAACCACAACAACCCACTTCAGAATCCAAAATGGCTGCTCAGCACATCAACAGTAAGTGAAACAGTAGTAAAATTAGCAGTTGTTTGTCTGCGTTTCAATTAACTCACGGCAGAGTTCTATCCAATTTCTATTTCTGAACATGATTCTTCAGCATTATCTGTGCACCGTTTGTATTCCGAAAGAGCAAGCACAACAAAAGTTTGCCTGGACACGTTCATATTGGTTTTCCAACTTGTGTACTGGAACACAGTAAACTCGAGTGTGACGTCATTACCAGGCATACCAGCACATCTGACTTCCGAGATAAATGGACTACACCATATGATAGGCGCCTATTATGATTTTTTTAAGCTTCAGTCTGTTATTCCATCCATTTGGAGGATATCAAACATGTTTGAACTATAAGTCAAATTAGAACACAACATAAGCAATAAGGAATGTTTTTGTTGGTTTGATACAACTTGAAAGTCTAGTAGTTTAGTGTCAGTCGTTTAGTGTATGATGCCCAGTTTTTCCACCAGCGTCTGTTCAGAAGTTGTGTAGTGTATTCCAGCCTTTAACATCTTGGAATCATTCAATACAATTTAGAGAGTAGATGAAAGGTCCTGCCTCAAAAAGAAAGCACATTACTGTAGTCAAAGTATAAGCATTGTTTACCCTGCCACAGAATCTAGTGTACTGCTGTTATATTGACAGTGTCCTCTCAGAAGGAAGGACTCTTGGAAGAGAGTGACACTCTTTCACCAGAGGCTGTGCAGCTCTTCAGCTCTCTCACCTCTCTGCAGCCCAAGATCTTTGCACATCTCCAGGTGACCATGTCCTGAATTGATCATTTTGTATCTGGATGGATCTATTCATTTATTAAATTAATGCACTAATTTTAAGTTTTTAATTTCTGAATAAATGTAAAAAGTTTCAGGGTGATCAACTGTTCTGATCTACCCAAAATTAAATGCTTGAAAACCTGATTATGTAATTTTTTTATACATTTTTGTTTTGACCTTTTTGTTAATGTTTCCATTAACTTATTAATTAACTTATTAACTTATCTGAAACGTTATTTCAGAGCTTTCAAAACCTCTATTTAAAAAAAAAAAAAATTAAAAACCTTTGTTGATTAATGCGAACGTTAAGGGAACATTCAATTTTATAATTTTGCAAACATTATGTGAAGGGTACTTTTGGAAGTTCTCTGAACATTCTGAAACAAGTTGTAACTTTAAAAAAAATGTTAGATAAACATCCAACTAAAATGTTAAAACGTATTGTTTTTGTGCTAAAGTTTTGAGAAAATTATTTAAAACCATATAACTTTGAAAAAATCTACCATTAACGTTAATGGAAGAATGTTAGTTCATAAAATCTTGCCTAGCTTCATTTCTGAGAATTTTCCCTGTTGCCTGGGACAAAGCTGGTTGGCAAACTTATCCTTTAAGAGTGCTCTCCTCTTGTCTGATAGGCCATCCAGCTACAGCCTGCCTTGTGTCCAGTTGACGACACTGCCCAACCTACACCCCCACCACCACCACCAGAAGCCCAAGAGCTGTCCAGCCCTGCACCTCCACAGCATGTCCTGCTGAGTCCGTCCCAGTTCCTCCAGTCAAGTGGCCGTGGTGGTGCAAGCATATCTCTGTGTGACCCCCCGACCCTGCTCGGCATGAGCCAGCTGGTGAGTGTGACCTCGGTGACTAATGCTGGAGCTGAAGGTGGCATCACACAGATCCTGTTGGAGGACGGACACGCCATTCCAGTCCAGATTGTGGACCCTGCAAGCATAGTTTAGTACATGGCACCACAGAAATAAAAACAAAATGTATTGGTCATCTTTAACCAATTAGAATAATAATAACATGTGAACCTGTTGTTTGTTCTTATTGATCAGCTTTGACTCCCTCATTAGACAACACTTCAGTTAAATAGGAGTGTCAGCAGTCAGAAATACAACAACGAGAAAAGAAAACAAATGTCCATGTTTGTGACAGAACAGCGCTTTGACCAATGGAGGACTGATTCATTGTTTCAAGTACAGTATTATGTAAACATGAACTCATGCAATATTGATTTGTATTATTATTTGTTTCCATTTCCCATTATTGCTATTTTAATTTATTACAGTGGTGACTGGAGAAAAAAACTATTTCTCAAAAGTATGAATGAGATCAAAATTAAATATTTAAAGCTAAATGTCTTCTGTTGCATTCATCTATTCACACAAACAACTATTTCACCACTTGTGAGTATTTCTGTAGATATTTCTACCCTTTGAATAGAAGCATAATGGATCCTTGCGGTCGACTTTTTAAAGTCGCCCTGTGGTGAAATTCAAGTTTTTAATGTTGTTTATGTCTACGTGGTGTTTTTAATATGCTTTAAGACAAACCATGTGCAAATTCATAAGTCAACACCACTGCAGAGTATTTTCTCCTTAAAACTGCAAACTGTCTCAAAAACGCGGTTTGAAATCGCCAGTGTTTCTGACGTCACAAACTACCTTGTAACAAATCTGATCAACATGTGAGTGCATTTCTGAGCTGGTTAATTTGCATATTCATAGAACCGCGTATACTAAATGAGGCAAGGGTGTAGAGTTACATTCAATACATTTTTATTTTATGGCATGACAAAAAATTTTTCAAGGAAAACATTTTTTAAATATGTAATTTTACTGATTAAAGGTGAGTTTTAAGGGATAAAATGATTGACTACTGGGTAGGCGGCTGCATATATGAAGAAAAAAAAACACCTAACCCTTAAAAAATTCTAACAAAAGGTTTCTCAGCTGTATTTTGTTGTATTGGGTGTCCTAAATAACATACTGAAAGTTTACCAAAGTTTGACCACTAGAAAGGTGTAATAAAAAGGTGCAGGAACCCCTTAAAATATCCTAACTCCTTCATTATTTGACCTAGCGGAGTAATAGCCGTGTCTAACCCCATGTTTTCTGGGTCTATGAATCCATTGGACTTGTCTAAATTGCACTGACATGATTACAAACTTATGGAATACATGATTTGGTGAGATTACTGTAAGGTTTTATTTTAGTTTGGGGTGAACCAGATATGTAAACGATTTAGCCTATGTCATGTAACTCCTACTCAGCAAGTGTTTTTGGACACGTACCCTTTGTTTGCTAAAACACAGACTTTGCATTCAATTTAAAAGTTATTGCGCCCAAAAGTAACTTAAAAATGGATTTGTAAAACTTACATCATAAAAAACTCTGAATTAGCCCGAACAGAGGCCTGTGTGTGAACCCTCTAAAATGGTCACTCATTTCAATTTGAAGAAGGTAATACATATGTAATGCATCCTCTATAGATGTTTTTGAGTATAAAGGGGGCATTATACTAAACCCAACAAAACTAAATTCACAGTTTTCAGCAATTGACATTGTTGAATTAGCTTGAGGAAGATGTACACTCTAATGCAATTTTGACCATGAGTCATGTTGTTGTAAACCAAGAAACTTGCCCCATTTGCTGTAAAAACTTAAGAGATGGCTCTGATGTGGTTGTGGTTCATCAGAAGGGAGCTGATGGAATCAACAATGCAAGTGTACAAAGAGGCGACGACATACACATTTCCGCTGGTGAAATAGTACACTCAAAATTGTCGACAGAAGTACATAAATAAAAAAGATATTAAAATCCAACAAGAGAATAAAGCTGAGCCACCAAAAAGAAGTGCCAGAGTAGCAACTGGTCCTTTCAACAGCCAAACCGATTGTCTTTTCTGTCTACGATAACACATGGAAGTAAAGACACAAGTAGTGTTAAGACTGATACGCTCGCAGAGTCCATTCTTGAGTGTTGTGACAATCGTGCTGATTAGTGGGCTTTCACTGTGAAAGGCAGGATTGAGTATTATGGCCGGTATCTACATGCTGCAGACTGTGTTTACCACCACTTATGCAGTAGTAGTTTTCGTAACGGATATAACATACCGATATACAGTTCCAGAAAGATCCAGAGGCAAAGAGCAGAAAGTCTGGCCAGCCCAAAAATGAAGATCAGGAGCAGGCATTCATGAAAGTTTGCTCTTACCTCGAGAGTAATGATGAGGAACAGTTGACAATGACATATCTTCGAGACAAAATGAAGGAATCTCTGACAAACCCAGATTCTGAACCATATGGAAATCAATACCTCAAGAGAAAATTGAGGGAACAGTACCAGGACAATTTACATTTCACTGAAGGGGAAGGCCTCCATGACATAGTGACAATGAGAGAGAAGACATCACAAATACTACGATCTTATTTCAGCAAACAAGAAAAGGATGAGGAATCCCAGAAACAAGCGATTATTCAAACAGCTGCGCGATTGATCAAAAGTGATATCAAGACCAATGTCCCATCCGTTACGGATCAGTATCCGAGCACAGAGTCACTTGAGCTTGACTCTGCCCTTTCGTTTGTTCCTGAGACTCTCCATACACTTTTGAATGGTCTATTTGTGGGTAAGGAGACCAGCCGAAAGGTTGCAGGAATTGGACAGGCAATTGTCCAGTCAGCATGACCACGTGCTGTGGTAGCTCCATTACAACTTGGCCTTGCAGTGCAGGCACATTATATGTATCGGTCACAATTCCTGGTGGATACCCTTCATGGAATGGGATTTGCTTCATCATACAAGGAAGTTTTATGTTTTGAAAAGAATGCTGCAGATTCAGTTGCCCCAAATATGTTAGCGGATGACATAGATGTGCTGGACATGGCACTTCTTTTTGCTGGGGACAAAGTTGACCACAACATCCTTACTATTAATGGTAAGGGGACCTTCCACGGAATGGGAATCATAGCAGCAATCACTCCAGGGCGAAAAAAGGACTGTATCATACCAAGGAGACACATCACCAACCTAGATTTTGCAGTGCAAAGTAAAATCCCAGTCATCGAATATCGCTTTGTGAAACATGTAAGCCAAACCATTGTGTTTAACGACCTCCCAGCACTGATCAACTGTGACAGAACAGTCGATGTCCTGTGGGAGCTCTCACTGAACTTCAAACAACAAACCCCAGGGTGGCAGGGAATGATGAATATTATTAATCAAGAACTAGAACATCCAGGCCAATCATCAGTTGTGTTCCTGCCAATGATTGACCTGAACTCTGGGGACAAAACTTGTATTTTGTCCACCTTGGATTTTGTTTGTGGCCTGGCTATCAAACACAATGCTCCACCCATTATTAGGTTTGATCAGCCACTGTACTGGAAAGCAGCAGAGATGATCATGGATGCACCACAGAGTAGTCCCCTGAAAAGCATAGTCTTAATGCTTGGAGGTTTTCATACTTTTATGAACCTACTTGGTGCAATAGGCACACTAATGGAAGGCACAGGACTCAGGAACATTATGGAAGTTGTCTATGGATCAAATGCCATCCAGCACATGATGACTGGAAAGTCAGTGCAAAGAGTTTTTCGTAGACATTTGCTGTTGGAGAGATGTCTCAATCACCTGGTTGTGTCAGAGCTGCAGGAGGATGACTCACAGTTTGAGTTATTGGTGAACCAAGCCATAGGCGCCGATACCCTGGGTGCTCCGGGGCTCGAGCACCCACGGAAAATACCGAGCACCCACGTGTGCCAGACTGCCAGAAGGCTACATTCATTTAAAATGAATCATTGCAGTTGGTGCTATGTGAAGCGTTTGTCACACTGTGATTGGTTATGTCGCTGTCAGTCGCCTGCTCCATCACCAATCACAGCATTTCTCGGATGAAAACGCCTCTGATCGGGGTTACGTGTCAGTTAAACTTTTGATCTCCAATCCTGTCGGTATTTGTGAGAAGTGCCGCTGTCCTGAGCTATGGTCCTGAGTTGAAAGATAGCCTAATTTACGGCTTTATTATCAAGTAAATAGGTGTGTGTGTTTGTGTCGGCGGCTGTCCATTTCCTAAAAGCACACCGGATGAGAAGCGCAGCGCTGCGTTGCGCAGTGTCATGTCTTTTAAAATTCGAACACATTATTCTCTATGAGTGTAACTTACACACACCGGCGGCGCCCAGCTACGGCTTTAGGACCTTGTTCAAAATCCTGCCGTGCCACAGAGCGCGATTTACATAGTTTTATATTAAATTTACATTTATTTGTCTCAAATCATCTTTAATGTATACTGACTTCAACCTGTGCTGCAATATACATTTATTTTACATTCATTCACAGAAATCAGCTGCTTGAATGAAAATTGCTGATGTTATCGGATTTTCAGGTGATATTCTCAATTCATTCAGTTAAAGGACGCTCTGAGGTAAAGTGTTCAGACAGCAGACTTTGCAACGGTTGTATTTAATTGTACAGTACAATCATAACATAGTACAGACATTATCTTAATTCCATAATGTCCTTAAACATAACATTACAATATTGCTGGCCATAAACTGACAAAGTGCGCATCCGGTGTGCGATAGGCTACCTCGGGTTGTCATAGACGCAGCGCTGCGCTTCTCGTTCCGTTCTGAAATGCAAACATTTTTTGACTAGGCCTAACGTTACTTTTTTTTTTTTTTAAAGGGCGTGCGCCCATGAGCACCCACTGAGGAAAACATAAAACGGCGCCTATGAACCAAGCTGGAGAGCTGTACTCATCCATGGTAATGAAAAAAACAAATTTGGAGAGTGCTGCAGCATAAGATATGCTGAACCAAATCAAGGAAAAGTGGACACGAAGAGGGCAGACCTTAGCACAAGGTCAAAAACCAGCCGGCTGTGGGTAAACTTTCAGAAGATGCTGCAGACAGCCCGAGCTCTGATCAAAGCAGATCCTACAGGATCTTGGAAGATGCACTTGCGCGCAATGTTGGACTGTCTGCCGATATTTGCCTCTGCTGGGCACTACAACTACCTGAAATCTGCATATTTCTACTTCCAAGAAATGTGCCAACTCGAGAACAGACACCCTGATGTACATGAGAAGTTTTCCAGGGGTTTCCATTTGATCCGACGCAGCAACCAGAACTGGACAGGCCTAAGCTCTGACCTTGTCATCGAGCAGACATTGATGCGATCCTTGAAAAGCAGTTGAGGCTTGACCCATGGAAGTGGAATGACTGAAGAAATGTGAGCATTGTGGACCATGTCTACACCCATCACATTTGAATACAACAACGCCATGCAGGAATTCAATGACCTCACCTGCATGACCAGCGAGCAGCACAGAGAATCCTCAGAAGCAAGAATGAAAAGAGATCACTCTGATCTAGAAAAGATCAAGGAAAAGCTTAGCATTTACACACCATTCTCTCCAGACCCATCTCTGAGAAACATTGTAACTGGTGTTGTTGCAAAAGAGGAGGTGAATGTGCATGAGTTTGAGACTGTTGGCAATGGGATCATTGAAAAGATGATTGGAAAACCCGTTTTTGGAATATCCTTCAAACAGAAAGACCGGGCAAAAACCCTTGCAGATGACTCCATCATCAAAGTTGCCAAAGACCGAACCATTGATCCTGCTTTGCTGTTCCAACGGTTCCTGATCATGTCGAAAACTGAACAGTTTTCACTGGAAGATGTAATGAGCTATGAGCTCTGCTCATTTCCTGCAGCCCTGTTTGAAGGAAATACAAAGGAGTAATGGTCATTTTAAGGACCTGACAGCCGCCATTTTGAAAATAGGGCCTTTCTTGGAGTCAAACTTTGGAAAACTTTCATTATGTTTTTAAGTACATCTGATACTACTGTAAACCACTGAGAAACCTTTTGTTAGAATTTTTTTGGGGTCAAGCTATATTTGCAGCTGACTATGGGGGACATTAAGCAAATTGGTTCAAATGTATGTTTGTTACCACTAAAATGTGCTTATATCTAAAAGAAAGTGTCTCGCAATCATAGCTCTGAACATTTAATATTAAGCTCTGTTCCCCGAGCCAGTTAATTTGTACTATTATTGAAAATGCAATAATGCTTATTTTAGCTTACTTTACGTACAGGCCAGGGGCGGATCTACAGGGGGGCAAGGGGGGGCAGGTGCCCCCCCACTCTAGAGCCTTGCCCCCCCAGCTGCCCCCCTAACTTTGATGATCCAAAAAATGTACTTGTAAAAACAACTCGCAAGCTTCTCAAAACAGTGAACTAAACATACATTTACCAAAATTGAACAATTTAATTTTTATTAAAGCCCCTCCCCCCTATCCCTCAAATACTTGGTACGTCCCTAATTTAAACGTGCAGAGCGGCGTTCGCTCAGTCTGGCTCTCTCTCTCTCTCACACACACACACACACAGCGAGTCTGCTGCGGTGCGGTGGCCCTGCAACCCGACTGGAGAGACTGAGCTGCCCCAGAGCCTCTGAAGGTGAAGTGAGTTTCCCAGGTGTAGTCAAACACACGTTTAACTTAGTTACATTTTTAATGAATGCAGTGTATGGTAAAGACGATCCAGCATCCGCAAAAACAGCTAGTCTATGTTGGCCAAAATCAGTGGTCAAATCGCTCCCTCGTGATTTGTAAGAGCACTCTTCCCTTTGATTAGCCTAATTTTGATTTTTGTAAAGACAAGAACAGCTTAATAAAAAATATAAATTGTTTGTGTCAATAACGTTTACTGATTGTCGCCGTTACGTTACAACACACAATACAGTGCCAGTTAGGAGATCGATCATTTGATTAGCTTAAAGCAAATCCAATTGTTCGGTGCACGAATTTACACTTAGAATACACGGTATAAAAATAAATAAAACTCTAAATAGCGATAAAATTCGCTCAATTCGTGTTTGGTCTGAACGCAGCATATTGAACAGACTGCGATGTCAATATTGCAATGCTGAACTGTGTGTGTACGCGCGCGAGAGAGGGAGAGGCGCGGGCGCGATCGAACTGTGTGTGCGTGTGTGTGTGTGTGAGAGAGAGAGAGAGAGAGAGAGAGAGAGAGGCGCGGGCGCGATCGAACTGTGTGTGTGTGTGTGTGTGTGTGAGAGAGAGAGAGAGAGAGAGAGAGAGAGAGAGAGAGAGAGAGAGAGAGAGAGGCGCGGGCGCGATCGAACTGTGTGTGTGTGTGTGTGTGAGAGAGAGAGAGAGAGAGAGAGAGAGAGAGAGAGAGAGAGAGAGAGAGAGAGAGAGAGAGCGAGAGGCGCGGGCGCGATCGAACTGTGTGTGTGTGTGTGTGTGTGTGTGAGAGAGAGAGAGAGAGAGAGAGAGAGAGAGAGAGGCGCGAGCGCGATCGAACTGTGGAAACAAAAACATACTCCGTAAACATATATTTCAAACTGCAAAGTGTTTACATCTGTGTAGGCCTACACTCGCAATAAAACACAACATTGTGCTTTTGTCACACTCTCTTGTCAAACTGTAACCTACAACTGTCACCCAACCAAAATCGCACACACACACACACACACACACACACACACACACACACACACACACACACACACACGCACACAGAGTTGTTTACACATTTTAATTTACACATTCTGCATTGATTAAAAAAAGAAACTCAAATGTGGTTTTTAATGGTAGCCTAGTATTATTTTATACAGAAATCAATTATTTATAATTCAGATGAGAATAAAGTTAGGGTTAATTAAAATTAAGAAAAACAAATATATTGATCTGAAATATGGCAAAAGTAATTTTAAATTCATTCAAACATACCAAACATATCGCAAGGTCTTTGTCTTTTTATTAATTTAATTAATAAACTATTTAAATTATATAAAACTATTGTCAGTGCACTACAAATAAACTGGTTCTATGCCTTTATTAATAAAACTTATTTAAAAAATACAAGGCTTAAGACATTTATAAAAATCCCTTCTGCATTTTTGTTTTGCTTTTCACTCCATTGTACCGAAATCGTACCGAACCGCGATGTCTGAACCGAGGTATGAACCGAACCGTGATGTCTGAACCGAGGTATGAACCGAACCGTGACTTCTGTGTACCGTTCCACCCCTAATACAAGGATAACCAGAGGTTTTCACACATTGACTTTTGCAGGCAAGAGTAGTTGAAGAAAGTAGCTGGAGCCTAACCATTAAGGCTAAAAGTCCTTGGACACAATTATTGTACTTTGTTTTTTTATATTTTCATTTTGCTTGTTATAATTTTACTTTTTAAAAGATGCACGGTTTTGTTTTGTTTGGACACTGCACTGGGCTTATTCCTGTTGTGAATTAAAAACCTTTGTAGTGTGTAAGGGCATGATTAAACAATAATACTTTGTTTTTGTGTTTGTTTTGTTAAAGCAATTCACATATAGGGATTCCCACCGTCTGCCCCTGCCACCCTGCCAAGACCTCTTGCCACCCCTTTGCCCCCCCCATGTAAAATTTTCTAGATCCGCCACTGCGTACAGGTGCCACCTTGGTCAAGGTTGAAAATACAATTCCAAAATCTGTCGTTCAGCAAAAATGTAAGAACACAAAGGAGGAAAACATTTGAAAGCTATATTATGTTTGCTTATTTTTATTTTATTATAAATATTTACATCTGAGCTACATTCTAAAAGCTTCTTCTAAACTTTTTGACAACCTAATTGGGCAGTGAGTGTGCTTATAACTAGTACATCACATCCCTGAAAATGGGTTGCAGGTCAATTATCATGTTCAAAAGCTGAGCAATCTTTAAAATGGCCTTCAGGAAATAAAGCTCACAGACATTAAAGGGACAGTTCAGTCAAAAATTCTGTCATAATTTCCAAACCGGTATGCCTTTATTTCTTCTGTGGAACACAAAACTAGATATTCTATAGAATGTTTCAACTGTTTGTGTCAATATAATTAAAGTTATTGGGGTCCAAAAAAACCACAGTTAGACCACATTGACTTAATATAAAATAATAATAATTAAAAATATATTCTTTTGTGGTGGGTGAAAAAGCAAACCCCTTAAAAGCAATCAGAATAATGTATTGCCCTTTGTCCTTTACTCTAGCCACACTCTAGATTCATATAAAGATAGTATTATTATTATTTAAAACATTGTCAGACAATAGAAATGCTACTCAGAAAATGACAACTTGTTTTATTCTCTTCATCAACCACAATTTTCTGGAAGAAAACCACAACACATGGTTATTATAGTTTTGAGTAGTTTTTCAGTACATTATTTTATTGTAGTTTTGATAAGGCTTTAAAGCTTGAATAATAAACTTAATGCATTCTGACAGGTTCAAAAGTATATATAGAGATTTAGATTTAAGCACTTTCAAAATTTGATTGTGATAAATTATTTTAATCAACTCACAGCACTAGACTAACATGCACATTTTGATTAGAGATGTGCTAAGAGCGGTGTCTGTTTGTGAAGTTCAGATTACTGTGATAGTGTTTACCTGTGAAAAGTCATTTTTGTATATTAATCATTTTCTCTGCTTGCCTGTATTTACGTGATCGTGTGCCTGGGTTTAGAAGATAATTAGTTCATATTTATCACACTTATACAAGAAATGTAAGAAATCATAATATAATTAGCATTCCTCTGATTTGATTGGCCGAATGCTGTTACAAAAATGCTGAAGAAAGAATGTTGTAGCCTTTGCTAATATTAAACTTTTACCTTGTTCTGTTCGATCGGTTGCTTCAATCAATCCATTGATGACTTCCACAAATAACCATTTTTTCCTGAATCATGAATTTTCTTCCATTCAGGTAACTCTGATGTTGTTGTCGTTGAAACAAGACGACGATCTTCTGCCAGAAACATCAGGTCGATCTGCTGCTGTCCAGAATCAGGTGGTTTGTCTTCGTCTGGCATCTCAGCTGAGACCTGTCCTCTATGGGTGACCCTACCAGTAGTTGTGAAGTACCAGTGGCGTAGCTCTCAGCATCACTGATGCACACAAGCCCTCACAGCACGTCAAGCTGCAAACCGTGTGAGGGACCCTAACCTTCCCTAACCTACAGTAACTGCTTAAAAGCAACCATATCAACCAACCACTCTAAACATCCTGACAACTGCATAGCAACGGATGAAAAAACACTCAGAAGAGTCCAGCAACCTCAAAGCAACACACTAACAACCGCGCAAAAAACCTTGGCAAACGCATGTCAACACACAGGAAACCACCCAAAACATCCCAACAACCACGAAGCAAAGTGCTAAAAAACACTTAGAACCAATAAACCATATCAATGCTTTGACAATAACCAAAAACTTCCTAACAACCACACAACACTGTGCAAAAAACCTACTAAAAAACCTTACTCAGAAAACTATAAACTTACTCAGAAAACTATAAACTTACTAGAAAATAAAACTTACTCATAAAACTATAAAGTTACTCCCTAACTATATACAGTATTTACATGTGTCGGTCCGGCTGTGTGATACTCCAGGCTCCATGTGACACTGTGATGACTCAGTGTCTGGGCTTCTTTCTTCGGGGTTCCTAAGGCAGGGGCTCTTCACTGATGTCCACGTGGATTCGAGGAGCGAAGCTTCTGCTGGTTGTGGAGAAGCTCTCGGTGATCAGGACACGTCCATCAGGATACTCTGTCTCCACCAGTGAAGGGCAGTTGAGTGTCTCCCACAGTCGCTGCTTGATCTTCAGTCCTAGTTTAAGACTGTAGGGACGCCGCCGACCACTCCGTGTCTTCATCATGGGCTCCACCACAGAGCGGTAGATGTCCTGGTAGGCCTGTACGCTGTAGCCGTGGATGGAGACAGGCTCTTCCTGCTGACACACGCACACTGAAGAGACTGAGACCGCTGGACGGATGTCGGGAAGGACAGCAGCGTTCTTCAAGTAGCGCTCTTCCAAACCTGTGGGTCTTTGAGCTTTGGCAGAGATACAGCTGTAAGTGTGATCTAACCTGACTAACCTTACAGCTGCCAGCTGTGAAAGCTCACAGGGGTCTGCACTGGAAGAGACGTCCTCCACCAAGAATCCCCTCAGGTGTTTGGGAAGAGCCCTGGTTCTTCTTGACCGACGCTGCTCCATGATGAAACACTTTCAAAACTAGACAAATTGATAAAACTCATCAAATTGTAGAGTTGTGAAGAGCTTGTAGCAAGTGTGAACAGGTATCAAGGCTTCAGAAACAGTTGTGTTAATTTCAAAAATCAACTCAAGCTACTGGACTAACATAGAATGTTGAGGCTCATTTAAATGTAAACAACAATTGATATCAGCAGTAAGTCAATTAGAGCATGAGCTCTGTTACATGTGTTATATGCTTCTCCAATTACCATTATCATCTTCATTTATTCCTCTATGTATAAATACACATGTATGTATACATATTAATCATCTTTGTGTGTATGTTGTGGTGTTTGTTAAGTCCAGCATCACTGTTAGGAACTGGGTTCATGAATGAATCTGTGTTGAAATTCAGGTTTAAAGTGAACATACCATTCTTGCATTGACTCATTTCTTTTGTTCACTAAAGTGTCTTATTTTTGAAGTGCTCAACTGCTTTGGTGGCTTTTCCTGCCTCCACAGACTAGAGCACAAGCCAGTGGAGTGCGGCCTGTGAAGAAGCATTTCGTTGGTTGTGAATTACTAAATAAATCAGTTTGGAGTCTGATTAAATCCTGTTGGAGAATGAATATTCAGATGCATATACACATAGTTGTTTGCATTTTTATTTGTTTTATTTTTTAATCCTTTTCTTGTTCTTTTTCTAGCTTGGTAAATATCCAGTAGCTGACCAAATAAAACAAAAGATCTGCTTAAATTATAAAATGAATTCTGTTTTTAACCTGTGTCTTGATTTTGTAATTGCAGACACCAAGGACGAAAATAAACTTAAAATTTCTTTCTTGAAACATTGAGCTGCTGAAAAGAAGAAAGCAAAGACACATTGTTACTCTAAGATTTATGTAGTGATCGTCAATCATTACTGCCATTTGACACTTCTCCTATGACAAAAGAAAATGATCAAATAATTGTTATTTATTTTAAAGCGTGCAAGGATATGCTTTGTTTACTGTTTTTTATGTTTGCTAACTTGCAAATCAATACATATTTACTGTCTGCATCCACTAATATCATTGTTGGCTAGATAAATAATGTAATAATTCATAATATCTAGGGCTGCAACTAATGATAATCTATTAACCTGTTGTTTATTCCTTCACATAATCTGATAAAAAGGCTGATTTTATTCTATAAATTTTATAGAAAAAAATTGTATCCCACATCTAGCTCCAAGCACTGAAAACTTTTAAAGCAAATAGAATATAAATGTACAGTATGTGTTTGTATATATGTGGTGCTGCATGAAGAAAATTGTCATCATCTGCCACTTAATCATGATGTTAAAATATTTTTTTATAAAGTTTTCTATTTTTACTTTTTTCATTACCTCTTGAAGACTAATCTGCATTTTGATGTTTGGCCATTGTCTTTCACTAACAGATATTTTGGGTCTTTTGACTTTTTCATTTTCACACTGCTAATCATAATGAAATTACCTACTTGTCTTTTTAATCCTCTAGCTGTTGTGTAACTCAAGGTCTGTGCTGTGATCTTTCACGCCTATATACTTTTATTCTACTATGGTGTCAATTGACAAATTAACTACATATGAGAATATACCTGAACAAATCTCTCATCTTGTTAAAAAGACAAACAGTAGAGGGCGCTGCTCACTCAATGCCAGTGGTTCTCTAAACTTATATGACTCCTTCCTTCTATGACTGATTTCAAACCAGTGCAACATGTTCCTGGATCAACATCTTTGTTGATCCTGGAATACAATTCCCATCAACTAATCAGGTTTGAGAGACAAGTTTATTTTATGTCAAGTTTAGGCTTACAACCAGGGTTAGGTGCTTCTACATGTTATTCACCTATCAATTCCCTATGATTTTAGGGATAATTATGGGATGGGTTACGTTTAGGGGTATGCATAGGGCTAGGACTAAATTTTCAGACAGAAATGAAGAAAAATCCAGTTTGAGCAGGCACAATTCAAAAGTGCTGAGTCATATGACATCTGAAATGATGTGAGCAATCCAGCAGATTTCCACATGTGGCAGATTGTTCACCTATTAAAGAAAAATGCACATAACTGAAATACTAGCTGTAAGCGCTGGTGTGGCGAGGGTTACTGCATGAACCCAAAAGAAGGAATCACAGCACATCTTTGAGTGTGTCCTCGGATGTGGGCTCTTCCAAGCCAAGCAGCTTCAACAAGGTGAAATAGGAGAAAAGCCAGGGACGGGAAATATCCTGCGTCTGCTCCAGCCCTTCTGCCTCCACAAAAAGACCCCTGTGAAACTTTAACTGCTGCTCCAGTGCTGCTCTCTGCCTGTTGTAGAGAGAAATACACTTTACTTCACATAGAGCTCCTGCACAGTTGCACACCCCCCCCCATTATGATTCACCATTCATCATTCATCCCTGTGGGTTTACTTACGTCATAGCCGTAAATAAAGGAAAGCAGGTCTGGGGGGGGGATGGGGTATTCCAGAAAGCAAGTTTATCTTACCCTCAAACAAACTCTGAAGGCCTGAACTCTCGGGTGATTAAACCAAAAAGCTGGTTTAAAAAAAGTGTGTGGAAGTAAATTAAGTCAACTTAGATTATGTTCACAGTGAACACACAAGATATTCTCAACATGAAATCATATTCTCTATCTAATGTAAGAGTTACCAAACTTTTGTTACTTAAATGCAAAGCGATTTACAAATGAGGAATAACCTACAAACAAGCAAAAGAGGCAATAAACACGAGGTGCTACTGATATAAAGTTTCAGACACCGTTCAGAATAGTACAAGATTTTTTTCCCTGTAATCGTCTGTAATCATGGGCACAGCGGTGCGCCTCAACTTAAAGCTTAGGGTAGGCAATTTAAAAAAAAAACGTTTTGTTATATTGGTTGAAACTCTTCACATGCTGATAGCAATCAATAATAGAAGTGGTCTAAATATTAAAACATTGTACATACGTATATCTTATGTGGAAGTCTCAGGACCAAAATATCTTCATCCAATCATTTTTAGGACCGATACGATGTCCTACTTGCCTGTCAGCATTATGTAATTCCATACCTCCACGCAATTGCTCGCTCAGACATCACACATCATCAGCGCGTTCAGTAAGGCTATGTAGAATTGTAGACACAGTCGCAGAGCGCCGCAAACAAACAGCAGCCGCCTTTTACAGTTCCTCTGAATCAAAACAACGAGCTTATGTTGCGTTCACTCCAAATCCATTGAATTGGCTCTATCACTCTCTCTCTCTCTCTACACCAAAGAGACTGGATGACAACCCTGTTTAAGACATTACCGACATATTTTACGTGAATACTCTCCAAAACGGACATTTAAACATAATGTTGTGTGTATTGGTCCCTTCAGACACGAAACAGAGCTCAATTCATTAATAGCGCACTGAATAGGGGTCTATGGCGGCACGCTTCGGCTCGGGTGTGTGCGCACACAAAGATGAGACATGATACAATATTAGACATTCATACAATATGAGACATTTATTCTATCATTTTCTTTGGTATAGAATAAAATACCAGTTCGGGGTTCCTCTTTCGGCTGTTGTTGCAGCCAACTGTACAACATATTGCAGGCAGTACTGAGACCGCCGGTCGTCAAGATGGCGGCGCAAAGCTACAGTGACGTCATGTGAACCGAACGAATAGCTGGTGTGTGGTGAGCCCTATTTTTTACAGTCTATGGGTGAGCCACGCATTGGCGCCGTTGTACTACTGTGGCTGCCGTCGCATCGTCCAAGTGGATGCTACACACTGGTGGTGGTTGAGGAGATTCCCCTGATATGATTGTAAAGTGCTTTGGGTGCACAGTACTACATATGAAAGTGCTATATAAATGCCTCATTCATTCATTCATTCATTCATTCATTCATTCATTCATTCATTCATTCATTCATTCATATCGTAACTGTAATTACTACATGGTAACCTGTAACGTTCTACTCTGCTGTAGGCGGCTTTAGAGACCCTCTGAAGGGAGGATGTGATTTTATGCTTTCAAAGCTAGCATGCTATTGATAGCTCTCCAAAATGCCTACCCTACCTTTAAGGCATCAGATTCATTCACAAATAATAGCAAAGCTGAAGCACAACTCACATAATTACCAAAATGTTCCTCCGCATGTAACTTATATGCTTCAGCCACTAGGAGCCAAAAGTTACATATAGCGCCGTTAATGTTCTCACATGAAGGAACCTTGATGAAACGTTGATGGAGTTCTGAATGAACGTGTTTGTTGTAGCGTGACATAGCCTACCTGGCAAAAAGCTCAGCATGCAGTCTGGCCTCCTGTTCAGCGCGCATCGCTGCTTCCTCCTCCTTTCTCCTCCTCTCCTCAGCAGCTTTCCTTCTCTCCTCCTCCTCCTCCTGCTGTTTTTGCAGGTACTCCAGTCTCTCAGCATCATCCATCTCTGACAGCTTCCTGCGCTCCTCCTCCTTACGAGCTTCCTCTTCCAAACGCTGGCGTTCCAGTTCAGCTGAAAATGAGGAAAGTCATTCATTACTTATACAAAATGCATTATGTTTGCAGGATATTTACATTTTAATGTAGTAGAATGCCTAATCAGTGATGTGTTCCTTCACCAAATGCACACTTATGTGATGAAATGCTGCATAGACTGTTGTGTAATAGTCTGCAGGTTTGGCATGTAAAGCCCTCTTAAATCATAAAATGACCAGTGGGACTTCCTATGGTTTCATTGACTTCATGTACATGTGCAAGTAAAGGATACAAGACCGCAAGTACTGTATGCCAGTTTTTGGACAGGGCCTTGTGGTCAGTATCGCTATTGTCAAGGCTGAAATCCAGACCATAGTCACATTAAAGCACAAACAGTTGCTCTGTACATATTAAATCAACAGAGTGTTAACTAATGCAGGGCTGATCTGTTCCAAAACCCAGTGAGCTGAATAGGCAGTAGGCATAATAAGCATACTTCAAGTTAATTTTATAAAGCACACTTAAGGAAAGTTCAAGTTATTTTTGAGTATGCTTTATAGTAAGTATAGTAATATCAATGTGCTAGTAGTAAACTTGTAAGTGTACTATTTCAATTCTACTTGGGGACTAAATTGGCCCACTTTTTAGTATAAAAGTATACTTTTAAGTATACTCTAAGGTGTAACAGTAGTAAACTTTGAGTACACAACTAGTTTACAACTACATTTTTCGTTTGTACTACAACTACTACAAGTGAACGTATAGGTATACGGATAGTTTACTAATTAAATATGTGTAGGACATAATAATTTAGTTCATGAAAGTACACTTTGAAGTATACTTTAGTAGTTTTTTATTCTTAATATCAGACTTATAGTTTACTATTTATATATTATTTTTGCACTTTAAGGATACTGATATGTGATATGTTTCTATTTAGGAATTCATTTATACTTGAAATATACATTTAACTGTACTTTAATTCTTTCCCCGTATAAGTATATATATATATATATATATATATATATATATATATATACAAGTACTATATATACAAGTATATATACATATATATATATATATATATATATATATATATATATATATAAATTGCCAGTCAGTGCCGGTATTGATCATTTTTACAAATTTAGCCCTCAGAATATTACGTTGTATTAATATCTGAACATGCATAATATATCAAAAGAAAGAACAAACAAACAAAAAAAATGTATTCTAGCTTCATGCTTTTTTTTTTAATGTGGGTAATTTTTATAAAAAATATAGGGTCACACACTACAAGAATTCACTCCCAAGAGATATTATGGAATCAAGATGGTCATGTGTTAAGGGCCCCAACAAATTATAAATCATTACTACACTGATATTTACCAGTCTGCCGTTTCTCCTCTTCCTGTCTTTCTCTCTGAAGCCGTTCCAGCAGCCTCCTCTTCTCCTCGTGTCGTCTTCTTTCTCTGTCCTTCTCTGCCTGCTCTCTCCTCTGTCTCTCCATCTCCTCCTCTTGCCTTCTTCGACTCTCATCTTCTTCTTTAATCTTCCGTAACCTGCATATATAACAGTGTTAGTTTCTTGCCAGTGTTTGTGGTTTATTGTGTTTTGTTATTTGTTTCCAAAAAGCAGTAACACGTTGTACCTTGCTTCCTCTGCTCTCTTCCTCTGTTCTTCTTCCAGTTCCAGCCTCATCCTTTCTTCTGTCGCTTCTTTTTCTTGCTGTCTCTTCTTTTCCTCCTCTCTCTCCCTCCGTTTCTTCTCCACCTCCAGACGACGACGTTCTGCCTTTTCAGCCAGCGCTGCAGATTTTTTGTCTGTTTGGTTAGTTTGTAGCTCGCAGCTTTTAACCTAATAGTGAAGTCAATGGTAGGGTTATGAATATGAGCGTACTTAAGCAATATCACAAACAAACAAGAGTGCTGATATTCAGATGAACATCGCAACTGCAAATGGGATATTACTTATTCAATTATTCAATGAAAAAAAAAGTTGAAATGAAAAAAAAAAGTTGAAATGAAAAAAAAAAGTTTTTAAGAGGTACTCAGAGGTTTTTAGTCAATGATATGTGCTGCCGATCATCAGCCTTCATTATTTCAACATAAAAAAACAGTGTTCAACAGCAGAATTTCTAGTGAAAAACTACATTACCCATGATTCTGCAGAGAAATCTCCACCAATCAGAGAAAGCAAATAGTACAAGGAAATCATGTAATTTAAGAAAAAGAAAAAAAAAACTCTTTAGCGCCCATCCACTCCTATGAAGCTTTGCAAAAGACGTTATGGGAAAAATTATTCCAGAACTTAAGCTACTGAAAAAGTGGACAGGCACCAAGGAACTCTATGTTGAATAAATTTTGTTCAAGACACAGTATTTCTAATTACTTCAAACTCCTAGTGTGTATGTTTGCTCTATCAACAAAAACAGTTCCAAATGAAGTAAAATTGCAGTTGCAACACTGTGCAACAAACAGTGATGTTTTGTTTCTGAATGAGTCTGACGGTTAAGTGAACTATTCTATGACTATTAATTTCTGAACTAATCAGTATGCTTGAAAAAAAACGGGTGAATTAAAGATTTGTTGGCTTATTAAAAGTCAGTCGCTTGTCGCCACCTACTGTAACTGCGGGCAGTCACTGTAAAATCCTCACCACTAATGCACTGACAGTCTGATATAAACAGTTGCCATTGTAGGCTCAACGGCTAGAGAATACCCATAATGCACTGTGAGAGTCGAGCGCTGAATGAATTCCCGGCGCCTGAATCAAATCATCCATCCATTTTCCAAACCGCGCTGGACCAGCGTAATATCATACAGGTATAAATTCCATTTTAATTTGTTATTAAATTGTTTAATTAAGGTTTATATGCTAGTTTCCATGTCAGAGTTCAAGATACATCTTATCATTACTACTGGAGCTGCCAGTGTGCTTCGTTTCAAATGATTATTATTAAACAGCAAGCACAATTGGCAGCCCTTCCGACACACTCAGTGTCCGAATTCACTCACTTATTTTCATCAACTCCTTTAAGTAGACTATATTAGTGGAGTACTGTAGGGAATAGTGAATGAGGGTATAGGGGGCGATTTCGAACACAGCACATGTGTATATCAGGGCAGGCCAACCCTGCTCCTAGAAGGCTACCATCCTGCAGAGTTTATCTCCAACTGTAATCAGACACACCTGAACCACCTAATTAAGGTGCTTAGGATTACTTGAAAACAACAGCCAATTGTGTCTGAGCAGGGTTGGAACTGAGGTCTGCAGGAAGGTAGCCCTCCAGGAGCAGGGTTGGCTAGCCCTGGTATAGATTCAAACAAATGTCTAGCTGTTGAATGAGAAATACTCACATCATTGCCTGTCTCAGATTTGGTGGGGTCTGAGGCAGGAGGGTGTACTGACTGAGGAGGCAGGTGGATGAGAGACAGGGGTGCCGGGCTGGACGGGCCGCAGTGGGCTGTCACCCCCATCGAGCTGGTTCTGGTGGAGTTCTGTGAGAGGCTGTGAATGTTGGCATCTGAACGTGCTGTAATGAGTGAGTTCTGCGATTTTTGAGTGCTGTAAACTAAGTCTTCACGTGCTTCATGTGTGTCTGTACTCTCTGAGTCTGTATCAGCATCCATGTCGTCTCCAGAGTCAGTATAGGTTTGTTCTTCTGTGTTCTCAGTGTTTTGTTGTTGGTCATCCGCTGTGTCGTGAGTTGTCAAATCTCTCTGAAGGGTCATCTGTCTCTCAGGCTCATCCACTGGATTTGTCATCCACTCAGCTTCCTGTGGCCGAGGTTTTCCTAAAACAAATGCATTGAAAATATAATTTCTTTCACGTTCTTAATTTTTTTTGTTTATGAAATGTTTTCGGTTGAATTGCTGTCCTAATGAGTTGCCTCTAATAAACATAAATATACACTACTGTTCAAAAGTTTGGGGTCTGTAAAATGTTTTTGAAAGAAGTCTCTTATGCTCACCCAGGTTGCCTTTTTTAATAAAACATACAGTGTAAAAACAACAACAAAACACTGTTAAATTGTGAAATGTATTAATGGTATTATATCTGTTTTCTATTTTAATATATTAAAAATATACATTTCTGTGATGGTAAGGGTGATTTTTCAGCATCATTACTCCATTCTTCAGTGTCACATGATCCATCAGAAAATCATTCTAATATGGTGCTCTAACATTTATTATTATTGTTGGAAACAGTTGTGTGGCTTAATATTTTTCATCTTTGATGGATGGAAAGTTCAAAAGAACAACATTTATTTTAAATAGATTTTATACATTTTATAACATGATAAAAAAAACTGTAGTCAGTTTTGACCAATTTGTTTATTTAAAAACAAAAAACAAAAAAAACAACGTACTTACCCCAAACGTTAGAATTATACTATAACAGTGCACATAAAATCTGTTTACCGCAAAACTTAGTGATGCCTTTAAATCCTGCCTACCTTATTTCAAAAAACTCACCAACAACAAATGCTGGTTGATCCTTTTTCTTCTTCTTTTTAACTTTAACTATTGAGTTCTGGGCTTTTTCAGGCTTTTCCTTTTCTTCTTCAGCCTCTTCTATTGTCAGTTTTTCTGTTTTCTTTTTCTTCTGCAAATTGAGAGCATACCAAAACAATTATAATGTGTATAAAATAAATAAGAACATATGGATAGTATGTAACTCACTTTCTTTGAGGTAGAAGTGGGATCGTCGGGGACGCTGGTATTCTGGGTCTCAATGTCTTTATGAATTTGAACGGTCTTCCCCTTTGATTTGACCGTTTGCTTATTAAGCTTTTTATTTTTCTTTACTTTCTCCACCAGTGTGTGCTGTGAATCTTCTCTTCCACCTGCGTTCTTTAAATGACCCATGCTGTCAACAATAACAACAAAGGATATCAAATATTAATGGGAATCAACTGGAGCACAGTGTCGGAAGTCTGGTGTTGGGGTTAAGATATAGCCCAGATGGAGTGAGAGAGATTTACTGATAAGAGCTCAGATGTGAAGCGATACCCTAATCTCCTCTCGGCTTTCTCACCGCTCACGGGGCTTGAGAAGGGTTCGGGCTGAAATCTGAGCTGCAATCAAAGAGCGCCGGAGACTGGGACGGATGGAGTGACGAGAGAGGAATGCAAACAGTGATTAGACAGGATATTAATGAGTCCCAAAAACCTTGGAGCCGGGCTGTTTGACCTCTGTCTGACCTCTGACTCGAAGTCGCAACCTGCTTTGTGTATGCCCAAAACATGACGGGAATGCAAGCAGGCTGATGATTGAAGAGGAAAAAAAACGATGAAGCGGCGGAAAGCGGGAGGGAGGAGTTCAGGGAAATTAAAAGGACATTTAGGGGATTGATTGTCCATTAATTAGATAAAGCACTGGGTCGTATTTATTATTATAAAACCCTCTAACCCTCTCTGATAAACTATAATTATAAACTATAACTGCCACTTAACCAAAACAGTATTTTGTTACTGTTTCACTCTGACCGGGTCATAATTTAGCACAATAATATAAACATTTGCAACATAATTCAGTCCCTTATGCATCATTTATTTGGGTAGATGGGTTACATTTGCAGACTGGGAAAATTATTCAGGGAATTTATTGTCATTTGGCTTTCCGAATTCAAATACACAAGCATGACAATCATGCTTACCGGTGCTGCACATCAGTACAGAATTTATAAACATAAAAACAAGAGCATAACATGACATGTGACTGAGACTCACTCTGCTTCCATTGGTAATCCTGTCTGGATTTCTGTCTGTCCTTCAGGAGACAGAGACTCCGGTGAATGTGCTCTGGGAGTGAAATGTGTTGATTTTGGGATGATAGCAGGCGCAGCACCTTTGGTCTTCCTTGATCCCCGTGTCACCCCTGTTTCCGGCTGTAAAGTTGTCTTTACTTTTCGTTTTTTTGGGACCCCAGTGGCCTCCTCTCCTGTGGGCAGAGTCACAACTATTTACTTTTTGTGAATATACAGAGACGTTTAGGTAAAACACTTAATGGATTTGAAGCAAGTAAATGCAAGAATGGTTCTTTCTCTATTCTTTTAGATGGTAAACAGAGTCTACTCAGTCTGTAGAATATAGGGCAGAGCTTAGATACCAGATCAGCACCATTGCTCTTTATGTTTCTGTGTTGAGCTGTAACTCAGGTTACCGGTTTTGTTGAACTGCTGAGTTGTGGAGCTGCTCATTTCCTCTAATCTCTCCTCAGGTAAATAGACCTTGAGAGAGACAGGATAAGACTCAGTCAGATTAAACCAGGCGTTAATGGATAACTTATAATTGCATGTTATATGTTATATGAGTGGAAGAATTACCTGTGCATCCTGAATTATTTCACCGTCAGATCTGAAACAATCCTCGATCCTCTTCGCGTTAGTCTGCTTTGCACGTGATTTAACCTTAATTACCTACAGAAAACATTATCGCTCTTACATACCATTTGTAAAATATTTTGTAGATTTTTTTAAATAAATTAGATCGGTAACACTGTAGTTTAGGGTCCAATTCTCACTATTAACTAGTTTCTTGTTAGTATGCATATTACTAGGATTTTGGCTGTTTATTAGCACATATTGATGGCTTATTCTGCATAAGCATATTCTACATCCCTTAATCTTACCTTAACAACTGCCATACTAACTATTAATAAGTAGTAATTAGGCAAAAGTAATAGTTAATAACTATCAACTTAACTAAAGTGTGACCATTAATTCTCATATTCAGCAAGGATTCATTACATTGATTAAAAAGTGACACTAAAGACATTTATAATGTTAAAATAAGATTGATTACTTTTTATTCATCAAAAGATCCTAAAAAAAGTATTGCTGTTTTACAAAAAAGATGAAGCATCACAACTTTTTTCAATATTGATAATAAGAAATGTTTCTTGAGAAACAAATCATTATATTAGGATGATTTCTGAAGGATCATGTGACACTGAAGACTGGAGTAATGATGCTGAAAATTCAGCTTCACAGGAACAAATTACATTTTAAAATAAATTAAAATAGTAAACAGTTATTTTTAAATTGTAATTATATATCACAACATTACTATTATGTGTTTTTGATCAAATAAATGATACAAATTACCCTGACCCCAAAACTTATGAATGGTAGTGTATTTCATTGTGATTTCTTCAAAATCAGTAATCCTGAAACTCTAGTTCAAGTGTTGCATGGTAGCAATATGGTAAAGGCTTCATAGAATATTATGACGTTAAGTTAATCAGTTTTATAATAGTGTGCCACATGATATATAGGTAAGACAGAAAGATTCACCTGTGTCTCCTGGATTATTTCACTGTCAGAGTCTAAACAATCCTCCTTTATCTTGGCATTACTCTGCTTTGCACAGGATCTGACCTTAAACACCTACAGAAAACAGCATCTCATATATTTTGAGTTTGTTATTTCCAGCTAAATCTGTAACTCTTAGGTCCGCTGGTCTGAAGAAAGTTTAGGCTTCACAGTTTATTAAAACTTCCTGGCTGCAAAGATTGAACTTGACCAATCTCATAATACCATGCTAAACAAGAACAGGTGGAAGAGGAAAGAGGAAGACTCACTTTTTCCTCCTGAATTATTTTTTTGGCAGTGTCTAAACAATCATCCTTCCTCTTGGCATTACTCTGCTTGGCACGTGATCTGACCTTTAACACCTACAGAAAACGGCACTTTACTTATTTTGAGTTTGTTACTTCAACTTAATTCCGCAGCTTTTAGGTCAACTCTAAAGATGTCCTAAACTTCACAGATTATTTAGACGTTTCTAGCTGCAGTCGTTGAAGGTGACAAATCTCATAACAGCGTTCCAAACTGAATACAGGTAAAAGAGGAAGACTCACCTCTGCATCCTGAATCATTTCACCGTCAGCGTCTAAGCATTTCTCCTTCCTCCTGGCATTACTCTGCTTTCCACGTGATCTGGCCTTAGACACCTACAGAAAACAGCATCTCTCGTATTTTATTGTGATTTCCACAAAACCAGTTTGAAAATTTAGGTGAACTCTTACTTGATTATAACAAATCCCATAGTGGTATGAAATATGAAAATACAATGCAGAAAAGCAGAGCGCATGTGGCGGAAGACAAAACTTGTAGTCCATTATAAGTTAACATCTACAAAGACAGCATCCATGCTTTCAATATGGAACTAGGCAAAGCTAGACAGACTTTCTTCTCAAATATTATAAACAGCAACTTAAACAACACACGCACTCTTTTTGCTACTGTAGAGAGATTGACAAACCCCCCAAGCCAGATTCCCAGTGAAATGCTCTCAGACATTAAGTGCAGTTAGTTTGCTTCTTTCTTCTCTGAGAAAAATCAATAGTATCAGAAAGGTGATCAGCTCATCCTTGAGTTGCGCTGGGGTCAGACAGATCAGACCACAACCTGAGAAAGTAGTTACTATGTCTGATTTCGAAGAAATTGATGGCAAAATTTTGGAAAAAAACACACAGCACCTTAAAACATCAACCTGCGCCCTTGACGCACTTCCCACGTCTTTTTTCAAAAATGTGTTACACAGCTTAGAAGCAGATCTCCTAGAAGTGGTAAATGCCTCACTTCTCTCTGGGAGTTTTCCGAACTCCCTGAAAACCGCAGTTGTCAAGCTCCTCCTGAAAAAGAGCAATCTGGATAAGACCATAATTATTAAACAACTAGACCGATCTCAAATCTTCCTTTCATAGGCAAGATCATTGAAAAAGTTGTCTTCAATCAGCTGAACAGATTCTTAAGCTCAAATGGATACTTTGACAATTTTTAATCTTGTTTCCGACCGCATCACAGCACAGAGACAGTGGGACATTCGCTTAAATTCTGATAGGCCTACAGGCAAATGATCAGTACTGATACTACTCGACCTCAGTGCTGCATTTGACACTGTCGATCACAACATACTTCTTGACAGGCTGGAAAACTGGGTTGGGCTTTCTGGGATAGTCCTAAAATGGTTCAGGTCATACTTAGGAGGGAGAGGTTATTATGTGAATATAGGAGACCATAAGTCTGAGTGGACATCCATGACATGCGGACTCCATCAATGCTCAATTCTTGCGCCACTCCTATTCAACCTGTGCATGCTCCAAATGAGCCAAATAATGAGAAAGAACCAAATCGCTTACCACAGCTATGCAGACGATACAAAGGTCTACTTAGCCCTATCGCCTAACGACTACAGCCCCATTGACTCCCTGTTCCAATACATTGATGAAGTAAACAGTAAAATTTGCCAAAACTTTCTTCAGTTAAACAAAGACAAAACTGAAGTCATTGCGTTTGGAAACAAAGATGAAGTTCTCAAGGTGAACGCATACCTTCAGTCTAGGGGTCAAACAACTAAAAAATGAAGTCCAGGAATCTCGGTGGGACTCTGGAGTCAGACCTTAGTTTCAGTAGTCATGTCAAAGCAATAACTAAATCAGCATACTATCACCTGAAAAATATTGCAAGAATTAGATGCTTTGTTTCCAGTCAAGACTTAGAGAAACTTGTGCATGCTTTCATCACCAGCAGGGTAGATTATTGTAATGGACTCCTCACTGGCCTTCCAAAAAAGACCATAAGACAGTTGCAGCTCATACAGAACGCTGAGCAGAAGCAGAAAATATGAACATATCACACCAGTCCTCAGGTCTTTACACTGGCTACCAGTTACATATAGGATTGATTTTAAAGTATTATTACTGGTATATAAATCATTCAATGGCCTAGTACATCAATACATTGCAGATATGCTCACTGAATATAAACCCAACAGATCACTCAGATCATTATGATCACATCAGCTAGAAGTACCCAGGGTTCACTCTAAGCATGGCGAGTCCGCTTTTAGCTATGCCAGCCGCAGCTGGAACCAGCTTCCAGAAGAGATCAGATGTGCTCCTACAGTAGTCACATTCAAATCCAAACTCAAAACACATCTGTTTAGCTGTGCATTTACTGAATGAGCACTGTGCCACTGTTCGTCCGACTGTTTGCACTGTATTTTATTTTTTATTCTAAATTGTTTTAATTATTCTTATTTCTTTTGATTATTTTAATTTCTTCTATGTAAAGCACTTTGAATTACCATTGTGTATGAAATGTGCTATATAAATAAACTTGCCTTGCCTTGCCTAGTGTGCTAAAAGAGGAAGACTCACCTGTTCTTGAATTATCTGACAGTCGGAGCCTAAATCATCCTGATCATCTTCTGCATTATTCTGTCGTGTGTGCGCTTTCCTCCTAAACACCTACGGAAAAATTCACATGTGTGATAGCAGTGGGTAGTTCCTGTTTTCATTCCTTGCAGCACCTCTCTTTCCAGTCTGTCTGTAATGCTCTGTTTTCTCCAAAAAGCACAATGTACTCTGATTGGTTAGCTGGACAATTGTGTTGTGATTGGTCAACCACATTGAGTGTGTTTCAGAAATGTCATGGCCCTTATCATAATCACCAGTTTCAACACACTACTAACACAACTCAACCAGGCCTCACTCCTTTATTTTGCATTTGCCTTGGGCAGGGATTTTTAAAATGAGGAATACTAAGACGTGTCCGATCCTGGAAGAAAACTCAAGACTACAATGGAGGCGTTTCAGGGAATTCAGAAACAGTGTGCACTGATATAGAGAATAACTCACTTTTGCGGGACTTTGTGCTCTGTAACTTTGCAGAGTTTTTGACTTTTTTTCATGCTCAAACAGCAACATTGCATACTAAAGAAAGTTGAAGATGTAAAAAAAATAGAGAAAGTCATACATATGTGGAAGAACTCACCTGTACATTATTAACAAATTTATTGTCAGAGCCTAAACAATCTTCCTCATTCTCATACACCTCTTCTTCTTCTTCTTCTTCTTCTTCTTCTTCTTCTTCTTCTTCTTCTTCTTCTTCTTCTTCTTCCTTTTCCTCCTCCTCCTCCTCTGCATTAGTCTCTGTGTGTGTTTGTTCCTTAAAAACCTACAGAAAGCAGCAAATCACCTTTTTTTGTGATTTTTCATAAAAAACATGATCCTGCAATTCCCCGGAGGCCATCATTGATTTAATATTCAGCTGTATACAGGTGTAAAAAGACTCACCTGTGTCTTCTGGAATGTTTCATTGTAGGAACCTAAAATATGCTGCTTCTTCTTAGCATTAGTTTTCTCTGCTAGTTGACCGACCTTAAAAACCTATAAAAAAAAAAACACCACACAAATATGTTGTGATTTTCACACAAACAATTACCCTGAACAATTCAGGAGGACTCATGGATCATCAAGGCGTTCTGGCCGAAGAAGTTGCAGTTATGATCAAAGACCTAAAGAAAATGTCTGATTAGTTTACAGAGCAAAGTTCTTGTGTTTTTGCCAATGCTCTGTACAATGTTAAGGATCACACGGGATGGAAAACTTCTCTGATGCCAAAAAAGCACTTAGAAATGTCCTTGAATTATCAAAAAAGACAAAATCAATGTAACAATAGATTGCACCATATGTTGCTTGATTTAATAACAACTACTAGTCAACACATGCTGTGCTCCACACTGAAGTATAATACAAATATGTCTGCATAATGGAAATGTCTTTAATTTGGGAACATAACTGGCTTTGATTCAAAGAGATTAATCTGGCTTTGCTATATTGAGGTGGAGTGCACTGAACTGTAGTTCATGGTTAATTCCTTCTCTCTCACTGTGAAATATTTCATACTAGATTATAAAAGTGTCTCTCTGACTCTCAGCAGATATAGTGCAATGTTTTGTGATCCAGGCAGGATGGAAGGGTGTGCTTGAGGTCATACCTTGTGACTAGAGTCAAGCTGTTCCATGTTAGAAGTAGTTTCTTCAGATGTACTAGTGGTGACTTCCTCTGCAAACAGAAAAAGTATGTTTCTGCATGACTTTTTAAAGGAGTTAAAGGGAACACTTTAGTTTAGGGTGCAATTATCCCTATTAACTAGTTGCTTATTAGCATGAATATTAGTAGAATATTGCCTGTTTATTGGTACTTATAAACCAAATATCAATGCCTTATTCTGCATGACCATTTTCCTTATCCTACCCAATAACTAAACTTGACAACCTTACTATTAATAAGCAGTAATCAGGAGTTTATTGAGACAAAAGTCATAGTTAATAGTGAAAATTGGACCCTAATCTAAAGTGTGACCAAAAAATTTATACTTTTATTCAGTCAGGAAGGATGCATTGATTTAATGAAAAGCTACAGTAAAGATTCATAATTTTACAAACTATTTCTATTTCAAATAAATTGTGTTCTTTTGAACTTTCTGTTCATCGAAGCATGCTGAAAAACATCATGTTTTCCACAAAAATGTTAAGCAGCACAACTGTTTTCAACATTGATAATATTAAGAAATGTTTCTTTAGAAGCAAACAAGCATATTAGAATAATTTCTGCAGGATCATGTGACACTGAAGACTGGAGCAATGATGCTGAAAATTCATCTTTGCCATCACAAGAATAAATGTTAAAATATATTAAAATAGAGATATTTTAAATTGTAATAATATTTTACAAAAACATATTTTTTATGAGCATAACACGAAAGTAAACAAAAAATTGTTTTTGAGCATAAGAGACAAAAACATTTAGAAAAAAATCTTACAGACAGTAGTGTATTATAAGTGGCTCAAGAATACTTTTTGTGGTTCTAGATGCAATAAGAAAGATAGCCTGTGTTCTGCAGTCATTCTGCATCCTGGGAGGTTCATACTTACAAGTTTAGAAATCGTAATGGCTATGTAATATGCAGTCAAGTGATTTTCTTTGGAATGAAATGGACTCACTGGACTATTTGACTTCTTGACAAAGACAGTTCTTTTTAGTGCTCATTCAACAAAATAAGAAGCCGAAGAGTAAACATTGCACATTAGGTATTTCACTGATATTTCGTCTGTAATTTGCCTTTATCGTGTCAGTTGAAATAAACCAACTAAATTAATCGCAATCAACTGTAAACAAGATGGCAAAATAAATTGTACCATCAACATTCACTATCATAGATTGTTATGATCAATACCAGTTTTCTTCGGCCACTTCTTGACACACACCTTGGAAAGTCAGGTCTGGTAAATCTCCCACTGGTAATTATGACCTCATGGTAGTGCTCAGCTTGTAAATACAATTATTCTGACATGACTGAGTTGTCGCAAGACAAAGTTTAGTATGCTTGCGTCGTGGATGAACCTCATGGAAAAGTGCTGTATTCCACCAGGGGGCACAACTGACTTAAGCCCGTCCCAAACATGATCGTTCACAAAAACCTCAACAGCACATGACAGCAGCATGATAACATGCTGAATGTATTTATAATAGTATGTTTATATGTCTAGTCATTTCTCAGTCAAATCTTTTTGTCTGAGAAAATAGTTCTGAAGTTACTGTGCGGTTTGATTTAGGTTGTAGAATAGCAACCGCAGCTTCTCAGTTTGCTACTTGTTCAATGTATTTTGCTGGCACGTTTATTCTCACACAAACGTTCTAATGCCAGATTTCTGTCTTCTGCATTAAACCATGAGACAGCGAGCATGTTTAGTGTCCTGCTGTAGGATCTGCAGTGTTTTCACAGCCTGTGTACCAGCAACCGGCCTATAGTCGGGACACAGAGCGGCTAGTTATTTTGCACCCCTGCACCAGTCACTGATGGTTTATTTTTCAGCAAGTCTGTCTGCTTTAATGGGTTCCAGCGCTGCTTTGATGTCAATGAGGCAAAGAAACGGGCGTGTGAAGGAGATAGACAGTACGAGGGAGCGAGTTTAACTGAAGGAGGATGGAAAGAGCCTCACATGTTCGCCTGTAAGGCAGTGTTAATGCAGCAGAGACCCCATCATCAGGAGAGAAGGGCTGCCTTTGGTTCCACATTCTTGCTGTGCGCTGTGAGTGGGACCTCTGCTCTGTCTCTCCACACCCCACTCACCTTCCTCGCCCTCTGATCTTACCCACCCAGCCACTGCAATTATTCATCCTGCATGACACAATTCCTGCCCAAAAGCAACAGGAATGCTCTTCTGCTTGCTTTCTCGTTCTCTTTTTTATTTTATTTTGTCTGTCTCACTGGTCACTAGATTTGTTTCAGCTGGATTTGCACTTGTTTTTTTACATATAAAATATAATATAAAACATTATTTCTGTCATGACAACTCTCTGAGAGATTGGCATGGTAATTGATATGACAAAGTTAATGTATTTGGTCTTGGCGGAATAGATCTGCTACGCTGCTGCTGTTGATTATTGCTGCTGCTGCTGCAGAGCAAGTACGTTACATAGACTTACACTCCTGCCAATACTCTACATTCACAGACATGCTGTTTTGAGCATGTAAGATATGCTTCTGCTACACATGTAACATACATGAAGTAACCCCCGTAGCAGATCTATATAGGTGGAGCTAGGGAAGGTGGAGGGTTTCTGAAGAGACTGACTGCTAACTGCAAACCATGCCAGGTATTTGAATGTTGAGCAGCAAGCTCATTGGCTGCTGATGCCATAGCAACCAATCAGCTGCGTTATGTAGATAACGATGTGATCACCAACAAATAAGGACCAATCAACCTGCGCCATCTAGAGTTTCATAACAGAACTTTGTGTCAATTGTTAGTTACCTCACTATTATTACTAGTAGTTAAAGTCAGCAAAAACTCTAAATTGACAAATCATATTTTTTATGGAATATAGCAGTATTTATAATAAATGACTTATGCATGCACATCATTATTATTATTTTTTAATTAATGTGCCGTCGTAATCTTTGATCAAAATAACTTCTCTCTCTTGCAGTGACTTCTGTTTTCTGATGATGTGTGTGGCGAACAGGACGGCCGAGGGACGTGAGAGAATGGCGCGAGGCCGGTGGTGCGATTGATAATGAGCAACACCTGTGAGCACACCGGTCTCGCATCTCTCACGGAGGAGCGGAAGCATAAAGGAGGAGCGACGACGTTGATGATCGAGAGAGGAACAGGCCTGATTTTAGTTGTGTTTTTGTATTTGTGTTTTATTTTAGCCAGCAGCCCCTCGCGGACGACTGCTGGCTTACTCAAAATAAACATAACGGCCAGCAGCCCCTCGCGGACGACTGCTGGCTAAAATAAAACACAAATACAAAAACACAACTAAAATCAGGCCTGTTCCTCTCTCGATCATCAACGTCGTCGCTCCTCCTTTATGCTTCCGCTCCTCCGTGAGAGATGCGAGACCGGTGTGCTCACAGGTGTTGCTCATTATCAATCGCACCACCGGCCTCGCGCCATTCTCTCACGTCCCTCGGCCGTCCTGTTCGCCACAATGTGTTTACTGGCGAGAGGGCGGGATCAACCTGTCACTCACATGACATCACAGCAACAGCAAACCACAATGATCCAATAAATTCCCAATGGACAAAATCAAGTTCCGCCCTACATTTTGTCTTGTTGGAGAAGCCGTTTAACTCAAAAAGATGTCTCTATAGGGAAGAAAAGACTATCGTGACTTCCATTTCATGCCGACTTTAAACTGGTCACACTTATCCGTTATTAAATATGAGATTGTCAACTAAACTGTTGGATTAATGTAGCTCATTATTTTGATCTCTCCATTTTTTTTCCTTCACAAAAGACATTCATGAATAAAAACCTGCACAAAATTTGCAGCGGAAGTCTAGAATGACTACAATGTTTTTACTACATCAATAGAATCTTATTTGCGATATCAGCCTTGGGTCAAAATAAATAAATGTTTCTACAAATGGTACTGAAAAAAATCCACTTAATTAATAAGCTTCACAAAGCAGGGGATCATTGCTGCCTCTTGTTTTCACATTTCTTCCTTCTCTTCTGCTGGCGGAGGGTCCATCTGTAATGAACGCCGTCATGAATGCCGTCTCCAGCATTCCAGACACCCCAGAATGCTATGTGGCACCTCTGAACACTCCTTACTATTTTCAGCAACCAACTTGTTAGCACATTGTCAATGTCCAGACAGACAAGCATAAAACATCCCAGAATAAGCACAAGGACACACGTATTGGCATTTGGTTTTAGGTTAACGTAAAGAGCTGTCTGCAGCACTAATGTTAATGGATGGATAGCCTGCTGTAACACACATCTGGCTGTTTTGTAGCCCAAACTTAGCTTTGACTGAAATATATCAGTATGAGTTTTACTAGAACTTGAAGAAAAATGGTCACACTTTATATAAGATGTTTTAACTACTATATACTTACATAAAAAAAAAAGTATAATGTATTTATTGTGTTCATGCTGTATTTCAAGAGACTTCTGCTGCTATTGAGGTGGGATACGGGTATACGGATATATATGGATAACAGATACGGGTGAGATCAGGGACAGGTTTTGTAGCATGGGTACATTTAAGAATGGGTTAAAATGTAAGGGAAGGGTTAACTGTAGTTAAAGATGCAATCACATAAATTAATTACTGATGTAATTACATGCAGCTAATTATAATAATATAAGTACAATGTAAAAACGTGTATGTATCCAATAAGTGCATTACACCAAATTATTAATTTAAACGTTAACTAGTAGTTAAAGACACCTGTAGGACCAAAATAAAAACTAATAACAAAATAGTACTCTCACAGTACCATAGTACAATGATGGTATCAGATAGTTATGCTGCGGCGGTATTTGGATATATATCATGGTATGGGGCTGTTGCCCTCGTGATGATAGCCATTTGCTCCAACAGTCTTTATTTAGAAAGTGTCTGTTTCAGAAGAGGCCTGGATAAAGGAAAGGGGCGAATGAAGAGAGCGCTTACATGGCGAGCAGATGGAGGAGGGGGTTTGGTGGGCTAAGGCGGGTCGGTGGGGGTTGAGTTTCTGACCAGTGACAGGATAAAGGAAACAGAGCAGCTCCATAGGTCAGCTTGAGAAAACACAGCCTCTGTCAGTCACACAGACTCCTGGGCCGGGATTAGGCCTCAGTCTGGGGGGGAGATCGGGTTTCTCTGTCCGGGATACCTCACTGCTGCAAACCACTACCAGATGTGGAGCAGCCAGCATGATAGCGGGAGGGGGCAGCGTGCGCTTTATATGCATATTTGTGTGTTTCATTGTACTGTACTATTTTTACTCATATTTTGCTTGTTAGGGCCCATATGAGATGAGTTTGAGGATGGGATTAATAAAAAAATAAAAAAAAAAGTTGGTTATGTAAAAATGCAAATTTGCTGAAAGGATCTTAAGTGAATCCATACCCCAAGACATCTACAGCTACAGATAGAAACTCATATAAAAGAGTAGCCAAATAATATAATTGTACAATGAATGTTATTATATTATATTATATTATATTATATTATATTATATTATATTATATTATATTATATTATATTATATTATATTATATTATACCTGATTATTAATACTAGTACATCATATTTTTATATGAATATTATTAACAATTATTATTAAAATATGAATTCCACTACCATTCAAAAGTTTGGGGTCAGATTTTTGCTAAAATACTTTTATTCAACAACAGTGAAGATATTTATAATGATTTCTATTTCAAATAAATGCTGTTTCGTCAAAGAATTAATCTTTTTGAATTTATTTTTTTCTATTAATCATGGAATCCTGAATTATTTTTTTTATCATTGTTTCAAGTTTTAAGCAGCACATCTATTTTCATCTTTGATTATAATAAGAAATGTTTCTAGGCTGCAAATCAGCATATCAGAATGATCATGTGACACTGAAGACTGGAGTAATGATGCTGAAAATTCAGCTTCACATCACAGGAATAAATTGCATTTTAAAATACAATTAAAACAGAAAACAGCTATTCTAAACTGTATATGTTTTCTCTTTTTTTAACAAATGCAGCATTGGTGAGCATAAGATACTTCTCTCCAAAGCATTTAAAAAATCTTACCAAACCCAAACATGTGAATAGTAGTGTAATTGAATGTATATTGTTTCATATTAACCATGTTCGATAATAAATCTGCACAGAGTAACTTTTCCCTGTGCTTTGTATAGGAAAGTCTAACCTTCATCTGTGGTGTGGTCCTGTATAATGATAGTCCACGGCTGTTTCAAATCTCCCTCAGAAGTCACAACCTTAAGAACTGGAAACAAAGAGGTACATTCTTCATGTTAGCATCATCTCTGTCAGTTACGGACCTCCTCTGCTCTCTATTTTTGTTTTGTCTGCTGTGTTTCCCCTTCAGAGTACCTTAATTTGACCTGAACTATTACACAGCATCTACTCTGTCCTTGTGATATACTAATACAGACTCCCCTGACAACAAGTTACATTTACAGCATAATAACTAATAACACACGTCGTTGAGAATAACATCTTGTGAACATTTAAATGCGTTTCTTTTCCCTTTTCTTTAAGAGCCCAATGCTAGCAAAAGCCAGTACAGACACTACTGTGTTCTGTGTTTATTTGGTTGAGCACAATATAAAACCAAGTAAAGCCTCGATTACCGTGACCTTGTGTGACATCACCCTTTATTGGGTGGTCCTCGGTGTCAACTGCGGGATCCCAGAGAGACAAGCGTATGATTTCACCATCAGGACCCATTATTAAGGTGCCCAATGCTTTGCCTCCCTCCCATTCTGAAAACACACAGATTCAAACAGACAGACTTGACAAACCTAAAAAGGGAAAAAAAGTTGAGATTGCTCTATATAGAGGGGCTCCAAGATGAATCGGACACTTGGGCCACATGTAAAAATGCATACAGTACATGTCATTGCACGAGACATATCAGACAGTGTCACAGAAATATGTTGTCAAATGGCATTTTCGTATTTAATATGAGGATAATCTCAATATTCGGCATTTAACGTAATGTTTACACGTAAATTGTTGTATGTTCGAGTATTTGCTGAAATGCACTATATTGACGAATCAAAAGCATCTACATAAAAAAGGTTTTTAGCATGCACATCTTTAGAAGCAAATATCTTTCTAAAGCAATCCTTTAAATTTATATTATAAATAAATTTTCTATATTAACATTTTAAAATTATGTTGATATAGACTAGTACAGTTTGAGCAAGTACACTAATTGTATAAAATCTATATACTGGTTAAATTTAACTATACAAATACATCTATAATATGAATCTTATATTTATTTATAAAATATTATATATTGTAATATTATGTAAACATTTATTTATTAATTTATTGTATGTATTATATATATATATATATATATATATATATATATATATATATATATATTGTTTGAGTTTATACGATAACTATATACACTCAAAAATATCTATGTAATGGTAAAATGAAACTATAAAAATATATATTTAATGCAACTGCATTTAGTTATTAAATATTATACATTTAATAATTAATTAAATAATAATAATTTATGTTAGTTGTATAGACTCAAAGAAAGACTAAATGATATTATGGTCAAATCTAACTATACAAATATATCTATAATATATATTTATTTATTAAATATTATACAATGTAATACATATGATATTGTTTTTTTACTTTATGAAGGATTAACCCTTGACCTGCTTGTCACCGGGCCGGGTATACCCTAGACTCTAGACAGAGTGCCCAGCTAAAAATTGGCCTGCTTTTCTTGGTACTTGTTTTGAACCGTCTTTAACCGTCTTTATGGAGCATCCGGCTACCTCTGAGCTCCGGAGGAAGACAGCCTCTAGTGTTTCCTGTCTGTGCTTCTGTCGTGTCTGCAGGGTCATGTAGTTTTGGTCTGTACACAGCCATTGAGCTCTGTTTACCAGGACCCCTCCGGCCCACCAGGGGTGGCAATGGACCAAGGGGGGGATGTTGATCTGAGGGAATTAAAGGAAAAGAATTCACTTCAGACTGAACCAGAAATGACTGCAGAAATTCTCATAGAGGCTTGTTTTGCCTGGGTCCCAGAGCGCTAGTGGACAACTGAACCTTAGCCTCTGTGTTGTCTGTATTTACCGTATCAGCCCATAAGATCTCCCACCAACCCCTGTCCTCACTCCCCACCGCTCTGCCTGTCTAAAAACTTCATTTAGCTGCAGCCAAGCACTAGCCGAGCCACACATGAAGAGGTGCTTGGCCCTCAGAGGGGGGCTTTGCTCTACCAGCACGACTTCACTGTATGAGCCACGGCAGGCCTGGAGCGTCCAGCTTATTTAAGCTCTGGATGAGGATAGTATGTGTGAACTAATGAGAAGAGGAAAGGCGGTCAGCAGCATGAAAAATGAGATGGTTAAAAATGAGAAAGAGTTATTACAAATTGGCAAGACTTTAAATTAAAGTTTAACTCTCATTAATATGCATTAGGGTTTTTGAATCAAGTTTTTGAATACGTCCTTTATTCGCTATTGTGACGTTTATCAGAGTGAAACGGCGGGACTTGATTTTGTCCATTGGGAATTGATTGGATGGCTGTGATTTGCTACTGCTGTGATGTCATTTGAGTGCTGCAAGAGAGAGGGGTAGTTATTTTGATTAAAGATTTCGAGGGAACATGCATTTAAAAAATAAATAAATTATACACATGGTCTAATCCGAAGTCATTTATAATAAATACTGAAATATTCCATGAAAAAAATAATGATTTCATGGTGACTAACATTTTAAGTGCTATAAATTAACATTAGTAATGCATGAGTGAGACCCGCCAGTACACCTCAATACTTAACTTATTTTTTAAATGTAACAAATACCCCGAAAGTACATTCAAACCATATTCATTTATAACTGTTATTATAAAATTCAAGCTGGATCACATGAATCCAGACTCACAGTCTTGGCAGTGTTCTTATATTTTTTCATCACTTGACCAGTTTTCAATACCGTAGTGCTGTTGACTTTCAGGATGAGTCATTTTGAGTTCTGCGCCCAGGTGCTCTTACAATATGAATTTCAGTAATATTATCTTTTGAAAATGTTTGACATGTTTTTGAGTTTGAATTGAATTGCAGCACCACTTTTTGAATTTGTCAGGTAATGCTTCAGTTGTACAGCACTGGGCATAAAGGTTGATTCTTAAAAAGATCAAATCACAAAAACGATCTTGCTATAATGGATTGTTTTTGTTGTATTTCTTTCAGCATATGTTGTGAGTCATATCAGCAGCCACACTGTGTAAAATCTAAAAAAGAAATAAATATATCACTACCTCCCTTTTCTAGACAGTCAGACCACGTGATGTGCCCGAGGTCCATCTCTGTAATCCTGCACTTGCTGTCAGAGAGAGGGTCCTGTCTTCTTTGGTCGAGTCCCTCTGCATGCAGATTACCATATGGCTTACGCTCCTGAACAGGGGTCCTATAAAGTTCATCTAAGGCACAATAAAGAAAGAATGGTAAAATGTGGTATAATAAACTAAGCCATTATGCAAATGTACTTGTTGGTAAAAGTGTACAATGTGATGTGGCATACCATCCGGCTGATGGGTGTCTGTATGTTCTGTTTGTGCAGAGAAAAGCAGCAGCACTTTCCTGTGCACGTGGCTCTCTGAGGGGTTTTCATGTGTAGTTCCCACTTTGATGCCAGGGAGATGTACGTGTAGTTCTCGTTGTGGTAAATTCTCACAGCTCTTTTTTTTATCTGTTATTTCCGGTTTATTCTTCAAGACAATCCCAAAAAAATTACATCATTTGTATGCACTTATATCAACATTTCAACAAAAATAATAAGCAGCAGAACATTAATAATAATTCAAATCGAGCAACAAATCAGCATATTAGAATGAATTTGAAGGATCAAGTGACACTGAACACTGGAGTAATGATGCTGAAAATTCAGCATTTTAAAATCTAAAGAAACCATTTATTTAAATTTTTTGTAATAATATTTCACAATATTAGCATTTAAAAATGTGGTGAGGAACATGATTGCAAATGAGGAAAATGATAAGCAATTTATCATGCAAGATTAAAAAATATTCATATCCTCTTGTGGAAGAGTAATTGAGAGTAGAACAGAAGCTAGAGCAGATGTTAAAATGCAGAAAAGTACAGAAAAGAGAGCACAAGGTGACAATTTTTTTTAGTTTTATTTATAACAAAGAGTCATTTTGAGGTTTGGGCTTGAATAAGAGCCACAGGTGTTCTTACAATACATATTTCAGTAATATACTAGGTGTTTTCCCTTTTGAAAATGTTTGGGAGTTCAAGAAGCTGTCAAGAAGTTAAAGCTGCAGTCCGTAGTTTTTTCTTTTTAGGGTAATGGTTGAGATAAATGTGTCTTAAGCCATTTCTTGCAGTGTTATTACCAAATACCGAATTCTTACCATTTTTGAAGTAATGTCACAGTCTGAGTTGACCAGCGGGCTCTGGTTAATGGGTGGTAAGTGGAAGACAGTGAAGCTGGGATCTGTTTCTATATTCACTCTCCTCTCGTGAGTTTCACCTCCAGAATATCTCACTAAAGCAAACACAGTTTTGCAGAACATACTTATCAAATTTATGACTTCAGACTCGTATCTGGATGTCATATGTGGATTTTATGGACTTAAAATGGTCCGCTAAATACTGATGTTGTTCTTGTCTTACTCTGGCGGGATCCCTCCATGTGTCCACCGTAGTAGTTGACCCGTGAGAGTGGGCTGTATTCCATAGACGAATCCACATACACTGACCTTAGAGGGCACGTCTCTGCAACACCATTTCCACTCTCCATCCGAGTGCGCTTCCCACGGCCATTTAGATCCTTCAGATGGTCGATAAGATGTGGGAGTATCTGGTATATTTCAAAGCAAAATAATGAAAAGCTCTTTAGCTAAGTTTTGAAGTTATGGTCGTGTAAATCATTTAGACATTTGATCAAATTCACATGTACAGTATTTCATCGTAGCATTTCTGGTCTCCGTTTTTCATTGTAAAGGTTCAAAAGCCAAATACTTCACATAAACAACAGTATATTACATCAGTGACAAAGATTAACCAAGAAAAATTAAATCAGATGCTGTTAAAGGTCAGATGTTTATTTATGAGTAGACCTTTCCAAGTGTCTGGTCTTATGATGCCAAAAGCACAGTGTCAATTATATGGTTAGAGGGAATTCAGGTCACTGTTAGGAAACAGACGAAAAGAGCCAGAGCAACATGTACTAATGATGATTATTCTTGTTATTGGACTCACTGTTTTATTTTCAGTCTGATGTGCAGGTTCTGTTTCAGGGACTGGACTCATCTGAGCTCTCCATGTGTCAACCGCTATCCTAAGACTCCTATCCTGTCCTTTTCTCTCTTTCGGTTTCTCTCTCAGTTCATCTTTCTGTACTTTAGTCTTAAAGGTCATTTGTTCATCTGGAATCAAGATTGATTTTGACATTAGGTTAAAGCAAAACCGTTATTCTCTGTATCCAATTATGTTTCACAGCAAGCAGAAGCTGCTCACAGAAGAAGCTGCTTGAAATTCAAATGGTTTACATTTCACTTTTTACTTCCCTTTGGCAATGGGAAAGTAAAATCCAAACTAAGAGCTGTAAGTCCCAACATGAATGGAGCGCATTCTGAGGCAGGTATCTGATATGTGTTAAAGATCTTAAAGATGTAAACATTCACTCTCTGAATGGACTTCAACTAAACACTGGCAACATTTTGTTTTTTTTGCCTTTCTGCATTGTGTTCACTTGCATTGCTGTGCTGCACAGGATGTTGTTGATCTAATCAAGAACTGCTTTTGAATAGTCAATGTTTATCTGATTGTTAGTGTCATTTGTGTTAGATTTCATGAACTATACCTGGTGCAGCATGAGTTTCCTCATGGATTTGTACATGTACCAAACCCTCCGTTATGGGCGGCAAAGGGCCAAGGGTGGTCCTGTTGGGTCGAGGGGAACAGAGGAAATGTGGCTGGTATCTGACCGGTCCAGCTTTTTCTCCTGAAACACAATGAGATTTATAATTTTATGATAGATATGGGATTCAAATGTTCTGTTTGCATATAAAAGTGTTTGCATATAAATGTGTCTTTGCAGTGCGTGGACACAACCACCATACAATGAAAAAAATCCATTCACTCCTTTTTTTTATCCTCAAAAAACCTAAACACTCTCAATAATCAAGCCGTTTGGATTTTCTAAGCAATATGATGCCATATTGCTCATGGTCCACCCACGACTGTTGACGGACTGTCCCGTATTAGCATATTTCCATTTGTATACTTTCTGCTGAGCAGGTTGCCATGGCAGCACTTTACTGTCTCGTATTGACACGCCCCCATAAAAGAGAGGGGTGGGGTGGGCAGTTGTTCATTATCATTTAAAGAGACATGCACCAAAGTCTTTCACAACTAGGTTTAAGAGGTATAACCAGTTTAGATGGAAAGGATCTCAAGCTGACTAGTTGAAGACGTTACTGTAGCCATAGACAAGGTACTTCCTTGAAATTAAATTCCACCACAGCGCTACAACAACCATAATGGCCAATTTACAATAGATAATGCTATACAATGAACTCTGTTAGAGTGCTACATGTGGCCATTTATCTGTTCAATGAAATACGTTAGCTGTTGAGTAATAAAAACATCATCTCCGTGCCGCTTTTACAACATTTCAAATCTCAATCTCAAGTCAAGTCAAGCTATTGTTGATTCTCGTTTTATAACAAGCCTTTTCGTATTCTCTATTTGCCAGCAGACTCTCCTCTGTCCAGCGTGGTGATTCCTCAAAGATTGGAGATTTAGCATGCTTAATGTAAACCTTTCTCGCTAACATTTGTCACTCCCACACCACATACTGTACACGTCAAAGTAGCCATTTTGACGAGACACGCAGGGGTGAGTATTATAAACACTTAGAATAGGCTCACCATAATGAATCAGGGTAAGACAAAAACACTTTTGTAAGGATTCATGTATTGACTCATTTAAATGTTGTTAATTTTGAATATGTCTTCAGTGTCACATGGTCCTTCAGAAAACATAATAATATGCTGATCTGCTGCTCAAGAAACATGTCTAATTATTATCAATGTTGAAAACAGTTGTGCTGCTTAACATTTTTTTGGAAATAATGAGAAAAAATCAAATCAAAAAAAAAATTTTGATTAGATGTCAAGATTTAAATGTAAAAATGGCTAAGTTTATTCTGTTCCTCACAAAAAGCTATTGCGTTGTTTCAATAGAATTGGAATATAGCCATAAGTCATATGGAAAGTTTTTTATGATACTGGTGTTTTTTTTAAATGACTTAATTATTATAAATTATGTTAAATGTAACATGAACAATACTGTAAAAGCATTTTTTGCCCTTAATAAACCTGTCTATGAATAAATAAATACAAATTCTAAGCCTATAAAATATTTTAAAAGGTTGACCAGAGTGTTTAAATGTTTAAAAATCCTCACCTTTAATCTGGTTTAGATTATAGTTCTCTTCTCTTCTTCTCTGGATGTTCTGTGTAACATGTTTAGTATCTGGCAATAAGCGATGCGTTACACCAGCAAAAGATCCAACTTTTGCCTAAAAGAAACAAAGAATCATATATAAAAAGAACGTGTTTGATTTTCACATCTTCATTATTTCTTAGGCCTCTACAAAAACACGGAACTGTTCCACATTATCTCTAAATATCTCTTTTGAAACCTCTCAAACATGATGTTCACCTTCTTTCAAGGTTCACTTATTTTCAAAGTTCCTCCTATTTGTATTAAACGTCAATTGAAAATGAAAATGTGAATGCCAAGCTGGAAGTCACACTGGAATTCTTTTGGATGCAATACCTTGCAATTTTTTTCAAAAGAATATAAAAGAGCTGAAATGTTTTGATCTCCTGGGTTGAACATTTAACAATAATAAAGGGATACCAGGTGCTAGACATCAATGCTTTGAAATCAGTTACCATGAAATCAAAATGGAATATTGCCGTATTTATTATAAATTATTTTCCCATGCACATCTTTTTTTATTATTCATTTGCCCCCGTAAACAAAACATCTTGCCCTCCCTCTTGTAGGGATATCACTTCTTTTCCCTGATGCATGTTTACTGGCGTTGCATTTTTTTCTCTTGTTCCCATATAGGAAAGAAAAGACTTCCATTTCATGCCAACTTTAATTTTGTTATAATTTGTTTGCTATTTGTCTTTTCAGTTTAGTTTTTGTTCTTTCAAAGTTTAAGTTTATTTCATTTTATTACAGGTTCTGTATTTTAGGAGTGCCAAACAAATGTTGAAAGCAGGTGGGTTATAAAGGTTTCAAGTTTTATAAAATTGCTTCAAAGATTAATTTTAGTCAGTTTTGTTTGGAGTTGTGTTGGTTCTGATTATTTTAGTCATTTAGATTTGTTGAAAATAACTGGTGTTATGTTTATAATTATGAGCATTATCTGTTTGAATTCAGCTGGCTTTGCTGAGGATGACTATGGCGGCCATTTTTGAGTCTCTGGAGCACACCTGTGTTGTTTTCATTCTGCTGCAGTTGAACGTGACAGATCGAGACTTCACACAGGCCACCCATACCGAAGACCCTTCTTCCTGGATTCCCTCCAAATCCCTGTCCAAACCCTCATGTCTATGAGGTAAACACACTGATTACTGCATTCAGCTCTCATCACCTGGATCATTCCCCCTTTGCCCCGAGATTGACATTTCAGTCACATACTGCAGCAATTTGTCCATGCCATTGAAGTTGCCCTTTTCCTGCTGATCACAGTTTTTCTTCTGATGGTTCATGCGGGTTTATGTTTGGATGATAGAAGATGGACATTGTGAAACGGAAGCCACCATGGAGTTTACGTTTCTCATTCAAGATGCACACCTGATTTGGTGATTCTATTGATCTCCTTCCGCATCGACAGATGATTTTCGGGGGTGCAGAGAGAGGACGGATTAATGTGCATATAATGAGGGAACAGTCAAGGGCTGTGGACCATTAGCAGATTGTGGTGGACGGGAATTGGATAGATGGTGGACTGTGTGCTTATGTAAAATCCCTCAGGACACCTTTATTAAGATTTGCAGCTCACATCTCACAGAGGTCCAAAGGAGCATTATGGGTAAATCACCAGTTTGATTGACCTGGAATGTGTGGAAATTGAAGACACCTTGAGGACTGACCGTGTGTGTGTGTGTCTGTGTGTGTGTGTGTGTGTGTGTGTGTGTGTGTGTTGCGTACCGACGGCAGTGTTATCTCCCTTGTCCAGGTGCAGTTTTAAACGCTCAGTGAAAGATTATGAAGTGAAATGTAAAATGAACATACCACATTTCACCTAGTTGACTTCATGATGGTGTTACCTCTCTGGCCAGAGTATTGGTTCGCCAAAGAGGGCCGGTAAACTAATACTACCACAGAGTCTGTCACCCTGACCTGAACCTGAGTTTCAACTTTTCTAGGCAGTAAAATTTTGGAAGATTTACTGTGTACTGGCCTGTCCTTCAAGTTTATGTCCCACCTCTCTTGCTCTCTGGCAATCAGGAGGCAACTTCAGGCAGAGCTGCACAATAGTCCATTTGTAGTAGATCTGGGCCTCTTAACTGAAGAAATTTGACAGATAACGAACTGTTTCATGCAGTACTTGGTCATGTACGTGTGTGTAACCTGGTACATTAATCAGACGACTGTTTTCAGTATCTAATGTTTTTTAAACTTGACCATTAAATCTTTATATCCGGAACAGTAAATCTGAGTGATTTTTCCAGAAATACATCACCTGCAAACAGCATTAACATTATTGTGTGTAACACCCACTAAATACAATTACATTTATTGAAATGGATTTTATTTTTAATAGTTACCCTTACATTGAATTGCATTAATGTGCTTTTACAAGTATATTTTTTAATTTCTTTTTTACACTAGGGGGAGACGGTACACTTTAAAAAAATTTACTAAGTCAAATTTACTCAAACTGACGTGACAAGTTTTGGATTTTGAACTCAAATTTATACGTTTTAAAAAATGACAAAAGTAATCCATTGTTTCGACTATTTGTGAGTTGAAACAAAGGATATCTTCATGTTTAGTTGAGTTTACTCATGTTTTTAAGGCATTTTAAGGCAAATGTTTTACAGTGAAGGGTAATAGTATTATTCTTTCTTCTATTTCACAAATTTACCTTATTTTTTCCAAAGGCCAAAATTGCTCCAGTCAGGTCTTGCAGTGTGTGCAGCTTCTCAACTTCCTGTTTTGGGCAGCTAGGAGCCTTTCTCTTCCTGTTAACCTGGCCAGATTGGCATGCCAGTGCGAGATCTTCTGAATAAAGAATAAGAGGCCCTCTCCTTGTACTGTAAGTCTTAGGTGGCGCCGGCTCTAGGCCTCCAAAAAAACGCCCACTGCTCGTAAGACGCAGCAGTGAAGGCTGAGATTTCCAGTTGAAGTAGTCCTAGTTAGGAAAATATCATATTTCTATTGACTATTCTATTGCGTACTCATTGAAACTGGCCTTATATAGACACATATGTAAGAAACATGTACCTCTGGTTCAAAACAGACCTCCAGTCTTCCATCATTACCATCTTCATCGGGCACAATTTGGCCGTACCCACGACTCAGCAATGACAGGACAAAATCTTTCATTGTGACGCTGGTAATGTTCTTTGAATGAATGCTGAAAAAGTACATGTACATGTGTTTTTAAAATCACAAAGGCCTTTTTAATTTGTAATATTCTTATTATATATAGCAATTTTATCACTGTTAAAAAAAGGTTGCTGTCTGACATTTTTAAGTACAGTCAACTTGGATGTTTAAGTCATTTCAACTTAAATTATATAAGACTTAAAATAATGAGTTAAATATTGTATAACTTATAAAAAGGTTGAAAATAAAGCAATGGAAAAACGTATTCATATAATTAGTTTTCAAAGAAAGTCAAAAGTCAGCGATTTTCACAGTTGTTCAACACTGTTTTTTGTTTCTCGTACCTCAGCTTGTGGCCCAGCAGCACCCCTCTCTTCAGCGACCACTTCTCTTTACCTCAGAATGCATTTGCGTGTTTGTTCAGCATCTCCGCAGCTGCTTTTACATACTAAGAATAATTTCGGCCCAAGTTACGAATGGCTGTGTTTGCTGAGCTTTGGTGTTGCTAGGCTGTCCACAGCTCCTCGGCAGAGCACTGTTTTCTTGTTTCCTTGGTTGCAACCAAGCACTTACCCCCTCCTGGTCAGGCCAGCAACTCTGACTACCTTTGCTAAACCCATCCTAAAATACAAACAAAAGGAGACAGGCACGTCCTGTCATATGCCCAGTACAGCACATCCCTAATTAGTGTTATTGACTGTGCCACAAGATATAGACCTTACCTTCCTTTACATAAAACCCCTCCATCAATCATACAGACAGGGGGAATTGTTAAAGCGTACAACTCAGAGACCTGCAGGATGTCCTTAAATAATGTAAGAGGATACTGGTGGGTTAGTTAACTGAAACTAAAATTAAAATCATAGGTAGCACTTTATTTTACAGTGATGTGCCACATATACATACTATGTACTTAATACAATAACTGGGTTATAACTACACTGTAAACATTTATTTCCATGATTTGTTATCGCGACTTTTTTTCTTTTGTCAAATCAACTTAGATGATAAATGTGATTCAGATTTTGAGTTTCTGTTGATTAAGTCAATCTACTTTGTTGTATTACTCAAATTTATCATTTCAATGGACTCAACAGTTTAAGGCAACCAGGTAACTTACTTTTTTTTAAGTTAAACCAACAATATATTTTTTACAGTGACTAACCCTGAGCCCTGTAGTTAACCTATATTACCAGTACTTTCTAGGGTAACTATACTGTATGTACAAATACTGTAAAACAAAGTGTAACCAAACCATAAAAAACATTTTGTTGCTTGAAATAAAATAAATGTTAACTGAAATCAAATCAAGTATTTAAAATATATATATTTTATTTCAGCCAGTTGCCAAGACTAGCATTTCTCATTTTCATTTAGAAAATCAACTTGATGCACTAAAATGGCTAAAACTGTAAATAAATATAGACACATTTTTTTAAAAACAAAAACTTATACAAATAACAGAAACACAACACAATTACTAACGTTTTGACTAAAATTAAAATGAAAAAATAAAATATAAAAATAAAAATATGAATAAAAAACTAAAATAGTATCTCATTGATACTAAATAACACTATTAATAAATAACACTCATTGATAAATTATAACACTATAGGATACGTGACAGTTTGGCCACAAAAGTACGAGGCAAGGAAAGATAAGTATATTGTATGATGTATGACAGTACACTGTAAAAAATTATATGATTAACACGTTTTGACAACATACAGAATTATGTTTTTACATTGCTTTAACTGGTCATAAAGTTAAGCAATTTTGAAAAAAGTTTTTCAGTTTTTCAAATATAAAAAATTATATTTAACTTTTTTTTAAGTCAGTTTAATGTAATTTCAGTTGAAATGATTTACACAACCAAGTTTATTGAACATTAATATTTAAGGCAGCAACTTATTGTGTGTCGGCACTAATAAACACATTTTGGGAACAGAGCATTGAGTAACTCTTCCATTAGTTAACGTTAGTTTATGCATTAGCTAGCATTAACTAACAATGAACAACATTTGTTACAGTAATTATTAATATTTGTTAATGTTACAAATACAAATGTTAGTTCATGTTAGCTCTGGTCCATTAACTGATATTAACAGAAACAACTTTTGATTTTAATATGTGTCAGTAAATGTTGTAATTAATTGAGATTAATAATACCTAAAAAAATGTCATTGTTAGTTTAACAAATTTAGCTAATGTTAACAAATGGAACCCTATTGTAAAGTATGTAAAGTATTTACTGTGCATCTTTTGAGCAGCTCTTGTGCTTCAATATACTCAGATGTGCAAGAGGTTGGAGGTTTAAACTGAGCGTCACAGGAAAGACTTCTTCAGACTGTGGATGCCTTTGAACCACAACACTAGCCTCTTCAACCACAACTGCATGTGCTTTGTGTTACATGGTGAATCATTTTATTACTCTGTGAGATCATACTTTGTGACGATGAACAGAACCCTAGTTGAGCAGTTGCAGGTTGATCAGGACAAAATGTTAGAATACTTAACATTAACCTGCCAACACCCTTTGAGCAGAGCTCTTGACCTACAAATGAAATCATTTAAAAAAAAAAAATCATGATTATAGTAAAATAAGGAAAATATGTTTTTTTCTTCTGTCTTTAAAATTACTGGAGTTTTACTTAATGTGTATATCACAAATCAGGTGCTTTTGTGAGTGCCATAGTTAATATATGCACTCCGCACATCCAAAGAACAGTAGCCTACTGTATATGTGAGGGGCTCAACAGATTTAAACATATTTTAACATCCTAGCTCGTAGGCATTCAAGAGAGTTCGCAACACAATTATTGTTACAGAATGTAATTCTTGAAATAAAATGTAACATTACTGTATTTTATTCACAATATAATATGCAATATAATATTTAGGTGATTCATTTTCCTTTGCATTGCACTCTTAAAATCAAAGGGTTTTTATTGGTATATGCTTCCATGAAGAATCTTTAACATCCATGAAAACTTTCCATTGGACAAAGGGGTCTTCGTGGAAAACGATTGTTTAGATTTTTAAAATGTTCTTCTCACTAGGAAACAAAAGTTCTTTTAAAACCTGTTCACTAAAACTTTCTTTTTAGGAACCAAAAATGGTTTGTCTATGGCATTACTGCAAAAACCCTCTTTTTGAACTTTTCTTTTTAAGAGTGATATTCTTATCAATATAAGTCTTTCTTTCAAGACTGTTACAAAACCATGCATTTAAATATATTAAAGCTTTCCAATAGCACAAGAGATAAATTGAGTGCAACAGTGGATGATAACCTAAACTTTTACTTAAATATAAAGTATGATTCGTTTTTGAAACTTGTCTTTGTAGTTCATTCATAATACTTGCTGTAACGTCAACTCAGCTTGTGATCAAGTCCTCACAACATATCAGTCACCTGTGGGTGGCGCTAAAGCACCGCTCTTACACGCAGGAGTTTCTCTAAACACCAATACTTTAATTGTTCAATAATGCACCGAATATCACCATGTAGGTAGGTCCCATTCTTTGAGGCTGACTTTGTTTTGTAGTTAAATTAGTAATAATTTTGTCTCATGTGTTTTTCGTTTTAAAAGTCAAGATATAGGCTAATACCACATTTGGTGCAACAGTCTTCAACTCCGAGCACTTTCGGATATAGGCACTTTCGGATATGGTATTTTTTCTTACCATAAATGCTAAAGGTTAAACAGAGTAGACCGTACATGGTTTCCACATCTGCATGTCTTTGTTTTCATAATTTAAAAAATAAAAACTTTTGAGTAAAATGAGTCAGTTCGTTAAAAATCTAATCATTTTATTCAGCGAAACTGTACAGATACAAACGTCTCTTACCAAATTTTAAAAACCAAGTAAAAAACAACAAGATTATTTTCATAAATACATATATTCTTTGAGAAAGGGTGATTATTTACACATTACATCGTTTAAAGGGAGCTTGCATAAATTCACAGCTGTACACATGCATATAAGAGTCCCAATCCTAATGCGTACTTGACGGTCCATGAAGTATGCATGATTGTCGACGTAGGGCTGCGAAAGTCATACAAGTCCCCAGTTATGTGTATAAGGCAAATTACTTCCAAAATTTCAGGTACAGAACCGTGAGCATTGCGCAAAGCATTCAGTAGGCTACTGTCTACAGAGATCACATCTGCAAATGATATCGTATTACACAGAAATACACTCAAATGTCTTTTTCACATACATATACTATGAGAAACCCCAATGGTTAAACAGACTCGGGCTGATAACATTGTTCATGATGGTCCGCTTCCACTGTGGAAACGTCTAGGCACACAGTAGTGTCCACAAAACTCACTCAAGTTTTAGTCTCGTTTCGCGTAGCGGTTCGCCATGTCTCCGCTCGAGACATGTATCTCAGAGAAAAGTTACATGGTCATTCATAGCCTGACCAAAACCAAACACAGACTCGCTTCTTTTTCATACCGTCGTCTCGCCTTGGTTGCTATTGCTGAGCCTTTTATAAAACCTGCGCCACGACTGCAGAGTTTTCCCAGACCATATCCAAAACCCAGAGGTGATTCCTACGATCATGGTCATCAGGTACTTTATCATGAACACGGTAAAGTCTGGAGACATAGGGGCGAAGTTATTGACCGGGCAAGGGACGGCGAATCGCTTGCACGTCTGCATGTGCCAGGTCTTCTCCCATTGCTCTCGGAAAGCCTGCTCGTAGAAGTAGCAGGCGATCACGATGGTCGCGGGAACCGTGTAGAGCACACTAAACACGCCGATGCGCACCATCAGCTTCTCCAGCTTCTCCGTCTTGGTACCGTCGTGCTTCATGATGGTTCTGATGCGAAAAAGCGACACGAAGCCGGCCAGGAGAAACGAGGTGCCGATGAAGAGGTAGACGAAGAGCGGCGCCAGGACGAAGCCACGCAGCGAGTCCACGTTGTAGATGCCAACGTAGCACACACCGGTGAGGAGGTCGCCATCCACCTGGCCCATGGCGAGGATTGTGATGGTCTTAACTGCTGGGACAGCCCACGCGGCCAGGTGGAAGTACTGAGAGTTGGCCTCGATGGCTTCATGACCCCACTTCATTCCCGCAGAGAGGAACCATGTGAGGGACAGAATGACCCACCAGATTGAACTCGCCATGCCGAAGAAATAGAGGATCATGAAGAGGATAGTGCAGCCCTCTTTTTTGGTGCCCTGAGCAACGGTCTTGTAACCATCGTCGTTGAATTTGTCGATGCACACGACTTTGTCTTCAAGGAAAAAGCCAGCTGCGTATGCAACAGCCACCATGAAGTAACACCCGGAGAGGAAGATGATGGGCCTCTCCGGGTAACGGAACCTCCTCATGTCCACTAAGTACGTGAGAACTGTGAAGAGTGTACTCACACAGCACAAAATGGACCAAATGCCCACCCAGAGCCGGCCAAATTTGACCTCTTCCTCTCTAAAATACATCAATCCGTTGGGTCTAGTGGGCTCACATGGCGCCCCGCAGTCCTTCTCGCCCATGAAGTGGTACTTCAGATAAGTGGGCACTTTGAGCTGCAGCGGGCATGTGAATTGCTGGCTGGGTCTGACCACACTCGGCTGTAGTGTGATCAGTTCTGGCACGTAGGGCGTCGGATTTGAAGTTGGGCTTCCCGCGTCCGAGGTGTTCTGGCCCACGCAGATCTCGCCCGCGCCGTGGACCGGGAAGTTCTCGCAGCGCAGTCGCTCGGGCCACTGGAAGCCGAACTTGTTCATGAGGGCCTCGCAGCCTTGTCTCGCGCGCTCGCACAGGGAGCGACACGGCGGGATGGCTTGCTCGAGCACAGTGCAAACCGGCGCGTACATGGAGCAGAGGAAGAACTTCAGGTCCATGGAACACTGCACTTTCACCAGGGGGTAGAACTGGTGCACCTCCAACCCGGCGTCCTCCTGGTTGGTGTGACCCAAAAGGTTAGGCATAATGGTCTGATTGTAGGCGATGTCCGTACAGAGAGGTATCGATATCGGCTGGCAGAAGCCGTGCTCGGGAATGGAGATGCCCTTCTCGCCATTATACTGAGCGCTGGACGGCTGCAGGGCCAGGGTGAAAAAAAGAAGAAAATATACAGTAATCCCGCAACAGTGTTGCATTTTGAGGAAAGCCGTTGTTCAGTTGATTCGTTCTGAAAGAAATGAAGCTGCGCGTTCACAGTCAAAGTTTCTTTGTGACCAGTTCGTAAATGATTTTTTTTTAAACTCCTTGTTTGAGCTCTTGTCACGACACTCGTGGTCTGAAAGCAATCATGTTAAGAACATTGGTGGATTTGTGATGGAAGCTCTGACAAAAGTCCAAAAATAGATCCAAACTAAATCCACAAGGAGCGCATAGTTTTTCTTGTTCAAGGGTTTTGAGAGAATCTTTCGAATGTTATTTCGAGTTTTCCGTCTGTCTCTCCAAATCCCGCGTATAAAAGCCTGTGTATCCAGTGACTTTGGAAACTGCCTTCCAGAGAGTCGTGTTGGTGCTGGAAAACTTAAGTCGGGTTTCTCGAGCAGAGCGCGCTCTCGTGTGCGCTGGGTAGACGCGCTACTCACTGACTGGAAGGTTTGAGCGCAAGTGAGGCGCACATACAATAATGTGCTGTCGGTTTCTACACACCCCTCATTCAAAATCACTGCCCCTCGATGCGGGGCGCCTTGAAACCACTAGCTTTTTAGACCAATCACAGGTTTTGTTTTCCTTTTCGTCTTGCTTTTGATTGGTCATTGGTTGTAATTGCGCTGGGTTTCAGCTATCAGAAACTTTCCTTCTATAGACGGCGGAGAAAAAAAATCCATAGGCTGGATACTGAAAGTGTTGTGATTCTTCGGGCATGCAAAACGGTGCCAAACCTTGCACATGACCAATATTAAGTCAATCAATTTAAGTTTCTCAATTCAAATCCAGCTTTTATTTTTTAAAACCCTTCAAATGATAATTTTGTGTGAATGTTGATAGTCACCATTAAAAATTAAAATTTGTCTTTACTAATTTCCGTAGTAGAAGCAATACTGACTCAGTGTACAAAATGTAAACACCCTTTTATCTGATTGGTTTTCCGTTTATAATCTGAGTATAATCATATAATAAATTCGGAAAAGCAGAGCTAAAATAAATTCCTTATATGCAAATAGCCTACATCTTTCCCTATCAGCATGGGGGGGGGGGGGGGGGGGGGGGGGGGGGGATTTAAGGTAACATTACGAAATAGACAATTAAATGGTCTGAGTTTAAATGTTAATTTAATGACACACCTCACACCCACTATTCATACTGGCTTGTAAAGTTAACTTGCTAGAAAGCATGGTAAATATTTTGATTATTTTCATTTGAATCATCATGCAGAGTGGGTGGGGACCATCAGCTAAACAATTTGGACTATTTAAGGGCAAAAAATGTTGAGAATTAAATGTACATGAAGAGTATGTCCATGTACGGAAGAGATTAAGAGAAACACTATGAAATCTGTCTTGAAGATTCTGTGAAAAAGTACATTAAGGTCCAGATTTAAAGAAGCTAAACCAAACAGAGTTTCAGTGGTGCCAAAAATGCGAAAAATTCACAGCTTGTTACAATTATAAACCAATTAATTAATACGTGCCTGAGACCAGCAGTAGCCAGAGCTATTGGCTTATTGAATAACTTATTCTTAATCATAAATAAAAAATCTTCTTCCCTCTGCTTGAGTGAGTTTTAAAAATAGATCTGAGCTTTATAGCTGTATGCCTGGTTACGTGGTATGTAAATGTGAGGGCTGAGGGAGATGATCTGTTCTCTGGACCTCAACATCAATCACACGGAGCCCAAAGCTGCTGCCTCAGAAATGAGCGCCATGGCACGCTTATTCAGGAACTCACCGTACAGCTCTACAGCAGCCCATGTTTGATCACTGGGCATATACACTCACTTCATCTTTCAACAGACATGCAACTTAAAACTTCGTCCGACATTTTCTTAAGAGTATACTTCTCTGGCTTGTTAATTCTAAAAAATACATCCAGTAAGTTGTTCTGATGTTGTTTTAGTGATAAAATTCATAATTCTTGTCCCTATTTGAGTATGAGAACAGAATATGGTTGAAAATGCTACTCTGCAAGAGTAATTTACATAATTTTGTGTTTTTAATGTGCCTGGACCAACAAAAGTAGGAACAACTTTAAAGCAGACTATTTGAAATTTGGAAAGGATATTGAGAGATGGTACGATGGTGGTATAAGTGGCTTGAAAGATGCCAAACAGAAATGTTCAGTACAGATTGATAGACAAGTTCGAAAAGTTCATACGAGTTTTTAGTATAGACTTCATCAAATTTTGTGGTTTCCTACTGGACCTTATTAGCTCTCATACTGCTCAGCTCCACATTTTTACACTTCAACTGAGAGAGAAAGTAAAAGGAGGTAATGAGGGGAATACGGGGGCCATGTAGTGGAATAAACTACATGATCTGTTGTATTTTGTGAAATGATGTGAACTTCATTGAAGCTCTCAGCTCTCCAACCTTATTTGGCTGTGCTTTGAGTATTAACCTGTTGGTCGTACTTGTTTTTGGGGTTAATTGAATTTGACCTTTAATCATCCTGACAAAAAATCAAACCACTGCTTTTAGCGTGTCAATATTTATTGTCCTTTCTGTGTTTTATAGGCCCAGTTAGAGCTCTGCTTCTTTTTTTTTTGATGACTGACACACCTGAGGTCTGCATAAAAAAACAGCATGTGTATATCATTTTTTAATGTGCCAACAAATCAATCTAACTGAAATACTTTAAGCATTATAGTATCTACAAATATTCTACAGCATTTGAATCAAGAATCTTCTGTTCTTTACTTATTTGGTTAAGAAAGAGGAGACATCTTAAGGAATCACAATGTCTTGCAAAGTAATTAAGTTTTTTCTTTCAACTAGTTGTCAGTGAAGCAACTTAAATTATATGTTTTTTACTTATAGTCAGTGATAGTTTCAGAGAGGTTGATTTCCCAAGGGAGACGCTCGGATACACCCACCAGCATTCGCCGTCCCTTGAAACAAAACATAACGTCACTGAGATTAAAAGTGCAACATCTCTGACATGACCCAGCCTGAGAACTAACTGTAAGTTTCCAGGAAATTTTGGAAATCAATTGTTAGTTTTCCGAGAACATTTCCTCCCATTGGTGGTATGTTTTAATCACTTATATTTTGCAGGGGGAAAAAAACCAAACATGTTTTCCAGATTCTGTGGAGATTCTTAGTTAGATCTATTGATGCTCGACCCCATCAAAGCTTCATGATTTAGGATGTTCTGTACATGAGGAAATCTAATTACACCATGCTGGATTTGCTGTCCCAGGGATGTTTTTATCATGCACTTTCTTCATGCATTTTCTCCAAATATTAACACTAAATAATATCCCTGTTCTGAGCCTTTATTCCTATATAGTTTCATTCTTTCATATCCCCCATTTAGTTCTTAATTTATGTTACATAAAAAAATACGGTGTTTTTTTCCAATTTGAATGGCGCGAGCAGAAAACCCCCCTGGTCACTCCCCTCTCTCAGTAGCAGGTCAGTAAATTTGCGGGCGAATCTGTTTTGATTTGGTCAAGCCCTTGGTTTCCTGTAGTCTGGCACCAACGTTAACTTACAGAGGACTGTGGCACATAACTCAACACTGCATACACGAGCAAGCCAAATAAAACGCTTAAGGATGGTCAGTGAGCGCTTTGAGGCACATCGTCCCGGGCAAAGTGTATATCACTTTGGTCATTTAGCTACCGTGTCAGACTGTGAAGCTCTGGCTCTCTTCAGTTGAGATTTTTCCTGCAGGAAAACCATCTTACAGAGTCATACACCCAGATATCTACATGGGTGGTGCTGATATATTAACCCACTACCCAACAAATTAATAGTGTGCATGTAAGGGAAGAAATACGAACCTGTTTTATATCCTAGTTATGTAGGTCTGGACTTGCAGAAGAATGCCACAGCATTCATCAGCATTGCAGCTCCATATAAATGTCCTTTGTTTGTATTATATTTCCATTGCTAATGGCAAGAGAGAGTATCATGATTCACATACATATTTAAAAAGCCCCAGGCAAGTCTGCCTATGACAGTGGTTCGCATGCACTGGGAGAGGTGCAGGCAGCAGATGAAGGGATGGTGTCTGCCGAAGGAATGAATGAAGATAGTCATGAGAGAGAGAGAGAGAGAGAGAGAGAGAGAGAGAGAGAGAGAGACAGAGAAAGGCAGAAAGAGAATGAGAGCCACAGGAAATGCAGGTTACGCTGGACTCTTAAACATAGCCTGAGGATAGGCTGCAGGCGCTGTATCATAAATGACAGGAGGCTCATTCAGTTCGGCTGATACGGCCCAGTGTAATGTGGAAGGGGTTAATGCGGCCTCTCCAGAGAAACATGATGTCCACGGTGCAAAATGCTGTTGATATTATGAATTTAAGATCATGTGCTGGGGCACAACATGAGGAACACCAGCTCGTAATATTTTAATTCCTTTTAAAATGTGTCACACACTCACACACACACACACACACACACACACACACACACACACACACACACACACACACACACACACACACACACACACACACACACACACACACACACACACACACACACTTACAGCTTTTGAATGTCCTTTTCTGTGTCTTTAAGAGATAACAAACTTGTTTAGTTGCATGCGAGAGAAAAGTGTGTGTGTGTGTGTGTGTGTGAGCTGGACCTGCAATTAATTAGCAGTTAAAACTCCCTCATTTAATCTTTGTGCCAAGAGCTCCGTCCCTCTCCAGCTTTCCGTGTACTGCTGTCACAGGGGACGGGAAAAGGGGAGGAAAGCTTTGGTTTAGCCCTCTGATCATCCAGCTTACTGAACATCACACTGTGTTACGGAAACAGAGCTCCAGGCTGTCTCCACAGGACTTCATGACAGATATCCACACATTTACTGCACCAGAATGTGATGCTTAAGATGTTTTATTGCCACACAGTTTAGTGGTATGAACACAATTTACTCGTAAACTCCCTTTTTTGACATGTTTATGCATATTTTGTGAGTTGACAAGTTAGTTTCGTCTTATCTTTCACTCTTTCCTCCTGCTTTTTTCATAGTGTGTTCTTCCTGACCCTGTGCACAGTTTTCCCCCCTCCTGTTCTGGTCGACATACTTCTAAAACTTTCCACTGATGGAGTTTGTCTGTCATTTGTAAAACTCAAGTGGCCAGCTGTCAGAGAGCAGGCGTCTGTCCTATAATCCCTTGATTCAGAGCAAGATTTTCTCTTTTTTCTACAGTGGAAGATGTACTCGTCATATAAACACGCTATACCGTTAACCTAAACACTGTCGTCTGGCAATATACATTTTAGGGGAAACAATTTAGAGAAACGTGGGCTCATCAAAGGCGAAATGAAAGAAGCGGTCTGCAGGCTGCATACACACTTACATTACTTTACTGTAACGTTTGCTGGTTTATGCTGGTCTTCATGTTGTCAAGCTGATGTTTAGCTAGTTTAGCTGGGTGGCTAACTGGTTTCCTAGTTTGACCAACAGAAAAGTGGCTAAAACCCCTTTAAAACCTGACCAGGCTGTAGTAGATTTAGTAGTATATTTTTAAGTTAAGTGTCTTATAATAGATGTTATTTCATTGTGACATGGTTGTGGCATTAGCCTACTGAAAAAAAAGTATACTTAAAAAGAGAACGTAGACGGAAATAATATACTTTAAAAGAATATACTTCTTAATATGGGCTACTTAAGTACGAACTTAATGTAATGTTTCCGGACACTTAATTGCACGCTATTTACAATTAAATAAAAATGTATTAGTTAAAAGTTGTATTAAATGGAAATAGTTTACCTTTAGAGTTATCTTTTTTGACCCACTTAAGTACTTAAGTAAATATTTATATATGGACTATTCTTTTGAAATATGGTTAAAATGTACTCCTGAATGTACTGATAGACATTTATTTGTAATTACACATTTGTAATGATTGACATGCAATTTGGTACATTTAAAATATATACCCCTGGTTTCACAGACAAGGCTTAAGCCTGGTCCCATGAAAGATGCACACCATTAATGTTTTTTTTTTTCCACAAAAGCCTCTTAAATATCATAATTGAACTAAAGCCAGTCCTGGCATAATCTAAGCCCTGTTTGTGAAACCAAGCCATAAAGTTCAAGTTAAAATTAAAACGAATATACAATTAAATTTATAATTATTCTAATCGTAAGTATTTTACTTGTGCTTTAGCATGTTAATCATTAAAGGGACACCAGGTAACTTTTTTACCTTAACTGAACAGCTTCGGAGTCAGTGGAATGTTTATATTACTTATTTCGGGTTAAATGGTGGTGGTTTCGCACCCCCTGGTGCCTGAGAGCGTAAAAAACTCACTTGTAACTTTGGGCCTGCGGGCCGCCGGCCTCGCCGTCAGGAAGTATCGCGTGATATCAGGTCTCGAAATGTAACGAATTGCTTGACGGCACTGCACACGTACACGCCCCCCATTCAAGCGCCGGCTAGCTATAAGCAAAGGGCAATTATAGATAGAGTTATGGCTGAGCCTGTAAAAAAGAAGCAGAAAGCTAGGAAATCTTTGTCGGAGGACCAAGAGGAAACGGGAGACTGACCGAGCTAGAAGTCAGAGTCGAGTAAATATCGGACCGGCTTTTCAGAATGGCGAGAACTGAGAGAAACAGAAGCCTGCAAAACGGATGCTGACCTGGCCTTCTTGCTGTTGCACTTGTAAGTATCTTTGGAATAAACTGTTTAATATTTAAATTTCAAGTAATTGTGACCTCAGGATGTTTGCTATTGTCTGTAAAGGTTTTTATTATGATCGCTGTCTGTTACGGGCTTACTAGTACGCTAGATACTATAACTTTGATAGTTAGCATTGTCATTAGCAAACACGTTTGATTTCTGTAACGTTAGTTGTTTGGCCGTTCCTCTGTCGGTTTTATTTGTGTAACTTAGTTTGCAAATAAATAGATAATTCTTCAAATCAAGACACTGGTGTATCCTACCCACGTCTAAATGGCTAGCGGAGATTTTGGATTGATCTAGCCCTTCTATGTGTCTAATTTAGCTTGCACGTTGCATCCAGGTGTTACTTTGCTTTTATTTGGCGCCGGTGTATAGCTTTTTTGCATTGCGCTACATAGTGTAGAAGCCGATGGCTCACCGATCGCATTCTGTATTGTATTGATCCATAATATGCTACAAATCCTCTCAACTACAACGAAGCCCAGACTCAAAATATTTTCTGTGATCGTCTTATTTGCAAATATAGAAGTTATGTGGGCTTATCAAGTTACTGTTAGTGACACCACAACCCCCTCCCGCCCTCTAAACAACACACACATACACACACAATCACACAAACAATTTATCCCCTCACCCCTTCCGTTGGCCTGATGTCGCCTCGTTCATATCGTTCGTTCCCGGTAAAAATACTAGTATGCATGACAACACAAAACCTCGGTAGACATAACTGGTTTTGAAATAGCCGGTTCATGCTCAGCAGAGTTGACAGCTGATCAGCTGGGTTGCTCATGGCGAGGGGGGAGGAACAACAGTTCGTTTTTACGACAGTGTGTTTGAAAACATTTACTACCAGACACCAGGGGGAGCTAGTCGGAGCTTCGTAGAGAAAAAACGCTTGCCTGGTGTCCCTTTAAAAGGATAGTTCACCCAAAAATGAAATTGCTGTCCTTAACTACTCACCCTAATGTCGTTCGAAACCTGTAAGACCAACTTTCATCTTTAAAGATATTTTTGATGAAATCCGAGTGCTTTCTGACCCCCCATAGACTACCATGTTATTACTACTTTCAAGGCCCATTAAGGTAGTAAAGACATCGTTGAAATAGTCCATGTGAGATAAAAGGTATTCTCATCTCTTCATAACATTAAGGTTGAACCACTGTAGTCACATGGACTATTTTAACAATGTATTCACTACCTTTTTGCACTTTCAAAAATGTTCACAAGTCTTCATCATGAGCCATGTGTTGTTACTTTCATTTACTGCAAGTCATCTCCCCCCCCCCCCCCCCCCCCCCCCCCCCCACAGAGGTTTTAATTCCACAGAGTCAGTGAGTGAAAAAGGAAATGAATAAAAAAGAGGCTGTTTTTGGTCAGCGGAGGTGGTAGATGAGGTCTAGGACCCGTCAGCCTGCCTGGAGTGGACTAGAAGAGGGCGAGTATGTCAGGGAGAGGGCTGCTCACCCAGCCAGCTGGACTGGATCCGTCAATGGTTTACAGAGCCGCTACAGTACAGGGCAGAGGTATGCTACCTCCACCAACCTGGAAAAAAAACATGGCCGCCAGGAGAAACTGTGCGATGAAAGGATGATTTATGCAGCACAAATACACCGCACGTATGGTCTGCTAGCAAATGAGCGGGTAGGCTGTTTCTGGCTGCTGGGGTTGTGCTGTGAAGGATACGTGCTGCCGGTGTAGAGGGCAAGAGGCGGAGGGATGTTTTAACAGTCTTAAGTAAACCAACTGGGGTGGGGGCGGCCATCTTGTGTTTATCACATGTCAGAAAAAAAGCAAGGCCAGGGCACCTCGGTTTGAAAGTGGCATTCTTACACAGGATTAATAAACAAGGCGACCCATTGGACGGCTGGGAGTACAGGATCTTAATATGTGCTGCACTTTAGCAGGAGGGGACCGTCATCTTTTTTTACTGCTTCAGGAGAAAGAGTGTGTATGTGCCGTGTGTTACTGTTTGGTCTTGATGCTGTCTGATTGACCTGGACCTACACCTGGATTTTTAAATTCATTTCACTCAATCAGGTCTCTGGCTAGCGTCTTTCAGTGCAGAAGAACATGTGATGAAACAATGAAGTGCCTGTCCTATATTTCTATAAGTATCATTTCTTGCACCCTGACAGCTGCATAAGCCAAGTTGAACCAAAGGTCTGAAGGAAACAGCTGCTCCAAACATTTTTCAACTGTAGAGGGGGGTTGTAGAGGAGAATGTATCTCAATCATATCTTAAACCGCATTGTGTGTGCTGCTGTCTTTCTCTGTTAACTTGTATAGCCAATGTGACCTCATTAGAATCCAAATCTGTCACACTTTAGATTACGTGTATTTATGTACTTACATCAAACAATAAGTACAATGTATTTATAGAGTTCATGTTGTATTGCAAAACACTTTTGCTGCTATTGAGGTGGGATACGGGTAAGATCAGGGCTGTCCCTGTTTGGGGGTATGGGTAGGTTTAAGGGTGGGCTAAAAGGTAACGGAAGGGTCAACTGTGTGATTAAAGATGTAATTACAGAAGATAATATCTGATGTAATTACATGAAGGTAATTATATATAAGTACAATGTACACAATAAGTGCTTTGAATCAAACTATATTTTAAATGTTAATTGTAAAGACACATAATATAAAGTGGGACTTTCATATGAATTTGAACATATACTGTAAATAGTTGTAATGAGTAATTGTTACCTTAAACTATACTAACTTTTGTTTGTGTAATATGTCTGGTTGAAATAATGTTAAATAAATTTTTTCCCCTGAAATCTGTACAGTGTATGTTTTAAACACACATCACTTTTGCATAGAAACTGAAACATATAGAATAAACATATTTACAACATCTAAAGCATATATTATTTCTAAGACACACAAATGTTTATGTTATTTTGAATTCATGGCAGAATTGATCTTTTCATCATGATTTACTACATAAAATAAATAATTTTAATGTCATTACATGTACTTAAAGCTCTGTGCCACTTTATTTTGTGAACTAATTCTCATTAACTAATTGCTTATTAGCATAGGATGTTAGCTGTTTATTAGTACTTATACAACACATATCAATGCCTTATTCTGCATGGCCATATTCTACATACCTTAATCCTACAATACCTCAAGTAAAAATTACCTTACTAACTATTAATAATCAGTCATTATGAGTTCACTGAGGCAAAAGTCACAGTTAATAGTAAGTTAATAGTGAGAATTAGACCCTAAAATGTAACCAATATATTTAAAATCCCCCTTTAGTCAATAATTGTATCCCTTAAAACTCACCTTTGACCACCAAAATGACATATTTAAAAGTTTTTTTCCTTGAAAAAAAATTCTTCATGCCTTAAAATAGCTTGAATGTAAATCATTTAGCCTAATTTAGTATACGCTGTTCTATGAATATGCAAATTAGCCCTGCGTTTTGAGACTGTATTTGGTTCACTGCAGTTTTAAGTAGAAAATACTCAGCAATGGTGTTGACTTATGAATTTGTACATGGTTTGCATACTAAAAACATCCCAAAGACATACAACAACATTGAAAGGACTTTAGTAATATATAATATTATAACATATATTTACCTTAAAATATCAAGAGTACTAAGAATCACTTTTTTACCAGCCCATCTGCCTTTCATTTATATATATATATATATATATATATATATATATATATATATATATATATATATATATATATATATATATATATATATATATATATATATATGTGATGTGGAGCCCTTGTGAAAGAGTTATGGTTGCCATGATGCTGTTTGTGTTGCAGTGATGCTAAGGGGTGTCTGTATCGATCAGCCTCTTTAAACAAACAGCCAAGCGGGCAGCTAGGAGAGTTCAACTTGAAGGAGGCAGCCAGTCCAACTGTGCCAGGCAGGTTTGGCTCTTAGCTTGACACAAAATCAATGTTCCCAGCTGATCACAAAAGTCGACCCAGACTTTTGAATGCCGCCTCACCTTGTCAGATAGTTGGCTTTTAAGAAAAAAGAAAAAAACATTTAGTGGAGCTCAGGGATGGAGCCTGGTGTTTTTACTGTAAAGTTCAAGAGGCGTTTACGTAACCTAGAGCCGAACTGGGGTACGGTATTGATCCCCTCACAGCTGGACTACTGAGGTTAGAGCTACACAGTCAGGGATATTAACACTTCTAGACAAAAGACAGCAGCTACAAGTAGGATAAAGGGATGAGGCCTGTGGGATGAGTTGGTGAGCATGGGGTTGTTTCATTCACTGCTGCATTCATTACGCTCCACATGGCTGCTGTTTCATGCAGCTTAAGCAGCTTGGGAGATGTTTTTGTGATGGCTGCTGAGTTGTGCATGTGTGTGGATTTTCAACCTGACAGAATGTGGAGTTTGAATGTTGTATACAAGATTGTGAGAGCTGTGTGTGTTTATATGGAGTATTCTTTTAGCTAAATATCCCCCTGAGGCAGAAGTAATAGTAATTAGCCCCAGGGGAGCTGGGGTGCTGCTACGACCCCTCTGGCTGTGTTCCACTCTGACAAACATAGTGTATGTGTTACTGTGTATCTTCAATGCTGACTGTGACAGATCCCAGTAATAGTGAACAACCCTAGAAGCTGCACAGAAATGGGGTCAGATATCACATTTTCAAACTTTCTGAACTATCTATCTATCTATCTATCTATCTATCTATCTATCTATCTATCTATCTATCTATCTATCTATCTATCTATCTATCTATCTATCTATCTATCTATCTATCTATCTATCTATCTATCTATCTTTCTTTCTTTCTTTGAGTTCATTTTCATTTTACATTCAGATTCACACTGCATTTCTTTATCCTGCTCAATTTAATTTTAATTCAGTTTCTGGATTTTAAAAGCCACTCTATCACTTTATTCCTTTCATTCCAAACATCCACTTTGTTCACTGTTCAGACACCTAACCTTTCAAATGAACGAGGAAGTGATGTCACAGGAAAGGTAGTGATGTGGATGGATGAAGCAATGGTTTGTGTCACAGGATAGTGGATCAGGGAGGGCCAGACCCTGGCGAGAGATGGGCCATATAACCTCTATAAGCTTTTTAGTCCTTTTGACTGGTAAAAGGCAGGGGAAAGACATCCAAATTCTGGACAGGTACCCTCTTGTTCATGTATTATTTATCTACAAATCTTCTCTGTTTTACTGTTTCTTCTGTTTCTTCATTTCTGAGCATTCCACACTTTCCCGTTCCACAATTTCACGTGGGTTTGTTTTTCTCTGTGCGTCCATGGGATGATGCAAGTGGATTTAGTTTTAAATAATGGATGAATCATTCACAATAAAATCTATTACATGCACATATAGAAGATAGGGTGAATTTCCATGTCATGCATGCTGCATAAAATAAAGGTTCCAATCACACCCCAAATATTTTTATAGTCTGGAGCCATTTTTGAGCTAAGTATTAAAATACTTTTATTTTTACTCTGTAAAATGAAATAAAAGTGCCACTGTTATATTCTTTGATAGCCAATCAAAAGGATTTTGAGGCGCTGTCTGCCTGTCAATCATTTTTTGCGTTCACAGGAATCAGTCCATATGTGAAGCCGGATTTCTCTTGTCAAAAACTGCGAATACAGCTAAACATCCTAAACGAAATAGGAAGATAGAGGAGAATAAAGTCACCAAAACAGGAGCAAGAGGAGAGGTTTTTATCACTGCAGAGAGCTGAGAGCTTCAACACGTTTGAAAACAGGAGCTGAACCTGCTTCGCTTTCGCTTTACAGTAACAGGTAATGTTGTGGTGATGTAGCCTGGCAAGCCAGACCCACATCAAGAGGTCTGGGAACTCACCATTGGCATGCCTCAATCCGAGGGGCAGGATAAACGGTTGTCTTTCAAATTCCCTCTGCATGCAATAGGATAGCGCTACAACCAACCAGAGCAACGAACGGTTGGGGCGGTTTAACATAACATTGAAGTACTTTATTGTAAAGGTGGATGGTATCAACATTGCTTCGTCCTGTCGTGTTACATACATTTCCTCAGGATTACATTTTTTGATAAATTTTCTCATAATTTCCATACACTGCTCTGCACCGAAAGTTGTGGTGGCTAAAATTAATGTTGTCTTCACATGCATCAGAATTATTGTAAATAGCCTTTGAGTTTTCCTAGTTAAACATTGGACAAATCACCCTCTCAAGTCATATTTATCAAGGCCCAGATGTTCAAAAAGTTTAATCTGGATCAGAATAATCTAGATTTATAAATCCTCTGTTTTGCTATCTAGGATCAGGTAATCCATCTTACTTTTGTGCTGGTTTTTCAAAGCAAAATAGGATTAGATCACTCTGATCCATATACACACTTTACCAGATTGGCAAATCTGGATTCCCATTGCTCCAAATAGGGTTATATGTTTACTCCAAGCTATGTCTATTATAGGTAGATATGGATCAGCTGGGAGTCAGCCAATGCAAGTTTGACCGATGTGACCTGCCAGAACTGACGCTATACACTTGATTTTTGCTTTAATAAGATTTTCCCAATAAACCCTACATGATTCCTATTCTGTCCGACAACAGAGCACTTGAACGCAACAAGCTTGTAATCATGACTTTAGAAGCGGGAAGTAGGAAATTTCCTATAGCGCGTAAAGGCAGCAAAAATATAGCAAAAATAATAGAGCCCATTAGAAGCACATGCATCTAATAATGAAGCATCATCTCCAAAAGTCCATAAATCGATCTCAAGATAAGAACTCATACAGCCAATAAGATAAAGTTTCTTAGCTGTAGGCCTAATTTTTTTTTTTGCAAAGAACCTTTATTTTTTAGAAGTTTAGGAATAACCAAGTCGAAAAGTGTGCCACTGCTATGTTTGGTTCCTGTGGTTTGTGTAACTTTTGTTTGTGGCGTGTGTCTGCATGTGTGTGTGTGTGTGTGTTTGTGATCACATGTGGTTTCATTATAATTTTCCCATGTTCTCAACTCCAAAACACGTACAACAGGTCTCCAGTTTCCATAACGACCATTGAAGATTTGTTGTTGTTCTCTAATGGAATGATTCTCGCCTGCCACTGTCTCGGTCTGTTTGCCGATGCTCCAGTTTTAACCCCTCTTATTTCCGCTGCTCCCATATTATACTTGAAGCATAGAGCAGCTAACTAAATTTCCATGACGACTAATCTACCCCTAAATACCAAAAGCAATCAGGGCTTATTTTTTATTTTTTTTGTTATCCATTCTGTTTTTGTAAGACACTCAAAATTGAGATGAACTCTGCAAACCAGATTAGAAGATTACTGCTCTAGCATTGCTGCAGGAGGTGTTTGACTCACATTTGGACTGTTCTGGAAAGAAAGTTTGACTGCCGTGACTGAAAGTTTTAAAATCCATTCTTACTCTCAGGACTTCAGTCTTTCACCCTGTTTCTCTTCCACACTTCTAACAGCTTCTGTACCTCAGGGAGGAGTAAAAAGCAGCCAAGGACCAATGCCAGCCCATCACAATCCACAGCAGATAATCCTCTACTATTATAGCACACATGCGTGTAATAAAAAATATTGCTTGATGTTTCGTCTTGTGAATATTTGATTTTCACAGTATTTTAACATGTCTGAATTACACACAAAATTTTAAAAACTGTTGAATCTGTGAGAAATCTGTGCTGGGTTTTACTAATTACTAAATTAATGTGTTAAAGGGATAGTCCACCCAAAAGTGAAAAGTCTGTCATTTACTTAATCTGGTGTCATTCTAAATCTTGTATGAATGCAAAGGAAGATATTTTGAAGTATGTTGGTAACCAAACAGCTGTAGTTACCATTGACTTCCACGGTATTAACAAAATAATTAGCCCAGAAATATTTCCTACACACTCTCATGGCAATTTGTAACTATTTTGCGTTTTGCTAGATTTGCGCTTAATTGTACAATCTCATTCATTTGTTTTCGTATGATCTGCTCATGCCCCACTGGCGGTTATGGCGCTTTTCCACTGGATGGTACGGTTCGGTACGGAACGGTTCGGCTCGCTTTGCTTTTCCACTGGTACGACTCGGCTCGGCGCGGCACGGCTCGGTTCGCTTTAGCTCGGTTGCTTTTCCACTGCAATTAGTACCGCTTTAAAGTGGGTTGGATTATGACTGATCGTTATAGTTTATCCGTTCCTCGGCAACTAACAAGAGGAACATCTGCGGTTTTCGTCCACTGACCACGATTCAGCCATTTCTTTTTTAGAAGTTTTTTTTTCTTCAAGCAAGTGAAGCAAGTAGTTTTAAAACATTGGAGGCTGTTACTGACTATTTAAATCTAGCGGGTTTGATGTCTCGCAAATACAGTGACGCTTATAGTGACTATTCTGTCTGTCTGACCAATCAGTGATATACAGTGCTTCCACGTCACATTTTAGTATCGGTACGGTACGCTTGGAACCTCAACAGAGTGGTACCATTTAAAGCGAGCCGAAGCGAGCCGTACCGTACCATACCATGCAGTGGAAAAGCGTCACAAGTGAGCCGCGCCGAGCCGAGCCGTACCGTACCATGCAGTGGAAAAGCGTCACAAGTGAGCCGCGCCGAGCCGAGCCGTACCGTACCATGCAGTGGAAAAGCGCCAAAGCGTGCCGTACCGAACCGAACCGTACCGTACCATGCAGTGGAAAAGCGCCATTAGATTTAGGAGTGGACCTTCATGCTTAAGTTTTTTTCTAAAAAGTCATACGTTTCCATAAGAATCACATCGTACAAATTCATATGAAACCACCACCTCATGAAATCGGGTTGAGCATTTCTCAAAATATAATTTTTTAATGTTGCACTTAAGAAAGAAAGTCGTACAGGAACAACATGAAGGTTGTTTGAGCAATGCTATGCATTTTGCCAAATTCTCCTGCAATGACAGGGTAAAAGGCTGCTGCTTTGATGATGCAAATGCACCACGGTTTGGACCTAAATAATATAATGTGAACACAATCGAACTAGGGTTCGGACCAGGCAATTGAACCAAGTGTGAAAGCACCCTAAATGATTACATTTTTGTGGTGAACTATCCCTTTAAATTTAGAGCCAGCCCACAACTCTACTGACCATTAGGAAAAGTCCCAATGGCCAGTTTATTCTTGAGTATGTCTTAGATGAAAGCAGAAAGAAAAAAGAATGGTGGAGGCAGAGAGAGAGAGAGAGAGAGAGAGAGAGAGAGAGAGAGAGAGAGAGAGAAGAGACAGAGAGAGAGAGAGTCTGTTTTATCAATAAACTGACTGAGTTTTAACCCCTGTCCTGATAGCGCTTTGCATGTAAAGGTGGCCAAAGTGCATTCCAAGGATTCCAGGACAGATAGGAGGCTGGATATTGTAAATCTGCTCTGTTGCAGTAAACAGACACTGGCCAGGTCTCTTCATATGACCTGGCTCTAGCAGAACGCCTCAGACCTGTAGACGCTCCGTCTGGCATGTGTTAATCTCGTCAAGAGCACACAAGGCCGTTTTATCACCATGTTTGAGTCTAGCAGGGAGATTCCTAATGCAAAGCAGTTTAAAGAACTACATTAAAATTAATATTTTATGTCACAGTGTAAAAATAAGTTGTTTCTTCAATAACTTTGGATAGTGGAACACACCAGTTATAATTGCTTTTTCTGTAAATCCATATTGAAGAGGCAAGACCACCAGAGACATTTTTTTTTCTGCAAATGCTGAAAGCATTTCTCAGTTCAGATGAGTTCATTGTATTTATTCCACACACTAAATGCTTTACTGGAGCTCTCTTTGTTATTTGCATGCCTTATGGATGATAAATAAGCTGTATTTTTCTAAGGAATTCTCAATATTCTGCAGACTACAGTCCCACACCCTGCTTCGTACTGAGACCATCTTTTAGGATAATTGTTGTATTGAAAAGGTGGTGGATCTTGAGTTGCATTTGTTTGCCATGTTGTAAGCAGAGAGCAGCGAGTGATGAGTTCCCCATGTGCATCTGAGGTTTCTTTCACGTTACCTGACCCTGCGTCAGACTGATGAGGTGCTGTGTGATCGGCCTTTAGTCTTTATCGCTCTGGCGCCTCCTCTCAGGTCACAAGTACCTTAACCAAATGCGAATCAGAGACGTGGATCAAAGTGATGTCTCTGCGCTCGGGAAGAAGGGCAAAGAAGGGGTTAATGACAGGATGAGCTTCAGGGCAGAGGATGGAGGTTTAACCTGTCTTTTAGCCCATAGTTATGAAGACTGATGATGTCTAAGACATGCACAACAACTTCAGTCTGACCAGAGCCATGGGAAATTGACTACAACCAAAAGAGCTTGTTTCTGTCATGTTGGCAACAAGTGGACAGCACTAAGTGTAAAAGGAGTCCAGAAAAGTTGACATCAGATTACTGAAACCACATACAGATGTAGTCAAAAATGCTTCTCACAATGTTGCATTTGTAGTGTAAATGTTAATGCATCTTGAGCATACACAAAAAGTGAAACGAATATTAACCATTTTGATATTTTATTTGGTTGTTTCCAATCAAGCTGTAAATCTGTGCTCTATTCAAAATGGCTGCATTTCTTTAATCAAAAAGTAAAAACAGTAAAGTAGAAACAGTTTTACTGTGAAAAATTGTTATAATGTAAAATAACAATTTTCTATTTGAATATATTTTAAAATGTAATTTATTCCTGTAATGGCAAAGCTGAATTTTCAGCATTATTATGTCACATGATCCTTCAGAAATCATTCTAATATGCTGATTTCGTTTTCAAGAATATTTTTTATTATTATTTTCAGTGTTGAAAGCAGTTGTGCTGCTTAATATTTATGTGAAAAATTTGATTTTATTTAGGATTCTGTAATGAATATGAAGTTCAAAAGAACAGCATTTATTTGTACAAACATCTTTGTAAGTACAAATCTTTTTTTGCATTATAAATGTTTTTATTGTCACTTTTGATCAATTTAATGCGTCAAGTTAATACATTTAATGCTTGCTGAATAAACTATTAATCTTTCAGAAAAGTCTTAATTACCTCAAACTTTTGAACGGTGGTGTATACCCTAAAAGAAAGTGAATGTTCTAAAAGTTTTTAGAATTTAATTATCTACAGTGCATCTGGCTCTTTATACTGGCTCTATTTTTGATCTCCCTACAATGTATTTTTTTTACTAGGCGACATTCTCAGTTTCAAAGGCAATCAGTTTTCTGTAACAAAATGGATTGCATTTCTATTTGTGTGAAATTGTGAAATGGATCAGAATAAAAAAGAGTTTTCATTTTGCATCAATATAATTATAAAGCCGTAATTCAGACAGCACTTCCATGAAAGTCAGAAGAAAGTTGAGATGACCAGCACCCAAGCCCCCTGGCTCTGTCCACTTTCCTGCATTGTCCCGGGGAAGGAGGGTGGTTCCCCTCCTCTGACCCTCTGGAGTTCTCCACACTAATAACTGCATTATACCTTCACACCGTGCAAATGGGCCCTTTTGTTGGCCTGCTTAGGCACTCGGGGGGTAAGGAAAGGGGGTGGGGGCCCCTCAGAGGGGGTTGCCAGGAGGATTTACTTTGTCATTTAAAGAAGGGGGGAAACTCAAAACACAGGGCTGAGGCTGGGCACTGCTCAGGAAGGCAGCAAGAGCCTTTTCTTTAGGCAGCATTGTTCAGATGGCTTTGTGGCTGGAATATATTATCATTTCAGGCTCTGAGGCCGATGGCTCTGTTGTATGAGAGATGATTTTGGGCCAGAGAGAGAGAGAGAGAGAGAGAGAGAGTGGAAGTGAAACAGTAGAGTTTGCTTTAAAGAATCACTGACATGTATTGAAAAGTTTGGGTCACATGATAAGATGCCACTCGTTGTATTTTCTTTTGTGCCTATCTTTGTTGCTAAATGCACTTTTAAAGTATTTAACCAAGTTATTTGTGAGGTGGATAATTTGTTGTGCCTTCTCTTTTCTCTCTCTTTATTCTTGGCCTGCAGCTCAGTTCAGGTGAATCTATCACGATTAGCCGACCGTATGTTTTTAGCAGCTGGTTGAATGAGCACATCACTTCACATTGTCTTCACTTTCCAGTTCGCTTGAAAGATTTCTGCAGTGTCCACCAGAGTAGGTGCATCTGGACGCAGTAGAGAACAAATATTAAGAGATAAATCGTTTAAAGAAATCCCAGTGACTTTTACTGAAGGAGTCATATTTACAAGTCATATTTAGAGACCTGAATATCATAGATTTTGGGTGCACTGCACTATCGATTTGCAACAAAGAACACTCAACTGCATAGCAATACACTCGAAACCACTCAGAACTGTGTGAATACGAACAGTTGGGTTATGTTTTGTGCTTTTATTTTACTATTAATATTTATGTAGTGAGGTTGAGTCATATTAAATAACATTTTTAAATTGGAAATATATTTTTTTACATTTTCTTTACCCACCTCCTTCCAAATGTTGCAACTAAATAAATCACACAAATTGATTCATGGTAAATCAAAACTGTTATGGCTGCTGTGTTTCTATATATATGATTTGAGACAATCCATGATGACCAAAATTTTTTCCACGTATCCACATTTGTAATAGTGTTTTGTTTCTGGTACCACTCTTTCTTGTTCATCAGTTTTACTGATATGGCTTTGTGACAGCGCTAGGTAGGTGCATTAGCCATCCTAGCTGCCTGATGCAACCGTCTGAAACAGAGCTCTATTTCTGTGTCCTTTCAAGATATAATCACATCTCAATCAATGGAAAATAATTATTCACATAGCTAAAGCCACATGTGTATGCTTTAGCAAACACCTCAAAGAGCATCTGATGAAGTCTCCAGGAGTTTATCTCTCTCTCCTGGATAGAACAGGGCTCTCTGCTTTAGGAGAAAGGGGGAGGGAGAAAGAGTCATCGGAGAGAAAGAAAGACATAGAGATAAAGAGAATTAAGGGAGGAAGAGGGTGAAACAAAGGAAGAAAGGGCAGATAAAACCATGGTGGGGACCATCAGCTAGGATACCCCCAGCAGGAGACTGCCCCCCTTCCTTTCTTCCTTTCATTAGCCATATCCCTCCATATCTCTATTACTCCTCCCTATTACTCCATCTTGGATGTCCTTCCTCCGTCATGTCCTCGTTCTCTTCTTCTGCCTCATGTTGATGGCCTCCTTCCTTCAAACCCTGAGAATTGTCAGTGTGGGATCTATCTCGCGTGCATGGCCAGACGCTTCCTGTCCTCAAGGCTAGCAAGCTACGCCCGTCATAAACCCTTCATGTCCTTTAACGAGTGCAGAAAGTAAGATGAAGATAAGCCACATCTTGGATTGCTGCTGATTATGATGATCATGAGCGTAGATATTTCAAAGAGGACATACAGCAAAAGCCACTATAGTGGAAAAGCTTCTACTTGGCATTCTTTTCTAAAAGAATACAATATTGTTAATTTCAAATTTTAAAATCAACATAACAATAAGTCAAGGATTTAAATAAAAATTTACATTTCTTATTATCACACACTGGTAAATTCGAAATGTTTCTTGAGTAACAAAACAGCATATTAGAATGATTTCTGAAGGATCACATGACACTGAAAACTCGAGTAATGATGCTGAAAAATTAAGTTTTACCATCACAGGAATTAATTGTAACGTGTGTGTGTGTGCGTGTGTGTGTGTGTGTGTGTGTGTGTGTGTGTGTGTGTGTCTGTGTGTGTGTGTGTGTGTGTGTGTGGTGTGTGTGTGTGTGTGTGTGTGTGTGTGTGTGTGTGTGTGTGTGTGTGTGTGTGTGTGTGTGTGTGTGTGTGTGTTATTATATATTCATACACATCCACTGTACGTCTTATCTGTACATACATTTTACTTGAAGCGTTTATGTTTTAATGCTCTCTATGCAGTTTTGGCTCTTTTACTTTCTAGAATTTCCGAAGCATTGAAAAGCATGTCAATGGGCAGCTTTCCAGAGGATTAGATGAGTAGAAACTGCACTAATTGGCTGGAAGACTGACTGGTGTACTCATATGTGCTAAAGATGCTCAGAGAACATGCAAGGTATGTCTTCTACTGCTTATTTTGGTCTAAACATGACCCATTTAACGGCATCTTAATTGTGTCACTGTATTCTTAGCATTTTCTCTGTTTCCTTCTAATGTGTGTCATTTTATGTTAAATGCCTGTCAGGGTTATGGCAGAGTCTCTAATCTCCTAATGACAGTGGAGTTGTGGGTAATGGCTTTACGGGCAAATAACAGCGTCTGAAATAGCTGCTGTCTGTGGTGTCACTGATGGGCCTAAAAACCCTTCAGCCCTCATTACCCCTTAAACCGGGCATTCCTAAACAAGAGATCCTCATCTTACAGTAGTTCTCTTGCGTCACAGAAACCAATGACCCTCCTCAGTCCTCCAGTTCTTTCCTCACCTCAGCTGTGCCACCATCTCCTATGGAAAAGTTTCACTCATTCACTCTCCTCCTTGAGTTGCCTATGGGGAGGGGACAGAAATACTGAATAGATAGGGAGAGGCTACTTTTGAATACGGTGTGCTTTGGTGGTATGTTAAAAAGTACAATGGTATTTACATCCCATTACTGCATCATTCAGGGTCATTAACAAGACAAGCCAGGCCACAAGGCCCCAGGCTGCACAGAGAGAGAAAGAACAAAGGAAGAAAAGAGAAGATTTATCCCTCTTCATTCTTCAGTTTTTTACTTATCACCCAAAAATGACTATTCTGTCATCATTTCTCTCTTCTGTGGAACACAAAAGGTTAATTGAAGAAAGTAATGTAAGTGAATGAGGACTGCTGTCAAGTTGAAAATGACCCTATAAATGTGTCATCAAAGTAGTCCATATGCCTAATGTGGTTTATACACAGAGTCATCCGAAGCCATGTATTTGTGTGAGAAACAGACTGAAATTTAAGTCATTATTGTGTCATAGCCTGTGATGTCTGATTTTTACAAATAAACAAATATTACAACGATTAAACAAATCATTGTTTTGAATCCGATCTTTTCAGAGAATCAGTTGGTACAATTCACAAAGCCAGTCTGAGAATTCATGAATCGGGTTTACTGACTAATCATTTTGTCCCCGCACATCTCACTGAAACAAGCTTAAGTGCTTAAATTTCTTACTAAAACTGAAATAAAAATAAATGAAAGCAAAAAAAGTATAAATTTACACATTTCAGAAGTACATGAAATGACTTTTGAAAAAATTAAAATATAAAAAGAAAAGCTTTTTTCAATAAAAAATATTTAAGAAATACTATAATAGTGCTATTTTTGTATTATTTATATACGGTCACTGAAACAAATATTTAATCAGATATTGTCATAATTATATAATAGACATAAAACTGCATAAACCTTATAAGTTGCAACTAGCTTAATTTGAGTAGGCTATATTATTTAAAAGTTTCTGTGGATTAAAGCACTCACACTTGGTACTAACGTTCATTAATTATAAACACGTTTACATTATATATTGCTTAACAGATCCTTGGTGCATTTAATTTCATTTATATATTTTCATTTGCTATTGTTATTTGAATGGACATGAATGGTAGCAATTTATTTTACACTCCCGTTTCGTATACTATACACCAACCCGATCTCACGGCAATTTTACGAAGTAGCTAATTCGTACGAATTCGTATGAATGACCTACCCCTGACCCCTAAACCTACCCATCACGTGGGTTTAGACAAATCGTACGAATTGGCCACCTTTTAATCACTCGTACGAATTTGTACGAATTCGTACGAATTGGTCGTGAGATAGCGTTATATATACTTATTGTAGAAATTAATTACAATAACTGGGTAATAACTACTAGTCCTGAACCAACTCCTAAACCTAATCTTAACCCATGTAGCTATCTTATATTACTCAGTACTTTCTTGGTAAGTACACTGTAAGTCCACTAAAAGTGCACGTACTGTAAAATAGAGTGCAACCAACATGAACTAATCTGTTAATTATATAATGTGTTGCAAATGACTTATAATGCAAGATTAAATGTAGTCTTCCCATGATTGTGTGTGTGTGTGTGTGTGTGTTATTGCTTCACAAAGGCCATCTATCTGGACAGGAGTGAGTTGTCAAAGAAATTAGTTTCCATACTCAACCTATTGTTAGCCTTTGTTTTCTTATAATTAATGTCCAGCACGTCAAGATGAGCTATCTAGTATGGTATGTTTGCCAATATTTAATATCTGTCTCCACTTATATGAGATGAGTAATGGTCTGAATGATTGTATTCAGTGCTGACTTTTATTATCACTAAGGCGAGAGTTTGGATCATGTTCAGCCCTCTCAACACTCAAACGTTTGAGAAATCTGATATCACCCCCTCTCAGGGACCTACTTCTTTTCTTTTGTCGCCCTTCTTTATTTCGTTTGACGGAAAGGCAGTGAAGACCCTCTTTCCCTTTCCCTCTTTTGTCCAGCATCTCTCTTTCAGCGCTCTGTCTTCCTCTTTCTTCCCCTGGTCTTCAGAGTGGTAATGCATTCCTCCCCCTGGCCGTCCCACCTTGCGTGAGAAAAGCACAGTCCCACACAAAAACACAACTGTTCCCAAATTCATAAATATTAATCAGTCAACACCCCTTTCTATTAAACTCAGAGACTGCTACTAAACTGGTAACTGGCAGCCACCCCTCCCTCTTTCACCCCTATTTTTCCTTCCTCTCTGGCTCTCTCTCTCTCTCTCTCTCTCTTTCTGGGAACAGGCTAGTGAGTGGTTGCCGTCTCCTCTCTGTATCATGACCCTGGGGGGGTTGGAAGGTCATAGGTTGCAGCATAGAGACTTTGACTCAATTGTGTAATGTTTCTTTGAAGAGAACAGTTTCTCTCCACCCTTTTCTCTCCATTTTAAAAAAAATATTTTGGAAAGTATTTAGATGCTGCTTCCTCTCAAGCATCCACCTTATATTGCAGCAAGGAAGTAAGCTTGTTTTCTCTGAATGTGCGATACCACAGATTCATTAGCCGTAAATAACTAAAGAATGACAAAGTGCAGTAAACTGTAAAACTGTGTACTACAAATGTGTTGATTACAATATTAAATTAAAGCAATATGAGAACAAAAACCAGTTTGTAAAATCAACAATATAACAAATAACGGTTTGAGCTTGTCCGCTTTTGTCCACTTCCAGAGGTAGTCAAAAATGCATAAGAACTAATGCGTAAATGCGTAAACTAATGCCTTCTGACCTAATGCGTAAAAAGTATGGAGAGCACGCTAGCCAGACGGGATTTAAACTTTGTCGGCTGAAGACCCAAGTGTGGTTCGAAGACAACAAACATACCAAGCACAATGTTCTCTCACCATTCCTGATTTCTAACACACACTCACTGTGTTCACTGTGGCTTTGCGGCGGTCAGAGCAGAAACTAAAGTTGCTGCTCTCCGTATGTTTTTCCATCGTCTCTGGGTGTGTTCATATGTAAATTGCGTGAGATTATTTCGTCCATTAGATCAAGTGATCTGAAAAAAAAACCCCATTAATTTACCCGCCCATAGACCCTCCCCTAGAAAAAAATCAGGACAGATGTGGCTGAAAGTGGACAAAAGAGACGGATTAAAACACCAGGTGTAAACAGGAATGTTTCTGCCTCGTCTTCTTGTGATCTGATCAAACCAAAACACATTTTAATACCAGGTGTAAACAGGGCCTTAAATCACACTTACAAACTATATGAATTTCATTGTTAAATATCAAAGTGAGTAACATCTGCAAACAGAAAATAGGTGGAAAATGGCTTTTAACAGCTTTCCTCAGAACTAACTTTAATTTTCTAAGCCATTATTTCAATGACCAACTAGTTTGAAAGTGTCAAACTAAGGCAGTTTCCCTCAGGTTCACACAAGTGCCTGAGCAGAATAAACACAGTTGTCTTTCTAAAAGTCTTCAAATACATTTTGTCTTAATCGTGAACATTATTTATTGTTTTATAATTTTTGAACCCATACTTTTCCAACTTTTTGTAACATGTTGGGCTTGGTACGTGTTTGTGCTGTCTTTTTAAATGAATGTTACTTGGTTAATAATTCAAAGTAATAATGGCCACTGTTTTTCTTCTTTTTATTTTCAATACTGTCTCTTTAAGATACACATCTTATCGGCAGTATTGGCCCACTTTTTATCCATTGTGAGATCAGCTTTTGCTTTTGACAAAGATGAAACTTCAGCCATTGCTGAAAGCAAAACTCTTTTCTTTCAGAACCTCTGCTCCATCTAAGGTCCCATCAGGTTATCACAGGGGCCCCTGTGGCAGTGGATACCTGTTTCTCTGTACAGCCCTTATCTGGAGCCCACCCTGCTGTGCTGAGCGTCCGTCTAGAGACACAAATTCCTCTGCTGTACTCAGTGTGGCTGTGCTCGCTTCAGTGCGTCTGGTGAAGGCACATTCATGTGGTCTGAGCCTGAGAAACAGTGTGTGAACTCTGATATGGAGGAGCCTGTTGGATCAGTGGTACGAAAGTGGTGTCAGTTATATACCTGATGAAAGCTGTGCTTTTCTCATGGCTCCACTCAGAGCTGCTCCTATCATCATACTTAATTACCCCAGCTCTTTTAACAAAGGTAATTGTTGATTAAACATCATGGGCTAATGCTATTGTCTTATCTTTTTTTTTTTTACTGTAGAAAATGGAGGCTTGATATAAGACTTGATATAAGTTCTGCAAATAAAGTTTAGTATGTTAACTCTTTAGTATGTTAAAGTCAGTTTGTTTAGAAGACATTTAAGGGACTTGGTGTTCATTTGGCTTCACTTAATGGTGGATTTGTAAAGTCGTTTTTCAGTGTTCATTACCTTGTTTATTAGATTCAATATGTCCACTGCAGGGGTTTGACTGTACACTTCCGGGTAGGAATTGGGTAGGATTAGGGATGTAGTATATGCACATGCAGAAAAAGGCATTAATATCTGTTTTATAAGTAGGGTTGGGTATCGGTTGGATTTTATCCGATACCAGTACCTACTCTGTACTTTTTAAACGGTTCCGGTGCTTAAACGATTCTTGAAACAGTAGGTCTACTTAAAAAAACGAAACTGCACACTCTTTGTCAAAAAATACTACCCTTTTATTTACAGGGCCAAACTGGACACAATATCTGGACACTTAAATCTTTAAACAATATTAATAAAGTAACATATGGTAATAATAAATAAACCAATATAAAAATTCACATTAATAATATCAAATAAAACAATATTGTATCAAACAATGTAATGATACTTGAGATTAATAGAGATTACTACCAGGGTAATCTAATCTCGACATGGCTCCAGGTTATCATGTTTTGTCTGCTTGAACCAGTCATGTAAGTTATCTGGTCATTGTACTAGTTACGCAGCGCTTAGCTTGGCGAGTTTGGTATTTCGTTCCCACTGCGTCTTAGCTACGCAGCGTTGAGTGAACCTATGAAAGAGAGCGTCTCTGGTTACTGGTGTAACCTATGTTCTCTGAATAGGGAACGAGACGCTGCGTTCGCTGCCAAGCTCCTCGCGCTGCCAACAAGCTTCCTTTTTCGGCAGAGAAATCTGAGGAGCAGATGACGCGCGCCCTATGATATGAGGCGGCGCCCGCGTCATCAGCCAATGGATTGGCGTGATTCTTTATGGGCTTCAGACAATCGGCACACCCAGAGGGCGTTCTGACGCGTAATTTAACACGTGAAATGCAGCCAAACCTTGGAGCATTTTGTCTGCGGCATCTTCATTTAATCCACTCGCTATCAGGCGACGTTACGGGAGTCTCCCGCATATTGATAACGGCTCCCTGATGCCCGCAAATTAGTTAAAATCTCCCGGAATCTAGAGCAAGCGAGCAAGAGTGCGCATGCGAGAGGGAAGGAGCGAGAGACCTTGCGTGTGTGCGCCTCATGACACAGAGAGTCAGGCACCGAAATTTTCGTTCTTATTCGGTCTGGTTACTACCGTTTACGTCGGAACCGGTTCCCTATTGGCACCGCGTTTCGGTACCCAACCCCATTTATAAGTACTAATAAACAGCTAATTTCCTATAATATAGCACAATATGCATGCCATTAAGCAACTAGTGAATAGTGAGAACTGCATGAGCATATTCTACATCCCTAATCCTACCCAATGCCTAAATTGAACAACAACCTTACTAACTAATAAGCAGTAATTAGGAGTTTATTAAAGCAAATGTCGTAGTTAAAAGTTAGTTAATATTAAAAAACTCGAGCATTTGATCAACCGAACACACATCTCCAACCCATATTGCTCCGTGACATGTCAACAGTCGCTTTGGCCAGGTGGTATTTATAGCAAAGGGGCGGGACGCTTTAGATTTTAGAGAGCATTTGATTGAAGATGTGATGAGAAGCTGAAGTCCGCGGTGACGTCATAAATACCCGTGATCCATTTTAGCGAAAGTGAGAGACTGTAAGTTTTGAATGCTTATATCTCCTAAATGCGAATTTTGTCATTGTTTTGGAACACACCAGCTTATTCATAAATCTTAAGGCTAACATAGTAAAAGCTAAAAAACTTACATTTTGATTTCAGCGGGCCTTTAAATAACGTCTATCGCAATGAGAAACTCACCCTAACAGGTCTATCTCTCAGATACCACTTATCTGGTGTGCTGCGGACCGGGCTGCTCTCTGATGGTGCATAAATGTCTGTTTTATCCTCGACTGTGCCCACATGAGGAGGTTAAACACTCCATGCATGAGACGCTAAGCAGGGGAAGTCTTCTCATCATCCATACCTGATCTCTCACAGCAGGACACCAAAGCAGAGCCATGTTGGGCTTTTTGCTCTCTTTGAGGGATAGAGAGCAACTAACAGTGCAGGAATGTCTGGAGGTGAGGGTGACTGAAAGATAGACGGGTGATGAGATTGAGAGAAAGGACTAATTAAGCTTAGAGGATGAAAACTGTCGACGGTATGGAGATTTGTTTACCCGTGAAGCCTTTTATTTCAAAGCAGCACTGTCTTTCAGCAATCTCTTTAAATCGCTCCCTCCTTCACCGTCTCACTCTGTAACTCTACAGCTGCTGGGCTGTGGGACTCCAGAGAATGAGGGGAGAATAAAAGGGTGGAGAGTACGGATAGAAAGGAAAGTGATTTGTGGGGAGAGAGAGGTCGATGTGGTGCTTCTTTGAAGTCAAATGAATCAGTGTGTGTTTGTGAGCAAGATCCCAAAAGCAGAAAAGAGAGAGCTTTAGCGCTTTAGAAGAGGAGCTGAGGAAGGAGTGAAAGAAGAGAGTCAATGGCTGAGGGACTGTTGTGGACGGACAGAGAAGAGGGAGGGGTGCCGCTGCTGGTTAAAGAGCTCTTGCTTGAGTTTGGAGTGAGTGACTGACAAAACCCAGCTCATTCCTCACATTCCCTCAGTACTTTTCATCTTTTCAACATTTTCATGTGTTTTTCCAACTCTACTCCCTCTGCTCCCTTTCATCTCCCACTGTCACAACTTTGTTTCATAAAACCTTTAAGGACACTTTTAAATGTTTCCTCTCTTATGATTCAGATTTCAAAAGAGAATGGATTATTGGTTTCTTGAACAATAGTTTATATTTGAAAGCATATATACACAATGTTATTTCCAGGCTATATCAGGCTGATATTTATTTACGTGCTGAGCATTTTGGTGGGTGAATCTCACAAAAACTCTCATAAAGATCATATTTCATCCAATGAATTAAGTAAAATAATAAAATAATGTGTTTTTTGTTTTTGCAAAGTAACATAAATGTCACATTTTCCTCCTGTGTTGTCATTACTGTAATGATGCGAAGATTTTTATATCATAAATCAAAGCAAACAAATACTAGAATAATGCATAAAAACTTGTATTTTACTTTTTTTATTCAACAAAGATTTTTCTGTTATGGTAAGGCTTCTACTGTGCTACTTTTCCATTGTTTTTCTTTGTAAACATCCGCTAGACAGACATATTTTACCATCTCACTAGTGAAACGCCATTCCAAAAACAGCACTCAAGTTAAAATAAGTTTTAATAATGTGTTTCAAGATCTTGCATTGTTTTTCAATTCCACTGCCCTGCGTTTTACGTTTTTAAATGCAAAAACTAATGCTGTGTGATCCGGCCTTAAAAAGGAAAAAAGACAACATCTTGTCCTTTAAAAAAAACTTAATTTTCTTTAAGTTAAATGTAATGTTTGATTTCTTACTTGAGGGTGAAATATGACTCAGAAATGTTCTTGACAGGTTTCGTTAGGTTTAACAGTAGCTCAGTTGTGGTTTCAACTAACAGTTTGGATCTGTTAGATGGCAATTAACAAACTTTGTGGTTTGTAAAATAGGCAAAGAACCGTTTTTGCGTTTATACCATGGTTTATGTGTAGTAAAACCACAAACTGTCTTCTTTTGGTAGGTCTGTCACGTTTGCCTGTCTGAATGTATATATCCTGAGGCTTTGAGGAATGTGTTGTAGTTTTTGAATGCAGCCCCTAAACTGCACGAGAAAATTCCTCTGTGGTTTGATGAAGGGGTTATGTGTCATTCCAGTTAAGGTGGGTTGGGATTTTAACATCGGCATGAAACGGAATTTGCAATAGTCGTTTCCTCCCTGTTGCCACGTATATCCGAGTGAAACAACTTCTGGAATGAGAAAAAAATGTAGTCCGGGACTTGATTTCGTCCTTCAGGAATTGATTGGATCGTGGTTGGGTGTTGATAACTGGAACGACGCAGAACTGAATGGCAGTTTGCAGTCAGCAGTGGAGGATATTTAGTCCCACCATCCATTGTGAAATACGTCATGAAGGGAACACATGCTGTTTGGAGGGGAAAGGGAGGTTAACGTTTATGATCAGAGATTATGAGTGCATATGGATTTTAAAAAAAGAATAATCATTCACACATATAAATCATTTTATAATAAACACTGCAACATTTGTTAAAAAATAAGATTTGTTGATTTTTATTTTATGGTGACTTTAAAGGTGAAGTGTATCATTTCACTAGTATTGGCAAATAGATAAATATTTTAATATTTCTTAGTAGTTAATATATATATATATATATATATATATATATATATATATATATATATATATATATATATATATATATATATGTACATTTAATTTTTTTATATATGTATTTCAAATTTTTATATTTTTTGCTGTTTTCAAGCTGGTTTTCTAACCACTCCCCCCTTTTGCCATTAGACATTAAACAATGCCAATGTCAGGCTGTCGGATGCTCAAACAAACTTTAATTATTTATCAAGAAAAAAATATTTTAGCCACATTCTGATTAGGATGCCATTTTTAATGCTACTTTTTCTGGTCTCAAAAAATAAAACACTCTTTGTGTCTTGTTTCTTAGGCTGTTCACAGGTTCGCTGAAGCTTCCCGCTGCTGTTGTTTAGACCAAGGTAGTTTCGAGTATGCTCTAAGGGCATGTTGTCTAATTCGAAGCTATATTTGTGGTCTTGGCGGCTGGGACTTTTCTGGAATATCATTATTTTCGTCTTTTTGAGGTTAACTGACAGGGCCCATGTCTGACATGCCTCTCTCTCCCTTTCTCTCTCTCAAACTCTTCAAACAGCTAAACTGTATGGAGATACTCTGAGCCTCTGGGCAGATGACAGCCTGATCCCGAAAATAGTGCTCTGCTAACGGGGATGTCTCATCTCCACACCCACTCTCGTAACCCTCCTGCAGCACCAGAAATATGACTATATTTACCCTCAAATAAATCAGACCAGCTCCAAATCACAGCACAGTTCCTTACCAATGCCAGGCCTGGTTAACAATGACTCTGAATAGAACATTCCTGCAATATGCTCAGAACATTTATTATTGTTATGGAGATCATATACATATGCACATCTTTTCAAGGATTGACAGCCAGCCAATATCATGTTCAGTAGACTAACATAAATGCCTCAGATAACTTGGATAAACATTTGCCACTGACGTCATTGTTAGACACTATGTCAAGCATTTTCTGTGTCCAAGCTGCAGTGAGTGTCTTCTATTTAAGGCTGTGACTTTTGGATTGGCTCTCAGTCCATCCAGTACTTTCCAAAACATTGAAAGACACGTTACACTAGGTAATTAGGACGCATTAGGATGTCAAGAATGTTTAGGAGCATCATTTACATTACAGTAAGCTCCATCTGGGATTCTGTTTCCATCTTCAAGATTCTCATTACTTTTGTTCACAAGGTCTTTTCTGCGGGAATGTGTGTGGCAGTGAGGCTTGATGCAACAGACAGTATGCATTAAAAGAGAAGTTAGCTGCAGATTTTCGCCAACTGTGTAACCCACAATTTTCCATTTCAATTGCAATTTTAGCTAGCTTTACTAGAAGAAAACAAAACTGAAGAACTAGAAGAAAACAAAACTGTGCATATGCAAAACGTTCAGAAGATTGGGCTCAGTACAGTTTTTTTTCCTTTAAAGAAATTAATCCTTTTATTTAAAAAGAGTACATTAAATTTATCAAAAGTGACAGTAAAGACTTTAATAATTTACAAAATAAATGCAGATCTTTTGAAATTTCTATTTATCAAATGAACCGTGTGGAAAATGTTTCACGGGTTCCACAAGAATATTAATCAGCACAAATGACTTTCAACATTGATAATAATAAGAAATATTTCTTAAGCAGCACATTAGCATATCAAAATGATTTCTGAAGAATCATGTGACACTAAAGAATCTGAAGTAATGATGCTGAAAATTCAGCATTGCCATCATAGGAATACATTACATTTTAATATATATTAAAACAGTAAACAGCAATTTTAGTTTATTATTTCATTTAAATTATTATTTTATTTAAATTTTACCAATTTTCTTCTAGTTGTGGATATCGAAGTAGCTATTTTCATTGGCTATATTAAGAATAGTCCCTATTTTTTTCAGTTTGTAATGATATACTTTAGAAAAACCGTGCATGCCTGTCACTAATGTCATATTGATTAATTTACCTGTGACCTGTTGTCTCTGGTGTAAGTAGGGAGGAAGGAGGCTGCTCAGTATGTGGGACATGTTTCCCTAGATTTATAATACTTAGACAAATGGTGTTTGTTTAAGACCCCGTGTTTCCTCAGCTCCACTCCAGACTTGTTGTTACACTTTAGAGCCAATGTGTAATGGAAAGAGTGTAATGCAAAGAGTCTGTAATCTGTGTATCACTATTCTGACAGACCAAGAATGTGATTGAGAAATTCAGATGTCAGCGACATGCAACGGCCTGTGAGTTTGAGTGGCAGCAATGGATGTTTTAAAGTGTAAAATAATGTGATGAGGATCGGAAATCACTTCCTCGGTCCTATACTGGAACACGAACAAAGTAAAAGATTCTTTCCAAATACAAGAGGTTGTTTCATCATTGAATGCTTTTAGATGTGATTTTGTGACTTGTGAAGGTGTGGAATTTGGGTGTATACGTCTGTTCCATTGCCATGATCTCCTGGGTGCTTTCGGCAGCTGCATAAACAACACTAAATCCTGGGCAGCCTCTCCGCTCAGCTGGGGGTCATGACAAGGTTTGTCTCTTCCTTTCCCTTCCTCCACCACTCTGTCTTTTCCTTGTCTCTTCCTCTCTCTATCCCTCTCTGGCTATTTCTTACACATAGTCACACACACCACACACACACACACACACACATACACACACACACACACATTTGGAAGTGAACTAATTCTGGCAGGAAAAATTCCTAAGGCGCTCATTGAGAACAGATCTATGAAAGCTAAAATGTGTTATCATCATTCACATGCTAAGAACAGTAAACCGTCCTTGGAAACAATTCCTGTTCCTTACATTTTACAAGCAGCAACTTTTCTAGATTATTTTGTGGACACCACTTATATTTAAAAAAAAAAAAAGTTAAAAAAATGTCAGTCAATAACGGAAAGTAAAATATCCCAATATTTGATTAACTGTTATGTTTTATATCAGTATTTTAGCTCAGCAACATGCTGATGTCATTCCCAAGACTCTATATATACCAAGACTGTTCACTCATGCTGCTATGAAAGAGAAAAGGTGCAATGTAAGAGAAAAGGTTCCAATGTGGTGGAATCATCAATTAGGAAACTTTGTCCTAAAAACAGTTTCTTGAGACGCACTCTTCGGACTGCACATGCGCATTAGCTGGATCAACCTGAAACATATGCATTTGTATTGCTATTTGAGCATAAGAAATATAATTTATGGGACATTTCCTGTCAGATTTTGTTGTTGATTTTAAAAATGTTATTAAACGCGAGTTTGACATGCAGTTTTTGAGATTTCAGGATTTCCCCCATTTAAGTAGATATGAATTGGTCTTGCATGTTGCAAAATATGGCTGCTGAGTGAACTGACTTTCTTTGAGAGACTTTGGACTCACTCTGTTGAAAGCAGCAGCAGCAAGTTGCAACACAAAGATGGCGCCCATGTAGAACTTTACAGATTGGTCAAAGATCCATGAGGGTCAGGATGGTGAGTTAAGGTGCAGTCACATTAGCGAAATTTGACAGGCGAAAAAGGAATGTTCAATGTATGAGGCATAGCTCAAACACAAGTCAATTTCAAACCAAGCAGCTTTCTGATTAACACAGTGAATTCACTTGGCCAATAGAAACTGTTGTGACATCTGCGTGGGGAAATCTTTCGGCCTCATTAGAAATTCCTGATTGCGTTGATTCCTATTGAAATGAATCAATTTTGCCCATAAAAATTCAAAGAACAGCTGTGAATGTGACCGTACCTTTATGTTGTGGTGCAGAGCTCGTACCTTCACAGTGCAAAAAGTCTTCTTAATACTTGAAATCTTAAGCCTCTTCTTAAGGCTAAAATGATTTTCAGGATCAAGAACTATTTTGAGATATTGGGACCTGCTATCAGTCACTAGTTTTTGTGCAAATCTTCATGTTTGTGTAGGATTTCAAGCTGTCTAGTCAGTGAAGTCTTCATTTGGATCATGACTCTGTGCTGACTAAGATGAGTGATACCTGCTCCCGCTGGGGTTATTTTGATCCAGTCCTGAGAGCAGGTTTGAGTGGCAGTCTAGGGCTGTTGGGGGGTGGGGGGGGGGGGGGGGGGGTTGCAAGCCCGGACGGCAGCACATGGCGAGGGGGGAATGAGTGTTATTGCAGGAATGCAGAAATGCCTGACCACATCATGTGAGAGAGACAGACCAGGGGAACCCCCCACGCACTTATGCTGTATCAGTCGTTGTTCAGACAGACGGCATGAGGGCGAAGAGCAACCTTGAAGAGCTGAACTGAGATCTGCTGTTGGAATGTGGGGAGATAAAACGGGTTTCAACACATTAAAAATAAATGGCCCAGTTAGTACAAAAAGAGTTTATATCTTGAAAATAACCTTTTTAAGCACCAAAAAAATTTTATTGTGAAGTTCTTCAAAGGGGTCATGAACTGGATTGTTTCTTTGTTTTGTTTTTTATGTTTCCTGGGGTGCCCTTTTAATGTAAGTATGATTATACATGAAAAATTTAGAAATAAAAGCCATCTTCTCCAAGCCTGATTTTGGCCTCTGATTTAAACTCTCTGTTTGATGGGACGTGTCTGCTGTGAGACTTCGGTGTAAACGGCCACTGCTGTGATTGGCTGACATGTTTGCATATGAAATAGCTAGTATTACACATGGAACTCTCTCGAAAACTTTTACTACGTACAGCTTTTAAGATTAACGAATCATGAAAAGTATTGATCATTGAATGGTGAAATTAAGAGATTTCACCATTGCAATGTAATTTCTGCACGCTCACGAATGCTTTCACCAAATAACAATGCAACACGATGTAAATACAGTAACAGCTTCCTTGTGCAGTGTAATATAATCTCGCACTGTGTGATTAACAGCTTGTGATTGGAAAGGGAAAGTTATTTGATCGCTTTCTGTATATAATTTAATCACAGTTTAAATAAGATTATTTTATTTATAAATAAGATTATTTTCTACTAAGAGAAACGACGTGAACTTGATCGTTTAGTCACTGGCTAATTTTACTGATGCATAAACAGTATTGAATGATTTTGAGAGATAATCTGTCTGAATTTGAATAATTATACATCAAAAATCACTGATCACAGATCAGGCATTAGAATAAACATGATTACTTACATGTTTGTGGCGTTATTGGCAGATTCATATCATAAAAGTCTGTTTGCAAAGCCTGCGCCGAAACTTACCAAATGAGCCACAGTGAAATGCACCGATACAAACAAATAATGCACTGCTGAGACATTCACATTGTTGACCCCCCCCCCCCCCCCCCCCCCCCATCCTAGTTGGATCTGGTAATGGTTTTATTGATCTTTTGTCAATACTTTTTTTTCATTCACTATTCACTAACGCGCAGGTGGGCGGGGCCAAAGACACCATGATGTAGACGTAGGCGTTGATATTCTTCTGAAAAAGCTAACTTTCGCTGTCCTGTGATGTCATAAGTCTCCGCTTTTTTGATCCTATTGTTTTCTGGCCTTGGTTTCAATGAAAGTAGTTTTTGGAATAAAAAGGAAGTTTTGAGGTTTGAAACTTACAGGGTACCTATTTTTATAGAGTAACAAACTCTTAACTGTCAAAAGATCAAAGAAAATTTGAATTCTCAGTTCATGACCCCTTTAAAAACATCAATGCCAATTCACTGATCTGAAGAATCTATAATGTAACAAGCAAGGAATGCTGTACAATCAGCTAGCCATTATCACACACACGCACACGCACACGCACACGCACACGCACACACACACACACACACACACACACACACACACACACACACACACACACACACACACACACACACACACACACACACACACACACACACACACACACACACACACACACACACACACACACACAAAAGAACCTGACAGATCAGGCCTTGTTTTTTTGGGGGGGGGGTTTTGCAATAATGAGTTGCTGATTCTACATTATTCCACATTTTACACAACTAACCAAGTAACTTAACTGAACTATTGATTTGAGTTGAAATTAATTTATATGAGAAACATGAGCCTATAACACTGTAGGAGATAGCAGTCAATTACAAAGTTTAGAAGTCATTACAAAAAATAAGTGACTCATATATTTATTTATTTATTTATTTTTTGCATTACTTCAAAATGCCCCTCAAGCATTTTCTATGTAAATTTTACTCTCAGTGTTTTTTTTCCTCATAGGTTTTGTCAAGAATAATTTTGTCCTTAAAACTCCATCGATTACTTCAAATCTCAGTTTTTGCTTATGACAATTTCATATTTCTTGTTGAAAAAAGCTTTATATTTGAGCATTTTTTGAAAATGGCAAAACAATGCATTTTTTGTTGTAATGTATTTGTCTTATGTGTTTTGTTTTGTTGTGTCCTGTGTTTTGCCTTGTCTTGTTTTTGAAGAAAAATTAATCTATTAAAGGTCATTTTGACCACCTTTGTGCGTTCATGTAAAATTCTATGTCATGCATTAGAGTTAATTGCAGTAAAGTATGTTAACATAAAATGCGTTTGAAATGCTGCAATCCTTACATGTCATTTAAATCATGAATGATGAGTTCAGTGAAGCGACGCCTGGCCTGTTCATGAGCGTCTTGAACAAGCGCTCCTCTTGGCTCTCAACGTAGCCTGCAGTGTTTGCATTTAGCAAGTCATTGTCCCTCATCATTCATTTCGCTGACAGATCCAGGGTCAGCAGGTAAATTCTTTGACAATGCACACAGACTGTTGGTATCTACAAGAGAAGGAACACAAGACTGTTTGCATTGCTGTAGAGCTCTCATCGAGGTGCCCTTCTGGATCAACAAAGAAACAAGACCCTGACTAGCAGCTCTTGACCCCACGCTGGCTCCTGTGTGGCTGAGAGCGGGACGGCTGTGTGTAGGTTGAGCTGACGGGGAGATGCTATCTGACAGGGCTGTTATTTGAAACAAGGCTTGAAATGGGACCGAGACGTTCAGGTTATGCGGGCCTCCACCATGGGACACAGCAGCAACGATGGGAATGTTTATTTGCCGTTGAGTGATTTTTGTGGGGACTGAGCAGAGTTCATTCATCATGGCCAAATTCCTTGCAAATTTCCCCCTTTTTGTGACCATTCTGCGCCCACCCACCTCTCTCGCTCGTATTTTTCTCTGATTCTCTCGCACCACACGGCCCTCCTCGCAGTCACACGAGTTCTCTTGCTGTCGCCATGCACCTTTTGTCCCTGTTCTCCCAATTTTAGTGGCTTGTCAAATCAACACCTCAATCCTAAGCTTGACTTTAGCCGTGCTTTTGCGAACAATGCTCAAACAGCCCTCAGAACAATGACATCAATTTTTCAGCTAAGTGGCCCAAATCAAAGGTGCCTTAGGCTCTAGCTTCATTCTGTGTGTTTAAGCTAAAAATAAAACCTGTGCTCAAACTGCGGTCATCCAGGCACTGCTAGAAGCAGCGGGACATGTGGAGAAATAAAGCAGGAATCTTTTAATCTCTTGTCCAAGTAATAGGGGATTAAAATGCCCCCCACTGCCTCACAGCGTGGGCCTCCACCGACCCCTCCCTGCTCACCCGGCCACCCCCTCCCGCCTAGCTCAATGGCACAACAGGCTAAACACGACCTCGCTGGCCCTTCGGTACCTCAGCGGGCATCGGGCTCCACTTTTTGGAACAAGACCCCGGCACTGTCAGCTCATTCCATTGTGCTTCGAATTAACCCCCTCTGCATCTCAAAGAGACCCCACTCTCCCTGCTGCCGGGCCTCTGAAGAAATGCTGGCCCCACACCCTCCCCGGCCCATCATGCCTTGCTTTCTACTGAAAAACTCCTCTAGCCGTGAAGAGAAGAGAGAGGCCTCAATATGTTTTGACCACTGTTGAATTGTTGTTAAAGTCCAGAATCACAGTGCCGAGTGGTTTTGCTGAGTAAATAAGAATGGGGTTATTGGCTATTTATCTGGGAAGTTTATTAGAAACTGCAACATGGAAACAATGATAGTTTTTACCCTCTTTGTTGTTATCTGGCGTAAATAATGTAAGCAAATGAAATCAAAGATGCGTTTGTGTTTCAATAAATGTTTTCCCCCTCTGATCTTTCCTGTCTTTATCGTGACAGAAATGAGCCTGTTACCGTCAGTGTAAGATGTACAGAGGTTCAGTTTAACAGAAATGTAAAATTATCAGACGTTTATATAGGATTCCCTTCCAGAATTCTGTGTGATGACTTATACTCTACTGGTCAAAAGTTTGGGGTCAGTAAGATTTATATTTTTATTCAGAAAGCATCCATTAAATTGTTACTTGTGCGAATGTTGGAATGTGCTATTTGCAGCAATATGGGAAAACTGTTATATAATTATTTTGTCATAGGAAAATATATTTATTTTAATTTCATTCAGTTTTGGTTGTCAAATCACTCTATACTGCATAAGTGATTTATTAATTTGCATGAACTTTTATTTAGGTGTAAAATTTCAGTTGAGCTTTTATTTTGGTGGAAAACAGTTTCTGTGAAACTATTTTCAGTTCATTATGAAATTGTGGCAGGACTGATGTAACGAATGGGAAACTCTGGAATTATCAGAGGCTAAATAATCTCATACACTGAATCTTCCAGACCCTTAAAATACATATAACCCATAACTCATGTCTTCATGTCTCCAGATATATATCTCACATTGAGCTTTAATGACCTAACATTCTGTAGTCTCAACCTTTACCAAAGATTACAAAAAAAAGAAAGAAAAGAAACCATATTGGAATTTATAATATTCGTATAAGTGAAGCTACATGGAAAATGTGGGCAATATTGAGAAAGGAAGAGAGAAAAAGAAGGATCAAGAAAGTGTAGAGTGTTGAAAACAAGGGGGATGGTGTTAAATCGTGTTTGTGTGAAGAGCACCCTTGAAATCTGTCCTCGCATGAGCTGAGAAGGAGAATAAACAAGACCTTTATCTGAACACGTCAAGTCACAAGAAAAGCTGCTATAACTTCACCTTATGCTTTTCATTATTCCAGTCCTGCTATTTGCTGAATATAGAATATCATAAACTTGATTTAATTCTGCTTCCTGACTTCAGTCCATTTATACATAATACATTTTTGTTTTGCTATGGTGTTTTTTTAAAAATGCAGTAACAGTTCTAAGGGTGTTTTTCTGTCTTCTGTTCAAATCATTGCATGGTTTTGCTTTTGTAAACCTCACAGCAGCACTATTTATAGGTCAAAGCAATTTACCTGCTTGACATGCATGTGGATAATAGGTACAGATGAACCACTGACAGGATGTACACCACTATTGGCATACAAATGGACGAATACAGGTAAAGTAGGAAACTTTCTGATTATTTGTCATAAGCAGTGTTTTAAAATTTAATGCCAAATGTGATGGAATGTTCAGGGGTTCACTGTACTTTACTATGCTAGCTAACGAAATAGCTACACACACAGCAGACAAATAAGATATATGATATTATGGATGAGACCACATAGGTCCATATGAGGTGAGCTATAGAAGAGCTCCTCACAGACTGAGCTCAGGACCGGAGCAGGGCACTTAAAAGGCATTCCTCAGAGGTCTGTGTAAAGCCAGAGCATTGTGTGTGAGACTGGAGGAATGCCTCTGCATAGCCACTGGGGCAGTACTTGTGCTCCAGTAATCCTGCCTACTGCTTTATCTCCAAACTGGTTACGCTCATCTTGAGCTTACTGGACCTGACCCTGGATTTCATTCCATAAAGTGTGGAAGGAATTCATTAACCCAGTTAAATTATCCTCGGACATCGTCGTGTGGCTAGCATTTGGCTAACTAGCACCAGTGTGCTGTTGCTTTGATTACAAAATAGGAGCTTTTCTTTTAATTCTGGCATCAAAGAATGAAAAAATCTTGACTTTCTGCATCATCTCTACCTCAAAGTATCTGCAAAAACAACAGCTTCAGTAAAACATAATAAAAGGGAGGTATTTAGCCAGATTTTCATAGCAGGCATGCCTTTGTGCCCGACAATAAAAGAACAATATCAAGTTTTCATCACTTTAAAAGTTGTTTAATCCCTCATGCAAATAATTCATAAAAAGACCTCTAGATTAGCCTCTGCTTCTGTTTAAGCTGATTAATTATCACAGCACAGTTCCAGTAGTGAGATGAAAGCTGGAGCTGGTCTTTTCTCTGGAGAATCAGGGAACTGGGATAAAAGGTCAGAGGTCAGATGTGTGGGTGATCCCAGCCTGAGTGTGGTAAAGCCATCTTAATCAAACAGTTAGATCTGGTCCTACAAACACACACTGGAGATTATGGGCTGTGAGTGGGGTTATGTATCAATGAAGTATTGTCCAGTTGATAGGCAATATATTAAACAATTTATAATGAAATTTATATATTTCTCACTTGCGTCCCATTACTCGTTCGCTCTCACTCTCTATTTCAGTGTTTCCCTATTTTTTTTCCCACTGGAGGATAAAACTTATCCAATGTTATAAAGTCCTATACTGTGATATATATATATATATATATATATATATATATATATATATATATATATATATATATATATATATATATATATATATATATATACATATATAATTTCCTCAGCTGATTTTTTGGGGGGACAATATGTTAAAATCTATCTGACTGACCAATGGAAGACAGGGGGGTGATTGCAATTCTGTGTGGTTCCACTAGTGGCACACAAATAACTTTTAAATCCAAAAAAAAAAAAAAGTAGCATCAGATAATTTCGCCCGTATTGTAATATTTATGCATTTTTAATGAAATATTAAAAAGGTCAAAAAAGAAGAATAGTATACATATACATATACATATACATATACATATGGATGAATTTTTCACAATAATAACGTGCATTTAAAAGATAGAAAATGAATTTTAGGGAATTTAAGACTTTTAAAGTGAAATAAGGTTCACTTTATTTAATTTACTACCCCCCTTCATTTGTCCTAATAATGGAAAATGACCTGGAATAACAATAATATTTTATATAAATATAAATATTACTAATATTACATTACAATGTCCTTTTTTCAGTCAGCAATAATATAGTTTTCAAGGCTTTATGAATCAGGAAAAGGTAGAATCTTGCTCGTTTCACTGGTTAAATCTCTACTGAGCTTAGATTTTTTTTAATACTATTTTCACCACTACCTTCCCCTTTTTACTGTGTTTTGTGTTTTGCCTTGTGAAACACATGTATTACATAATGCATGACGTGCTACTGTACTTTTGTAATTTTACTCCCAAAAATATTTATGTGCTGTATTGTTCTCTCTCAGGTGAATGAGAACTCCTTCCTGCTCTGAAAGCCTCCTGCTGAAATGTGTCAAAGTGCTTTACAACCTGGCCATAAATACTTACCCTCCATGTCTGTATGGGTAGTGTGTGTGTGTGTGTGTGTGTGTGTGTGTGTGTGTGTGTGTGTGTGTGTGTGTGTGTGTGTGTGTGTGTGTGTGTGTGTGTGTGTGTGTGTGTGTGTGTGTGTGTGTGTGTGTGTGGGTGGACAGTTTTCTTCCATGTAAAGCTGCTGACCCTGCAGTACTCAGCCCATCTATCTTTGCTATTTACGCTCAGACTCTTTGCAGCTGTAAATGTGTTCATTTTTAACCATGACTAAGGGATGAAGTGCTGCGTGTCTAGTTTGAGATTCCACAGCAGATCGTAATCTAATGTAGATGACTGTCTTCCTAGATTTCCCCCAGCCATCTGAACCAGTTTACTAAACTCTTTCTCTGTTCACCGGGGCAAACTATCTCGAACCAGCAGCTCAAACTTTCTAATTTGTTGTTTGTATTGTAGATTGGACATGCTCCAAGCTTCTGATAAAGGATGTGGAAGTCTTTAATATGACTTGACAATTGTCTGTTTAAAAACCTACAGCTTCCTGTAGTTGACCTCTTTTCCTGTTTCTTCTGAAATTAGCTTATTAGCAAATAAACCCAAAAGAACAACTTTGATGATGAAGATTATGTTCTTAGCAGTCTGTTTAATAGAAGTAATTGAATGATCTATAGATTGTGATTGATATTCAGTTGGATACAATTTTAAAGGGTAAGTTCACATATATGTTCTGTGTTGACTTAGTTTCTTTGTGTTTTACTTCTGTTCCTGTTTGTCTGTGTGCCCTGTCATTTGACCAGTTTCCTAGTGTGTTTGATTAATGATTCCGTTCACCTGTCATTTGTTAATTACCTCATTTAGTCTTTGTATACTCCCTGTTTTGTTCAGTTTTAATGTCCGGTCTCGTCTTTTTGTAGTCGATGTGTTATCCCGTGTTGCCCTGTATCCTGTGGATTATTGAATTAAAAAAGACTATTTCCTTGCATTCTTCGTGTGCTCTAAATACAGCAACCCGTGACAAGCCCCTTTTGGAACATTTATTTTTAAGAGTGATGAGGGTGAGTAATGGTGACAAAAGGACAGTTCACTCAAAAACGAAAATTCTAAGATGCACGGACTTATTGGTCCTTACTGAACTATTGGTCTATTTGGCATTAGCTTTCCATTATCTCTCTTCAATTTGTCATGTGTAATTGTGTATGTCTTGATGGATTATTCAATTCAATTCAATTCAATTCAAATTTATTTGTATAGCGCTTTTCACAATACACATTGTCTCAAAGCAGCTTTACAGAAATTGCATTTCGGAAATGTACATAGAAAAATACAGTTAGTTAATCAAGTATTAATTTATGGCATAACATATCGCCGGCTTTGAGTCGTCTCTTCACAGGCGTCGAGTCGTCTCTTCACAGGCGTTGGGGCATCTAAAGTCTCCGTGAGAGGCTGGATACAAACTGGAGCTGACGAACGCTGTTTACCTCGGGACTAGCGTCCCGAGATAACAGCAGAAAGGCAGATGGGAAATAATTAGCATAGCTGATGTTCATAATGTTAATGCATTCGAACTGATTCAGCAGTATCAAAGGTTAAGCATTAAGTGAATGCTTGGTTAAAGAGATGCGTCTTTAATCTAGTTTTAAACTGGGACAGCGAGTCTGAGTCTCGTACAATATCAGGAAGGCTATTCCAGAGTTTAGGAGCTAAATGCGAGAACGCCCTCCCTCCTTTAGTGGACTTAGATATCCTAGGAATGACCAGAAGCCTCGAATTTAGTGATCTTAAAGAGCGCGATGGATTGTATGGCGATAGAAGGTCTGTTAAATACACAGGAGCTAAACCATTTAGGGCTTTATAGGTCAGTAGGAATACTTTGTAATTGATACGTAACTTAATAGGTAACCAGTGTAGAGATGATAAAATAGGTGTTATATGATCATATTTTCTTGATCTAGTAAGAACTCTAGCAGCTGCATTTTGCACTAACTGTAGCTTGTTGATTGAGGATGTAGGACAGCCAGCTAATAAAGCATTACAGTAATCTAGTCTCGAGGTCATGAATGCATGAACTAACTTTTCTGCATCAGAAACAGATAGCATGTTGCGTAGCTTAGCAATGTTTCTAAGGTGGAAAAAGGCTGTTCTTGTAATATATGAAATATGATTTTCGAAAGTCAAGTTGCGGTCTAGTATAACACCCAGGTCTTTTACTGTAGTGGATAAAGTAACAGGACATCCTTCTAAATTAAAGTTGTATTGTAAGGGATTTTGTGGGTAGTTTTTTGGACCAATAAGTAGTACCTCCGTTTTATCTGAATTTAATAGCAGGAAATTACACGTCATCCAGCATTTTATATCATTTAGACACTCTGTCAATTTAGATAAGTTAGTGTTTTCATCTGGTCGTGATGAGATATATAATTGAGTGTCATCAGCATAACAGTGGAAATTAATTCCATGTTTTCTTATAATATTACCAAGTGGCAGCATATATATTGAGAATAGCAGAGGGCCTAACACCGATCCTTGCGGCACTCCATAGTCTACTGACGTTATCTTTGACGTTATCTTTGATTTTTCCCCATTTAGACAGACAAAATGGTAACGGTCTGATAAGTAAGATCTAAACCAGCTTAATGCCTGTCCCTGAACACCAGTGTAGTTTTGTAGTCGATCCAGGAGTATTTTATGATCGATAGTGTCGAACGCAGCGCTTAGATCGAGTAGAACTAGTATTGAGATACAGCCTTGGTCAGAAGCTAAAAGTAAATCATTTGTAATTTTAACTAGCGCAGTTTCTGTGCTATGATGCGGTCTGAATCCCGACTGGAATTTTTCATAGATATCATTTTCTTGTAAGAAAGAGCATAATTGAGCGGACACAATTTTTTCTAGTATTTTAGACATAAATGGAAGATTTGAGATGGGTCTGCAATTTGCTAAGTTATTTGGATCTAATTGCGGTTTCTTAATGAGAGGTTTTATTACTGCCAGCTTGAATATTTTTGGAACATGACCTAAAAATAAAGACGAGTTAATAATATTAAGAAGAGGCTCTTCGACTACAGGTAACACTTCTTTCAGTAGTTTAGTGGGTATTGGATCTAATAAACATGTTGTTGCCCATACAGAAATGTAATATATGTAAATATATGTAATTTACATATATAATGTCAGTGCCCATGTATGTCTGCTGCATATATGAGAATATATGCAAAATTCATATATATAAAAGACATAGACATATATGAAACATATATTTCAAAATATAGCAAAAATGGCCGTTTTCATGTAAGTGCCATATATTTTCCAGTACATGCACATAAATGTTAAATATATGTAAGACGCATATAGGTATATATGCATATATGTACTTATTTCAATGCATCAGTATCACATGCATGTATGTTTACATACATTTATTAAATATGTGGGAAACAAATATCTATGTCACATATTTATACTTAATGTTGTCCATATATGCGAGAAACCAATGCTATACTGTAATATATGCAGATATATGGTATCATATATGGATGAACTCAAATATTTTCTTCACATGTTTGGACACATAAATGTTCATATATGTTGCAGGCATATATTGTGTTCTCAGATAAGTCAGATAAATGTATAGATATATGTCATGCTATTTAAAATATAAGTACATATATGGCCATATATTACATTTTTGTATGGGTGGTTTCGATGCAATGATAAGTTTATTTAGCTCTTCCTGTCCTATAGTTGTAAAGCGGTGTAGTTGTTCTAGAGGGGCCATAATTGAGGCTGAATCATAAGACATCATAGAGGATTGTATATTTACAATTGTGTTTCGGATGCTTTCTATTTTCTCATTGAAGTAATTCATAAAATCATTACTACTATATTGTAATGGAATATTTTGCTCTGGTGATGTTTGTTTATTTGTTAGTCTAGCCACGGTGTTGAATAAAAACCTTGGATTATTTTGGTTATTTTCTATTAGTTTGCGGAGATGCTCAGCCCTTGCTGCTTTTAGAGCCTTTTTATAACGTGACATACTGTCTTTCCACGCGATTCTAAAGACCTCTAAATTAGTTTGTTTCCATTTACGCTCTAAGTTACGAGTTTCTCTCTTGATTGCATGCGTAGCACTGTTGTACCATGGTGCTTTAGTTTTCTCTCTTACCTTTTTTAATCTAATTGGTGCAACAATATCTAGTGTACTAGAGAACATGGTGCTCAAACTGCTAGTCATTTCCTCTAGTTCATCTGTTTGTTTGGGTGCACTGCGCAGCTGAGATAGATCAGGTAAGCTATTTGAGAATCTATCTATAGTGGTTGGAAGGATTGTTCTGCCTGGTCGATAACGTTGCGCAACGTGACAAATTTCAGCAGTACGTATTATACAAGTTACCATGTAATGATCAGTGAGATCATCACTTTGCGGTATAATATTTATATCAGTTGGATTGGTTCCATATGATATAATTAAATCTAGTGTATGATTTAGACGATGAGTGGGACCACTGACGTTTTGCGTGACCCCAAAGGAGTTTAATAAATCTGTAAACGCAGTCCCTAACGCATCATTTGTATTATCTACGTGTATGTTAAAGTCTCCAACAATTATTGCTTTATCGACATTGACCAATAGATCTGAGAGAAAGTATGCAAACTCTTTTAGGAAATCAGCATAGGGCCCTGGAGGTCTATATAGGGTAGCCAAGGCTAGAGATAATATGGATTTGTTTCTTGCATCTAAGAGCGTAACATTTAGCACAAGTACTTCAAACGAATTAAACCTGTGACCTGTTTTCTGAGTAACATTAAGAATATCTCTATAGATTGTTGCAACACCGCCGCCACGACCGATCAGACGGGGCTCATGCTTATAACAGTATCCTGGTGGAGTAGACTCATTTAGACCGAAATAATCATTTGGTTTAAGCCAGGTTTCAGTAAGGCAAAGTACATCGAAACTATTATCTGTGACCATTTCATTTACAATAACCGCCTTAGGTGTGAGCGATCTAATGTTTAGAAGACCTAGCTTTAGAAATTGTTTTTGTTCACTGATATTTAGATTTTCTGGTTTAATTACAATAAGATTTTTGCTAGATCCTACACTAGATTTATTGTTTGGCCTCACTAAGCGAGGAATAGACACAGTTTCTATATAATGTTCTACACTACTTATATCAATTAAGTTGGGACAGCAAAGACTGTGATTTGGACTTTGACTTACTAGTCATATGGTGTGTAACGTCTTGGAGATGTTGTCCGACAGAACAGCCGCTCCGATTCTGCTGGGGTGCAGGCCATCAGCACGGTAGAGCCTAGGTCGCTCCCAGAACAGATTCCAATTATTTACAAAGAGCAGTTTCTGTTCATTACACCATGACATTAACCATTCATTTAGAGCAAATAATCTACTGAACCTTTCTTGTCCTAGTCGGTACGTGGGAAGCGGTCCAGACACGATGATCGTTGCTTCAGGCGATGTGCTGCGAACCGTCTCGATCAGGCTTCTGTAGTCCTTCTTCAGAACCTCCGTCTGCCGCAGCCTGATGTCGTTCGTCCCGGCGTGTAGGACCACAGCTCCGACGCGCTCGTCACCGTTCAGGATCTCGGGAATCTGTGCAGCGACATCAAGAACACGAGCACCAGGAAAGCAGTGAGTGCGCACCTTACGCTTACCTGAGGTAGCACGGACATGACGGACCATGGAAGTGCCGATGATCACGGCGGCGTCACGTTCCGGCTCGCGAAGAGGGGAGAAGCGGTTCCGGGTGGAGATCTCGAAGACCGGGAGGGGGGGGGAAGTCCTTGGTCTGGTCCTGGCTCGTGTCTTCCGCTGTGGGATCACCCAGGGTCCGTGGTGTTGCCTCGGTGCCGGAGTGAATGAAGGCAGAGATGATCGCGTCCTCCTGGGCAGAGAAACGCACGGAGTAGACGAAGTCGGAGTCAAAAAGTTACTAACCACTGACTTGTGAGCATCGGCGCGTGATGTTTCAAGCGTTGATCGCCGATCTCGCAGCTCGGCTTGCTTCACCAGCAGAACGCGGATCTGTTTCTCCACCGACTCCAGCTCCAATCGTACCGAAACCAGCTCGAATGTGTCCTCACCTGCACTCAGAGGTAACGTTAGACACACATCCGATATGTTCGCCATTATAACAGATGAACAGTAAATTAGTAGTGATACTACCAATATCACTACTAATTTAGGACTGAAATGATGGATATAACACGTATCCTTTCAGTCAAACGGGTGTAAAATTAGAGGGTCGATAGGCGCGAGGCCACGCGTGAAATGCTAGCGGGCTAAAGGCTAGTAGCCGAGATTCGGAAAGTTGGATCTAAGTAGCGATATCAAAGCAATCCGATTGTTTTTTATAAGGAATAGTGTCGAGGATAAGTTCACATGATATAAAAATAGAAAGTGCTTGTTTATAAATGAGTGGTAAAGAAGAAAATCAGCGATTAATGAATCAATTCGACGGAGCTCCAAACACAAACACAGATCGCACGCGCATGCGCAAAAGATCACATAACAACCTCTGTCTCTGACTTTGATTATGCTGACTTTGTTTGCCCTGATTATGATGGAAATGGATTTAAAATTATTAAAATGTGTTAAAGTGAGCTAGGGCCCAGTGTACACCTGGTATTAAGATGCGTTTTGGTCGATCAGATCACAAGTAGACGAGACAGACACATTTCCGTTTACACCTAGTGTTTTAATCCGTGTCTATTGTCCACTTTCAGCCACTTCTGTCCTGATTTCTTCTAGGAGAGGGTCTATGGGCGGGTAAATGTATGGGCTTTTCAGATCTTTCGATCTAATGGACAAAATAATCTCACCCAATTTATATATGAACGTGCCAGGAGACGACGAAAAGAAAAAGGAGAACAGCAGCTTTCGTTTCTGCTCTGACGGCCGCAAGACCATGCTGAACGCAGTGAGTGTGTGTTGGAAATCAGGAATGGTGAGAGAACATTGTGCTTGGTACATTTTTCGTCATCAATCCAAAGTTAAGTCTTCAGCCGACAAAGTTTAAATCCCGTCTGGCTAGTTCGCTTCCCATATTGTTTACGTAGGTCAGTAATACAGAGAGTAGCCGGTCTTTGGTGGTTGATTTGACTCATTCGACCACATGAGCCTCTACACTAAACGAAAGCAATCTGTTCGAATGAGTTTTCGACTAACTCTGGAAGTGGTCCAAAGTGGACAAGCTCAAAATGTTGTAGACCCCATTTACAGCTGTAATTAGCGTCATCCACTTATGATCAGATTGACGAAAACGCATCGTAATACCAGGTGTAAACGGGGCTGAATAGTGCTGCACTCTTATTCAATTAAATTAACCATATTTTTTAATAACCAAACACAGGGGGGACAGAGCCTGTGCAGAGTATTCCCAACTCTGTGCAATGGAATCTATGGAACTTTTTCCACCACAGATTCCGTGTGGTCCGGATGAGTAACATTTGCATCAGTGGCATTCAGAAAACACCTTAATCTGCTTTTAAAAATAAAGAAATGACTTAACAGTCCCTGGGAGTCTTCCCTAATCAAGCGATTTCCCTCCGCATCCCTGTTTATCTAGCCATGTTTATTTACAGTCCTGTAAACAGATGCGGTTGGCATCTTTTTCTCCTCACAGATTAGTGTTTGGGGGGTGGGAAACCGCTCAGACCCTGAAGGCTCGCAGTACTGAATTCGACCCCTCCTCGGGATAAGTATGGTAATGTGCGAGGGAGGGTGGAGGGTCTCAGGAGGGGGGAATCCTTCAGTCTCTTTGACGCTGCTCCACCCACTGAGGAGCCCATCTGCTGTGAGCCAGCACTCAGTGTGAAAGACAAACACGACACGACTCAAACCTGCTTCCTCTGTTTCCACTCTTCTGTTCTCTCTCCACCTCGCTGCTCATTCCTGTATTTTCTTCTCACCTGCGACCGAAAGCTGACTGGGAAAAAAAAAAAGTGTTGATGTCTTTGGTGTGTTTTCTGAAGGGGAAACAGGTGCTTTTGGTGGTCTTTCCCCCCCCCCCCCCCCCCCCCCACCAACTCCAATCTGAGCCATTCTGACAACAAAAGAGTTTTTTTCTCACTTTAGTTCACTGGGCTCTGCCATCTCCATCAGAAAGAGGCCTTGTAGTTGACATGCTAATTGCTGAAAAAAGTAATTTAAAGGAATGCATCACAATAAGACTTCTTCAGTCATGTTTCCCCCAAGATAATGTTTACAATGGGCCTGAAATAATTGTGATTTATATCTACTGGTCCAAACGTTTTTGGGTTTTTTTAAGTTACTTTTCCATTTTAAACAGCTTTGTGTCTAAAAGCTAAATGTACTGACAAAATAAAATAAAAAATAGTGATACATGTTTTTTCCTTTAACCTCTGAGAAGTTTTATTTGTCACATCGTTTTCCGCAGCATGACAGAATAATAATAAAAAAAACACAGCATCTATTCAAAATGAGATGAGGAACTTCAAAACCTGCCATCAACTGATGGCGCTCGCTGTGCCGCATTTGTGAGTAATAAGTTGTATCAATGAGATCATAAGAAGAGAGGCAGAGTGCTGACAAAAAGCAAGAGGCAAACAGGGACTGTGTGTGTCGGGGGGGAGGGAATGTGGCCATTTGTCTGAGAGAGTTAATGTTGGCCGAGGCAGGGACCAGGCCTCTGGAGTGAGGGTCAGTGTGTTCATGCTGTGTGGTGGTGGGTCCTGCAGGGAGAGAGGGCAGAGAGCAGCCTGGGGCCATATGGCCATCAGCGTATCCCTTTATGATTTATCATCCGGTTACACTCGACCAGCATCTCAGGGATTCGCTCCACTGGGTCAAGTTCACACGGGGCTCCAGTGATCAGTCTCAGTCGGGCTTAAGACATGATTCATGGAACCAGAGATAGAAATCAACCTGCTGCCATTTCATGTGCATGTGGATATAATGTGTGTATGTATATATATATATATATATATATATATATATATATATATATATATATATATATATATATTCATCAGTAAAATCCTGAAGAAAAGTTACACGGTTTCCACAAAATATTTAGAAATATTCATAATAATCAGAAAATTTTCTTGTATCAAATCAGCATATTAGAATGATTTCTGAAGGGCAATGTGACACTGAAGACTGAAAATACAGCTTTGCCATCACAGAAATCAATTACATTTTGAAATATATTCAAATAGAAAAAAAAAACCTTTTTGGTGTATTTTTGATCAAATAAATGCAGTCTTGATGAGCATGAGAGTTATTGCAAAAACATTAAAAATCTATACCAAATAGTTTATGCTTATTTCATTCAATTTGTTTAGATTGTTAGATAATCATATTTTAAGATTGTGAAGTTCTGAATACCTTCTTTTCATATTATATATCCTGCTTCAGGAGTGACAAGATTTCATAAGAGTGAGAGATCTGTAGTTTTGATATGTCTGAAGCATCTTCCCCCCCAAGGGAACGCTCAATCACCGTGCAGATCTTGATGTTAATGTTTTTACTTCTTCAAAATGCACTAACAATGCTACGACTTATCACCTTCTGATGGGATCTCTCTTCGTTCTCTCTATCTGTGTGAAATCTGATCACTCATTTCACTCCCAAATGCTATTAGCACCTTTGGCACGTAAATTAATGCTAGAGAGGCCCAGGATTGCACCGCTGTTAAAACTTTGCTCTCTCATCAAAGCCAGCTCAATACACATCTCCCGCGACAGCACAGTGCGAGAGACAGCAGATAATCACTCTCGTGATTAGATTTCTCCTCTGTGGCTTTGTGACTCACTCAAAATAGCAACACTGTATCTCCATACAATGGGCAGGAATGCAAACTTAATTACTCTTGCCCAATTAGTGGACTGAGCTGTAAATAATTAAAAGCTAAAATGACAGTCACTTACAGAGATTGAGAGATGCAAGTTCGTAGTAGGAAACGGAGAGACCTCTGTAGGGCAAAAGGGGAAATGCAGTCATGTTTTGTAATGCATGACCTCTGGCCTGACACCAAACTCCCCAAGTGTGAATGAGACTTGGCTCAGATAAAGGTGTGTGTGAGTGTGTGTGTTGCCACCTGGGTACCTCTCCAAATGGGCCACAGAAGAGGTGAGAACATGGATCAGGTGGCCAGGACCGTTAGATTTATGCAGTTCAACAGATGGAGTTAGCACTACACTGATATGTGTTTGTCTTAATTTGGCCTGATGAAAGCAGGAAGCTCTGACTGTCGCAGCCCACCAATTACACTCACAATACACATGATAAACTAACTGGTTTGATTGGAGGTAAACAGTTTTGATTCATTTACCATGCAGACGGCTGCGAAGAGCATCTCTGTGACAGGGATGTAAATTCACTGCACTGTTTACACAGACAGAAAGCTACTTTGTATAATCTGGTTTGTTTTGTGTCTCTACCCAGGGTTTGATATCTAATGTTTAAGCAGTTTAAAAACAGTTAGTTCTGAGCCTCTAATTTGATTGGCATGAGTGGTCAACATCACTGGAATTTTTTTACTGTTTGCATCACGCTGCTTTCTCCAGACAGACTCTCAGTCTGTGTATTAGTGAGGGGGATTTTCACTGACTCATTCTGCAGGTTACGTTATAGGTGGCGACAAGTGATGGTTCATAATGAGGGAGACATCGGTTCATGCATTCAACCGATTTGTTCAAAAACGCTAATTAATTCAGGTACAACACAAGTTAATGTCTTTAGGGGCTATCCATCATTCACCCAACCAGTTCAATCAAAACCAATGGTTTATTCATGTATTAAACAAGTGACTAACTGAATTTGCAATAGCGTACTAACATAATACTCTTACTTTAGTCAGAATTATTCACTCATTGTCAATCAATTATACACTCACTATTCGCCAATTCATTCAAAAACACTGAATCAATCAATCAATCAATCAATCATTTGAATCAGTTGAAAACAGCACTCTTGCTTGCTTGATACTGCTTATGTGACTTACAGTTTAGACACAATATTGCTATAATAGTTATATCATTTATTTTGGTTCTGCAAATGAAAATACTACCAAATAAGGCTATAGCAGATGTTATATATCAGGGTGATATCATATTTCGGTAACACTTTTGTTTAGGGTCCAATTCTCACTATGAACTAGTTGCTTAGCATGCATGTTACTAGGATATTGGCTGTTTATTAGTACCTATAAAGCACATAGTAATGCCTTATTCTGGATGACCATTTTCTACATCCCTTATCCTACCCAATAACTAAACATAACAACTACCTTACTAACATATTAATAAGCAGTAATAAGGAGTTTATTGAGGCAAAAGTCATAGTTAATGGTTAGTTAATAGTGAGAATTGGACCCTAGACTAAAGTGTGACCCAGAGATTGTTACTACATGAATTAATGATAATGATTATTGCGAAAAAAAGAAAAGAAAAAAAAAATATATATATATACATTTTGAATGAATGAGTAACGTCTCGGTTACGTATGTAACCCTAGTTCCCTGATAGGGAACGAGACGCTGCGTCAAACGCTGCGGGAACGCCCCTGCGTTGTGCGTCATGAAGCACGTATGGAATCAGCCCAATGGAGAGATGAAACGTCATAGGCGGGTGACGTCATCGACCAGGAAACTATAAAGCACCCCAAAAACACAAGCGCATTAGCTTCTGATAGGCTTGAAGGAAGCGCTAACGGGAGTGCCGGGAGTATGGCGGAGCGACGCAGCGTCTCGTTCCCTATCAGGGAACTAGGGTTACATACGTAACCGAGACGTTCCCTTTCAAGGGAACTTCGAGCTGCGTCAAACGCTGCGGGAACGCGAATACCCCCGTCGCCATAGGACCAAATGACCGTCATGTGAGACTAGCGCACAGAGGACGAGAGCACCTGTGCCCCAGGGGTAGAGCTTAAGTCTAGGTCATAGAAGTGCCGCCACATACACCTTTAGTGTGGAGGGGGATAACCCTGTGGAGAAGCGCTCCTGCAGGAATTCCAGCACTGCACCCACTGGGCAGTTAACTGGGTCCTGCAGGTGTTCTCCACACCAAGAAGTGAAAAGTTTCCACTTCAAGGCATAAAGCTTCCTCGTGGATGGAGCTCTGGAGTTAAGAATGGTCTCAACAACCTCGGTTGAGAGACCGGAGTCTATGAGCTGGGCCCCCTCAGAGGCCAAGCCCACAGTTTCCACAATTCTGGGCGGGGGTGAAGTATCGTGCCCCCCGCCTGGGAGAGTAGATCCCTCCTGACCGGGAGCTCCAAAGGAGAACCGTCCAGGAGAGAAATCAGGTCCGCAAACCATACTCGGGCCGGCCAGAACGGGGCTACTAGTAGTAGACTGACCCCGTCCCGGCGGACCCTCTCCAGAACTCCTGGTAACAGAGCAATCGGGGGAAAGGCGTACAGACGTGACCTCGGCCACGGCTGCACCATAGCATCCAACCCCAGGGGGGCAGGAAGAGTGATGGAGAACCACCGATGACAATGAGTGGTCTCCTTGGAAGCGAATAGGTCCACCTCGGCGCGACCGAAACTCAACCAAAGGAGCTCCACCACCTCGGGGTGGAGTCTCCATTCCCCTGGCCTCGGCCCCTGCCTCGACAGGGAGTCTGCTACCACATTCAAATACCCAGGGAGATACATTGCTCTCAGAGATAGTAGCTTCCCTTGGGACCACAGGAGGATCTGACGGGCCAACTTGTAAAGCCGGCGAGACCGCAGGCCCCCCTGATGATTTATATAAGAGACCACCGACGTGTTGTCTGATTGAACTAACACATGATGGCCTCTCAGGTCTGTTAGGAAGTGTTTCAGAGCCTGAAACACAGCCAACATCTCTAGACAATTTATGTGCCACGAAAGATGATGATCCTGCCACAGACCTTGGGCTGGGCGACCACTCATGACCGCCCCCCACCCTGTGAGGGAAGCATCCGTCGTTAGCGTTATGCGACGACAAAGAGCCCCCAGCACAGGACCTTTGGATAGGAACCAAGTTTCTCTCCACATGACCAGAGCACGAAGGCAGCGCCGCGTGACTTTGAACGTGCGGAGCGGATTTCCCCTCGGGGAGAATCCCTTGGTCCTGAGCCACCACTGTAGCGGTCTCATGTACAACAGGCCGCAAGGTATAACGTTGGACGCTGCTGCCATCAGACCCAACAGTCTCAGAAACTGCTTGACAGTGAGTAGCTGGCCTAGCTTCACTTGTTTCACAGCTGAGAGAATCGAAGCGATGCGGGTCGGAGAGAGTCGCGCCCGCATCGATACCGAATCCCAAACGACACCCAGAAAAGTGGTCTTCTGGGAAGGAGATAATACACTTTTCTTTGCGTTCAGCCTCAACCCCAACTTTCTGATATGAGCGAGGACGACATCTCGATGCCGAACCGCCATCTGCTCGGTCTGAGCTAAAATCAACCAATCGTCGATGTAATTGAGAATACGAATGCCCTGAAGCCTCAGAGGCACTAGTGCTGCATCCATGCATTTCGTGAAAGTGCGGGGAGATAAAGCTAGGCCAAACGGAAGAACCCTGTACTGGTACGCCTCGCCCCCGAAGGCGAACCTCAGGAACTTCCTGTGTTGTGGAAGGATGGACACATGGAAGTATGCGTCCTTCAGATCTATCGTGACAAACCAGTCCTCGGACCTGATTTGAGACACGATCTGCTTGATAGTGAGCATCTTGAATTTTAGCTTCCCTACCGAGCGATTCAATATGCGCAGGTCTAAAATTGGACGCAACCCCCCATCCTTCTTTGGAACGATGAAATATCGGCTGTAATAACCTGACTCCAAACCGGGAGGAGGAACCCGTTCTATAGCCTCTTTTTGAAGGAGCGTTTTCACCTCTTGTTCCAATACCAGAGCCTGCTCGGGGCCCACCACTGTGTGCAGAACCCCTCTGAATTTTGGTGGACGACACCTGAACTGGATAGCATAACCCTTTTCTACTGTCTGCAGGACCCAATGAGATATTTTTGGAAGGCTTTTCCACTCTGCCAGAAATTCTACTAAGGGTACCAGCCTCTCGAGACTGGCCTCTGGTGTAACTTGAGCAGCAGACGCAGCGCCCTGTAACGGCGCACCGGCAGGGAACAACTGGTCTGACCGCTCTGAGACCCTCCTCAGAGGGAGCGAGCGTCCCTCGGGAAAGCGCTCGCTGGGATCGTCTGTGCCCCGGCATAAAGGCGGGGTTGGCAGAACGAGCCCCTGAGGGCACCGAGGAGGAATGGGCACCGTAAAAAGAGGTGAACACCTTTCCGCCTCGGTGGGGACCACCCTCAGCATCCTGAACGGCTTGGCGTCAGGACTTCTTCTTAGCCGAAGCCTTCTTAGCCAATATAACTGTCCTCAGATCAGTTCTACTGGGAGAAGGCTTCGGCTGAGAGTGTCGCGGCTGAGCCCACTGTCCAGCAGGGGGAGCACGAGACGCGACACTCTGCCTCTGCTGCGCTCTATGTGATGAGCTCGAAGACGGCCGGGGCTGCTCCCGCCCAGCAGCCCCAGGGACATGAACTTTAAGGGGAAGAAACTTTTTAAAAGCTGCAGTTTGTTTCTTTTCTTCTTGGAATTTATCGATAACTGAATTCACAGCATCACCAAACAACCCCATGGGAGAAAGAGGAGCATCTAAAAGAAAAGCTTTTTCTCTCTCTTTAATATTAGTCTGATTTAACCACAGATGTCTTTCTGCGGCCACCAGAGCTGCCATAGAACGACCCATTAATTTGGCCGATTCTCTGGTGGCACGCAGGGATAAATCAGCAGCCTGACGCAGTTCGCGAACTACGTCAGTACTGACCTCCTCACTCTCACTCATGTCCCTTAGCAGATCAGCCTGGTATGCCTGCAAGATTGACATAGTATGCAGACATGACGCAGCCTGACCTGCTGCCGAATATGCTTTACCCACCAAAGCCGAAGTGTTTCTTAAAGGCTTGGTGGGTAATGCTGGTGCCTTAAAAGATGATGCTGCTTCGGGGGAGAGATGGCTCGCAAGCGTCTCTTCCACACGAGGCAAAGCACCATAACCATGAGCCTTGGCTCCCATAATATTAGCGTATGTTGAAGTCTGGGGACTAAACACTCTATATGACACCGGTTTTCTCCATGATTTCGACACCTCGGTGTGGAGATCATGGAAAAACGGCAGGCACCGGCGTGGAGGCTGCACACGTGACGGCAAAAATCTCTCATCCAACTTTGATTTAGAAACAGACTCCTGTCTAGTCACTGGCCATTCAATATTAAGTTTTTCAACAGCTCTTGTTAACACCTCCATAAGCTCATCACTCTCAGGAGTGTGGGGTGGCGAATCCTCCACATCTCCCTCAACACTAACAACATCAAGTTCCTCAGAACTGGATAGCTGCAGCATTGGTGCCTCAGCCCGAGCGGAAGAAACCGCAGCGCGTGCTTCCGAACCCGGGACTGAGGCACTGGATCTCACAGGTGAAGGGAGAGATAAGGCAGAGCCCGTCTCAAACCCCGCTGTGAGATCCATCTGCGATCCCCACGATAAGCGCCGCCGCTCTGCCTCGGCAGAAGCGGGACCCGAACCGCGGGGAGCGCGCACCGAACCGCTCTCCTCAAAGAGCGATCGGCGGGAGCGGAGCGTCCTTAACGGCAAACGCTCGCAATGCTCACAGTCTGCTCCCTCGAGAGCAAACTGGGCATGCTGAACTCCCAAACAAACAACACAAAGATCATGTGTATCCCCGCTCGTTAAATAACGCGAGCAGGGAGGAACACACTTTCTAAACTGCTGTTCGTCCGCCATAATCTCTCAATATATATATATATAGGGATAAATTGTTTGTGTGGTGCAGGGTATGTAAGACAGACAATATCACACAGGGACAGATTCACATGTAGCGCGACTGAAAGCACAGAAGCTAATGCGCTTGTGTTTTTGGGGTGCTTTATAGTTTCCTGGTCGATGACGTCACCCGCCTATGACGTTTCATCTCTCCATTGGGCTGATTCCATACGTGCTTCATGACGCACAACGCAGGGGCGTTCCCGCAGCGTTTGACGCAGCTCGAAGTTCCCTTGAAAGGGAAATAAAGATATCAGTCAAATTCATCTTTAACTCTGTTTAATTGGTCTTTTCTCTTTTTTGGCCAATGAATCACACTCAACATACAGGTGTAGGGAGGCAAATAGAGAGTTTGTAACCATAAATACACTTTTTGCAGACTGGTATTTAATAGCATGATGTCTTTTTTTTCTTTCCATTTTCTGACGGGTGGCAGCATTAAAGTGCAATTCTTCAACCTACTTTGCTGGATTGTCAACCAGATTACCAGTTACAGTTGCTGCATTATTTACAATCATATGTGTATGTAGTATTAATACAATATCAATATTTCTTTTTAAAAATATTTAAATATCAATAATGGTATATTGTGAACCCGCTACTTGTAAATAAAGCTAAAGCAAAATCATCGAGCAGCTATAGGCCTATCAGGAAGCCCTGAAGATACATGCATTATTAAATGTGTCATCACTCTATTACAATCACAGATGAAACTGATTTGTAATTGTCAAGACAATAGGGCTCATCATGTGTTAAGCTGTAGTCTAGTGAGCAGATTTCCACAGCACTTGTTCACCATTATGGCCCTGCCAAGCGGGAGCGCAGATCTCTGCTCCCTTTCTTTTAATCACAGAGCGAGATCTGCGCTTCTCTAGCTGTGTGAGGACATGCAGACGTGCAGCTCAGTTTAATGAGGTGCTTCTCTCCTCTGAGGCTACTGGCGATGAGTGTCGGCTGATTCTCTCTTTAAACAACATTATCTGGCAGCATTTGATGTGAGCCAGCCTGTCAAACCAGAATCCCACAGCAATCTGCATCTGAGCGCAGCGCGGAATACTTATAAAGAGGGAGAAGATCTCCTCGTTTGCTCTCTCTGCCTCTCTTTCTCGCTATCTCGTACTTGCACAAACACCGAACACACACCCATCTGAAACCTGTAAAGCTATTTTCATACTCGCATTTGCATACAGATGAAATTTACTGCTAGCCTAAATTAAGAACACAAATGTAGATGTATTGTTATTTACCCATCAAGGGAGTTACCCTGGACTAGAAACCAGGAATAGACAGAACCCCTGGGGAGAGAATCATCAAGCGCTGTTATCATGTGACCAACTGGTGGGCCACTTTCATGTCCTGGCGGTGCCCATTATAACCCCCCAACACACACAAACACACTCCCACCCTCACACCATCTCGTCATATTTCGTTCTGATTGGTTCCATCACACCCGCGATGACTTCGAAGGCAAAACATGCAGTGCAAAGCTGTTTCACACCCTCTCTCAAACTGCTTTACTGGTAGGGCACCTGTGTAGCTCCTCATCAAATTAATATGCAAATGAAGCTGTTAGTACAATTAAATTAACCACACAAAGATCAGCCGTTGAGATATGCTGAGATTTGCTTGAAGCTGCATTCAAAAGTCGATTGTAAATAAATAGCTGTACAATATTTAATGGCTGATAGCACTTTTATGCATGTTTACTAACTAAAGCAACAACGGAGATTCAAACTAATTGGATATCACCAATGGACTCGCTGTGTTTCACAGCTGTTTGATGTATTTTCAGGCTTTTTAATTGCTAACGGGGAATGTTAGCATACAATGTGGCCCTCCAAATTAGTGGGAATCTCACCATGGGGTCACCAGCAGTGACTTGATATGAGTTTTTTCTAATTTAGGCTTTTGAAGCCACCCACTGCTGTCCCAAAATAGCTACATTTAATCAATGTAAAAAAAAAAACAGAAAACAAACAGTATTGTAATTTAATTATTTCGATATTGTCTTACATTAAAATTATTTGTACTGTGTGTTTATCTGTTGTTTTTGTATTGGCGTATTCAGTAAAATAATAGCAAAAACAATAAATAATTAAAAATATATATTGTAATGATTTTCCATATCTCTAAATTTAACCATCACAAAAATTCTATTTTCATTAGGGAATTATTTAGTGTGTTTATTAAGCTGTTTTAGTCCCCCAATATTAATATCATGCTAATACTGCACATTTGATAATATTGTAAATAATCCATTGGCAGTAAATGGCCAGTAACTTAACACACTAAAATAGTAGGTGGCGGTATTGCACCTTAGCGCTGGTTGCCATCTGTCATAAAATGGTAAAAAGTAGACAACAAGTGTGTAGCAATAATATCATTGGCCCTGTCCCAAATGGCACACTTCATGTGCACTTGCAGTCTGCAAGACTGTAGTGTGTCCCATTTGTCATTTTAGGTTTCAAAAGGCTGTTCGCGAACGCCCCCTTTTCGGCTAATATGAGCTCCACAGCAGACTTTCACTACCCTACAGTCAAATCAGTATTACATCACGAAAGTGTGGACTCAGAAAAAGCCACTTAAAGGCAAGCCTACAACCTTAGCCGAAAAAGCGTAACTCCTGCTAATAGTGCAGTACGCAGGGAAAAAAAACAAGAGGCTGTTTTTGCTTTGTTTTTTTTATGGATGCCAATGGAGATGAGGCTTCACTACGCGCAATAAACCGGTTTTATGAGGAAATAGCTTATCATTTAATGAATCAGCAGCCCAATGGCTAATCTACAAAATGTTCATTTTGGATTGATCTATTTTAGAGTTTACACCAAAAAAAGAAATATTGTTTTTAAGAGAAGTTGCAGAGAATTGCGTGACAGGTATGATTCCGTTTTTGGCACATCTCATTCATTTCTATGGTACCCACAAACAGTGATTAGCTGACGCATTACTCTGACCGAAATTAAATGACATCAAGGCTGTAATGTAATTGGTTATCATGGCAAACGTGATCCAAGTTAGCCATTACGCCTTTTCAGATTCTTGTAGATTCTCCCAATAATAAGACCATCTTTGGACGCGGAGGAAGATCGCAAGGGTTTAGGGTTCCATTTGGGACAGGACCATTATTGCAAATTATTTTGGCCTGGATAATTGTGTACTGAAAATGTGATATTGTAACAGACCTCAAGTTACATCATTGCACACAATGAATGAACTCTCAAAACAGCCCCTGTATCATCTTTTCTTGTGAATCACAGTTTCAGAGTTTAGGACAGAGGAGTAAACGTGTATACATTTTGAATTTTGGCAAAGTGAAGTGTTGTTCTTCTCAAGTAGTAGATGGCTATTGAATTGTCAATATGAATCCCCTTCAGTCTTGATCTAGGCCTACTGGTTAAAAGTTAACTCTGTGAGGTTAAAACTGAGCAAGCTAAAACTGAAGGTGTTAAACATTTTAAGAGCTTATATTCATGAAGAGTTGCTGGCTAAGCTAAAAAAAAAAAACTCAGGGGGTTAAATACCAGTCTGCAAAACATTTATTTATGGTTACAAACTTGTTTCATCTTTCATTGTTATTGAAATAATTTAAGCATTTTCTGTATTGCCCACTGCAGGTAGATGGCAGATGGAAATGTATGTGAGTGTGAGTATCTGTGGATATGTGTTCGGGGGAAGTGAGTTTGTGCAAGTGAGAGAGTAGAATGTATATGAGTGCTTCGAGAGTGATTGAATATGAGTGCTTTTCTGAAATTTTAATTGGGCTTGCACTTTTGCCAGACTGTAATGTAGTGGTGACAGGCCCTGCCTGAGTCACGACAACCAGTTCAAAGACATGTCAGACTGAACCAATATCCCATCCTCTTCTCTCTTCATCTTCCTCTCTTTCTGTCAGACTGCAAAACAGGCACAAACTTATAATCTCAGAAGATCAGGAAAAATGAGGTTTGTCTTCATTAATAGATTCAGCCTTAGTTGCGTGAAAAACATAATTATTACAGTACTGAATGAATCTGAGCATTTGGGTTATTGCACTGCAGAGTCCACAACAGCAGCTGATTCTCCGAAGGGCCAAAAAATGCCAGACATTGGAATATCAATGACATCTTGCTTCCTTTCTCCTTATCATTCACTCTGTTTTTCTCACATTCTACCTCCATATACTCTCTCGTTTTAACATTTGACTGCATTATAGAGCAGGGTTACCAGATGAGCTCATGGAGTTTAAACTTTTTTATTTTGTCTATACTTAATCCAAATTCACATTCTCTTATGTACTGTAAAAAATATTTATCAAGTAACCAACATGACTGCATTAGATTTAAACCAACCAAGTCATTTTTAAGGGTTTGATCCAACGCTATCTCACGACCAATTCGTACGAGTTTGTACGAGTGATTAAAAAGTGGCTAATTCGTATGAATTCGTACGACCTCACTCGTACGAATTTGTACGATTTGTCTGAACCCACGTGATGGGTAGGTTTAGGGGCGGGGTCAGGGGTAGGTCATTCGTACAAATTCATACGAATTGGGCAACTTGTAAAATATGTATGATTTAGCAAAAAATTTACTAATTCGTTCGAGTGAGGTCTTATGTATTTGTACGAATTAGCCACCTCGTAAAATTCGTACGAATTGCCGTGGGATCGGGCTGGTTTGATAAGGTAGTTCCTTGCATTTAGCTAGATGCTAACGCTTCCATACAGACACTTGTAGTATAGTATATGCAATACAGGGGTCTGTGGTAAAAAAAAAAAAAAAAAAAGCATATTATACCATTCAAAAGTTTGGTATTTTTAAATGTTTTTGAAAGAGGTCTCTTATGCTCATCAAGGCTGTATTTATTTGATTAAAAATAAGTTACAGTAAAACAATGATATTGTGAAATATTATTACAAATTAAAATAACTGTTTTCTATTGTAATATGTTTTAAAATATAATGTATTCCTGTGATGGCAAAGCTGATTTTCAGCATCATTACTCCAGTCTTCAGTGTCACATGATCCTTCAGAAATCATTCTGATATGTGGATTTGCTGCTTAGAAACACTTCTTATTACCATAAATGTTGAAAACAGTTGTGCAGATTCATATTTTTTTGGATACTGTGACTGATTTTTTTTTGATTGAGGTGCTTTGATGAATAAGCTCAAAAGAACAGCATTTTTTTTAATGGAAATTTTGTACAAATAGGCTACCTTTACTGTCACTTTTGATCAATTTAATACATACTTGTATTCATTTTCTTTAAAAAAAAATCATATTGACCCCAAACTTCTGAATGATAATGTATATCCCAGTATTTTCTGATCATTTGTCATAGTTTACAGGTCCTTCTCAAAAAAATTGGCATATTGTGATAAAGTTCATTATTTTCCATAATGTAATGATAAAAATTAAACTTTCATATATTTTAGATTCATTGCACACCAACTGAAATATTTCAGGTCTTTTATGGTTTTAATACTGATGATTTTGGCATACAGCTCATGAAAACCCAAAATTCCTATCTCAAAAATTAGCATATCATGAAAAGGGTCTCTAAACGAGCTTTTAACCTAATCATCTGAATCAACTAATTAACTCTAAACACCTGCAAAAGATTCCTGAGGCTTTTAAAAACTCCCAGCCTGTTTCATTACTCAAAACCGCAATCATGGGTAAGACTGCCGACCTGACTGCTGTCCAGAAGGCCATCATTGACACCCTCAAGCAAGAGGGTAAGACACAGAAAGAAATTTCTGAAAAAATAGGCTGTTCCCAGAGTGCTGTATCAAGGCACCTCAGTGGGAAGTCTGTGGGAAGGAAACAGTGTGGCAAAAAACGCTGCACACCGAGAAGAGGTGACCGGACCCTTAGGAAGATTGTGGAGAAGGACCGATTCTAGACCTTGGGGGACCTGCGGAAGCAGTGGACTGAGTCTGGAGTAGAAACATCCAGAGCCACCGTGCACAGGCGTGTGCAGGAAATGGGCTACCGGTGCCGCATTCCCCAGGTCAAGACACTTTTGAACCAGAAACAGCGGCAGAAGCGCCTGACCTGGGCTACAGAGAAGCAGCACTGGACTGTTGCTCAGTGGTCCAAAGTACTTTTTTCGGATGAAAGCAAATTTTGCATGTCATTCGGAAATCAAGGTGCCAGAGTCTGGAGGAAGACTGAGGTCCATCAGTGATGGTCTGGGGTGCCATGTCAGCTGCTGGTGTTGGTCCACTGTGTTTTATCAAGGGCAGGGTCAATGCAGCTAGCTATCAGGAGATTTTGGAGCACTTCATGCTTCCATCTGCTGAAAAGCTTTATGGAGATTAAGATTTCATTTTTCAGCACGACCTGGCACCTGCTCACAGTGCCAAAACCACTGGTAAATGGTTTACTGACCATGTTATTACTGTGCCCAATTGGCCTGCCAACTCTCCTGACCTGAACCCCATAGAGAATCTGTGGGATATTGTGAAGAGAAAGTTGAGAGACGCAAGACCCAACACTCTGGATGAGCTTAAGGCCGCTATCGAAGCATTCTGGGCCTCCATAACACCTCAGCAGTGCCACAGGCTGATTGCCTCCGTGCCACGCCGCATCGAAGCAGTCATTTCTGCAAAAGGATTCCCGACCAAGTATTGAGTGCATTACAGAACATAATTATTTGAAGGTTGACATTTTTTGTATTAAAAACACTTATTTTATTGGTCGGATGAAATAAGCAAATTTTTTGAGATAGGAATTTTGGGTTTTCATGAGCTGTATGCCAAAATCATCTGTATTAAAACAATAAAAGACCTGAAATATTTCAGTTGGTGTGCAATGAATCTAAAATATATGAAAGTTTAATTTTTATCATTACATTATGGAAAATAATTAACTTTCATCACAATATGCAAATTTTTTGAGAAGGACCTGTATTTGATTGATGTTTAGCAATGGAAGAATGGAAGGAATTTTATGTTTTATGACATATGATTTTATGCCATGCATTCCATGGGAATTAAACCCATGACATTGACTTAACATTTCGAACGCCATGCTCTACTGTTTGAGGTATAGGAGTCAAATGAGTATGACACATAGCGATGGCAAGGGCTTTAGTTTGATTCTGAGGGCATGTATGAAATTATGAAATGTATATCTTTAATGCAATGTTAAAAGCATCTGCCAATAGAATAAAAACAAAAAAACAAAAGTCCCACATACATGAAATGTATAACTACATTCAGCCTACACCAATCCAGGCTGTATTTACCTCAAAAATAGAGTCATTATCATAATACAGTTAACAGCCTTAAACAAAAGCACATCTGGATATTATTATTGCCACAGGCATCGTTTTCAGTGGGAACAACAGGGAGACATCCCCATCACTCTTTGCCATCACCGATTTTGTCCCTACCACTTTTTTTCTGTAGGAAATGAAAAAATAAACTGGTACACAGCAGGGATCCTATACAGAGGAATAGTAGCAGGAGTTAGTGTGTGTTAGTCTGATTAGGCTGATGTCAGCGCTGGAATGTGAAGTGTTTAATGTTTTGCTGTGTTTTAATGTGGGTTGTCACCAGTGGCGAGTCCTGTTATAGAGCAGCAGTGTTCTTTCCCTACAATATATTTTTTATCCACTCTCTGTTACAGTGATATCACAACATAAAATGCTAACCAATGTTGTTTATGTGTAGCAAACACTTTAGAATTCTCTTACAGAGCATTCAAGGTTCACATTATAAGTGTTTTTTAGCTTTTTGCTTTTACTTAATGGACAATATGAAGCAGACAGGGAAGTGAATAGGGGAGAGGGAGGGCAAATGGCATCTGGAAGTGATCTAAGTCAGACTTGAACCTGGATCCCTTTTAAACAGCTCTTATATGTCACTGGTGTATAAGATAGCATCATGTTAAGGACAGGAACAAATACAACCCTCTCCTTATGCAATCAATGGCATGCAGCTGTTTTTTGTTTTTGTTTTTTATAAAAAAATCTTTACATTTAGCTGGGTTTGACCTCAAGAGCTCTTGCACTCGAAGCAAGATTGTTTATTTGTAGACCAACAAACTATTATCCCATCACTGATAGTGTCAGATTGCCTAAAGTTCAATTGAGCTCTTGCATCGATTGAAAAACATTATAGCACCCATAACTCGCTGTGTAAAGGGAATATTATATATATATATGTATATATATATATATATATATATATATATAATATCATCTGATTCGTCATCTGATTGGTTTGCTATATATATATATATATAAAAAAAAAATTTTTTTTTTTTTTATAAATAAATAAAGGAATTTTGACTTGAAAATGCATGTTAGCATGATTTTCGTAGAATATTTAGTCATTGAAATAAAAACAGATGCTCGATTGGATTGAGATCTGGGGAATTTGGAGGCTAAGTCGACACCTCAAACTCGTTGTTGTGCCCCTCAAACCAACCCAGAACCATTTTTGCTTTGTGGCGGAGTGCATTATCCTGCTGAAAGAGGCCACAGCCACCAGGGAAACATTCTTCCATTGATCTAAGGTCCAGTTCTGATGCTCACGTGCCCACTGTTGGCGCTTTCGATGGTGCTTGAGAAATTTGAGCTGCAGTAGTTCGTCTGTTGGATCGGACCACACGGGCCAGCCTTCGCTCCCCATGTGCATCAATGAGCCCTGGCCTGTCGCCGGCTCACCGCTGTTCCTTCCTTGGACCACTTATGCTAGATACTGACCACTGCAGACTGGGAACATCCCACAAAAGCTGCAGTTTTGGAGATGCTCTGTTACAACCCTATGGTTTGTGTTTTGCTATATCTCTGCTGTTTTGTGAGTGTCTGTGTAGGAACGTCATCTGACTGGTTCCAGCAGGCTGAATGATGCTATGTCCTGATTGGTGCACAGTACTTTAAAAGGCATGTCATCACTTCCTCTAACAAGAGAGATTTTTTGTTTTGAGCAGAAAAAGTTTGTGTATGTGTTAGGAGAGTTCGACTGTGTTAAGAATATTATAGTGTGCGCGTACACACACACACACACACACACACACACACACACACACACACACACACACACACACACACACACACACACACACACACACTTACTCATGTTTGGGAGATGTGGTCCAGAGAGGGATATAAAGCTCAAAGTGATGAAAGGTGATGAATGTGCCAGAGTTGGACAGGAACACAGCACAGCTCCAGGATTACAGAGCTCGGCTCCACGTGATAATGAGTGAAGGGGTGAAGACATGTTAAGAGGGCTCTGGACACATTGTGAGTTATGACTGACTTATGAATGTCTGGGTCTCTGGATCTCTGCCTCCCTCTCACACTTGCTCACATCTCTCCTCATCCTCCTTCTCAACCGCCGTCTGCTATGAGCCATTATTCATTTCAAATTTAATTTTGCATTGCTAACAGCTAATATGTAAAAAAATATTTAAAAAGAAGTACTAGCAAGTAGCGTTGCTAAAAAGAAGTACACTTCAGTAAAAATACTTTTAAAGATTACTGAAATAATATATGTGCGTACAACCTGTTGTAAGGTTTTCTGTCACTATATTGCATGTTTTATTTTAAAATAAATAAATAAAATAAGTAAATAAAAATGTTAAAGAGTTTTATTTTATGCAATTACTTTACATTGTGCTGGTATGCTCATTAAAATAAGTGTACTTCTTTAAAGCATGACAAAAGATGAAAATGTACTTTAAAGTAAAACTTTTCATTTGACTATTACAAAGTACACATTTTGAAAGTGTACATATAAGTGTGATAAACAGTTACGTCTAAAGACGTATATGTTTGTGAGATCTGCATGGTACTGTGGTATGTTTTTTTTCTTTCTTTTGTTGTTGTTTTGTGTCTCCTTCTCTCCTTTGGCTCCTCCCACTCTTTCACTCGGGCCTGTAGCTGATTGCGTACCAACCAGGAGGAAGCAGCATAAAAGCAAGCAGAACTCTCAATCGTGGAGAACCTTTCTCCAGAGCATGATCTGTGTCCTTCCCGGTCCATTTGTTGTGCACCTCTTTGTGGATCTGTGTGACTGGTTGCATTTTCCTTTTATTTTTGGCTTATACTGTTGCTTTATTGCCTGCTTATTGTTGAAAGCTGTAGCCTAAGGCACTGTTGCTTCCTTGTGAGACGCCCCAGTCTACAACCTTGATATTATAAAGTCACCTTGTGATTTGCTTTACCATTTAAGCTGTTATTCTCCTGATTGTTTGTTTTTACTTTTTTTATGACTTGGGAACTGTAGGGAGGTGGGCGCCATTTTATTTTGCAATCCCCTGTTTTCTCCTGGTTTGTGGTTAGGTAGGGAGTGAGTGTACATTTCTGTTATTTATATGTTATATTCTCTGAAAGGCTTAGTGATAATTTAACTCCCAGGTAGACTAAACTTTTCTTTGTTATGTTGGCATTGCCCCCTTCTGAAGTCTTTGTTTCCTCCCTAAGCTTTACTCTCTAAGTAAACTGGTAGGCTATATGTTAAGAGCATTTGAATAAAGGTGTTAAAAAGGGCCCAGTCAAATGCTCTTTAAAACCTTAATTTTGTTACGTCCTGTTAAGAAAAGAACCCTAGACACTCATAGGATGTAACAACGGTCATAATGTTTACTCTCTGTAAGTACACTTAAATGGCATTTTATTTCATTACAGTTTTTCTGAAATGCTAAAACGCTAAACCCAATTCTCTGAACCAAATTATCAATAGCCTAAACCAATTGGTCCAATAAATCACTCTTTCTGTAAAACATTAAACAAGTTCAGGTAGTTAAAACACTGTTTGCAAATTTCATGCACTTTTTTTTCAAACCTCTAAACACATTTTCACTCACTAAAACACATTTTTCACTGTGATACAATTAAGTTTCAAAATGCTAAACACAGGCAGGCATAAGTTAAACACAACTACAAAACCGTTGTCATCAATTACACACAATAATTCAAAATTGTTCACACTTATTTCTAATTATGTGGTCAAACTAACTGTACATAATACAAGTCAGTTCAGAGTCCCAAATTTTTTTTAAATGTTGCACTGAATGTTGATACCAACAATGGATGGAAACAATATAAGAGGGAGAGGAGGAAAAGTATGTGTGTAAGAGGTGGTGAACAAGGACGAGGAGAAAGCGCCGGTGTCGAGAATGTTGTCAAGGCTGGATCTGGGTTTAGGGTTTTCCCTTTGCCTGCCAAGATGAAATTGTCTGTAATGTGGACAAAGTCATCAGGCCGGACCCGACATGAAGACGTGATGCTGAGGCAGAATCAATCCCTCTCACTGACCTTGATTCTGCAATTGCACAACTTTTCTGAGTGTACTGTAACATGCTTTTCATTTAGAGTATTTTTCTGTAACATTTTTGGCTTTTGCTGTTAGGTCACTGTATTTTCACAGTATGCAAGTGCAAGTATAAAGACATTCAATTCTATATAATATTCAGTACAATACTATACTCGCAGTGCATACAGTATACAATTTATTCACCTTTCTACTGTAAGTTATCATTACTATATACTTTTTTACATAATTGCAAAATTTTATTTACTTTGTTACAATATACTTTTTTCTGGAACTGCATGCTTTGGGTTCTGCGTTCTCCATTTGTTGATGTGTCTAATGAATGATCTGTAGTGTCTAAAATATTGACTCGCTGTGTGTATGATCTGAAAGCATTGTTTGATTTTGAGCACAGATAAAATGGGTTTGAGGCAATTGTTTGATTTTGCCAGAAGAGTCAGAGGTTCTCTAAATGTGGTTTGAAAATTTGGTTTTGTGTTTAAGGTTTTGAGAAAGTGAGTGATGGTTTCAAGAAATGTGTTTTATCAATTCAGAAACACTGTAATATTATATTATCTACAGTTTTTTTTTTACTTTTAAGATTTTAACTTTCAATACAATTAAGCACATTTCTTTTTCACAGGTGATATCATAACTGTAGTTTATCTATATTAAATGATGAACAGCAATAGCATGTGGCTTGATAAAGGAGTTTGAAATTAGCTTTCCCAGTACTGGACCTTATAAGGTATTGTGTATAAAGGGAGACAGAGATGCCTGTGTGTGTGTGTGTGTGTGCGTGTGCGTGTGCGTGTGCGTGTGCGTGTGCGTGTGTGTGTGTGTGTGTGTGTGTGTGTGTGTGTGTGTGTGTGTGTGTGTGTGTGTGTGTGTGTGTGTGTGTGTGTGTGTGTGTGTTTCTGTTCCTGCATGTATTAAATGTTTTTCTTTTTCTGTTGTCTGATAGTCAACTGTTTTTTTGCTGCAACACCAAAATGAACAGTGTATTTTTAAAGGCTTATATAATTTAAGAAGCAATGACATTCGGATTTCTACAGCGCAGTTCAAATATACATTTTTCATTTTTGATTAATGAACAAGACCCACATCGGTGTCAATATATACACTAATTACAGCATCAAAAGCAGCAGGCGGTTCTCTGAAGGAAAGATATACACTGAGGAATCTGATTGGATTTTCTTTAGCCTTAAAATCTCATTATTTTCTCTCTGAAATCACTGAAAGGTTGAAGTATAAGATACATTTACAAGTATCCATATGGTTCCCAGTGGTTGTGGTGGTCATAACGGTGAAGGAGATAAAAAGAGACACAGATAGAGAGAGACAGACACATCCCCTGCTCCTAAATAATTGCGCTCCTAATCTCTTTCAACTGGAACCAATTTGGCTAATAATCCTGTTAGAGGAGCAGGCAAACACACACATACACACACTTACTCACGCCTGGGACCTCAGCCCCCTCTGCAGGGGTGCATGGTGAGGTCTTCATATAAGGTCTTGATTAAGAAGCCAATATGACAGCTCTTCTGGGAATGTAAGGAATAAGTGCATTAAATAAACAGGAGAGTGCTGGCTTTAAACGGTCATGACTGTATGACTTGATTTATTCTGTGGAATGTCCTGTTTCACTTTACTTGAAATGTCTCAGTGTCTTTTTGTAATGACCTGCATCTTTGGCCTTTACTCAAGTATTTTTTAAATTTTCAAAGGTAATGTGTGTTTCTGCACCATTAGCGACATCAAACCATATTGCAATGTTTTTGTTTGAACAGCCTGTATGGACTTAACTGATCAAAACTGACTCAACTAATGAATGGTTTGAATTGGGATGAAACTGTTTGTCCAACCAATTGCAGAGGCAAATTTTTTTAATGTTTTTGTTGCAGAAGTGCTGGAAACAATGACACGTCAGAGGCAGGGGCTCGAGCTGATATGAGAAATGGGTGAGTTTGGATTCTTGGATCAAAGTTGGATCAGTTAACTGACCCACATCAGTTAGATTTATAGATGTTCCCTCCCACTCTCCTCCCCTCATAAACTGAATCATTTGGCCGGCAAACTCAAACAACCTGGTCCAAGGTTTAATAAATATATGCAGTACATATATATTTCTGTTTGCTGGGCCCACAGCCCAGGTGGAATTTTCCCAGTGCTCCAGATGCTCGGCCTGCTGCTCGGTTTCATCTAAATGTATCAGATTCATTGAAATGTGTTGGTGAAAATGAATTTGAGAAGTTCAATTAAATTAAATTCAAATTTATTTGTATAGCGCTTTTCACAATACATATTGTTTCAAAGCAGCTTTACAGAAACTGCTTTTCAGAAATGTACATAGAAAAATACAGTTAGTTAATCATGTATTAATTTAGGGCATAACATATCGCCGGCGTTGAGTCGTCTCTTCCAGGCGTCGAGTCGTCTCTTCACAGGCGTTTAGTCATCTCATTGCAGGTGTTGGGGCATCTGAAGTCTCCGTGAGAGGCTGGATACAAACTGGAACGTTGTGCTGTTCATAATATTAATGCATTTGATCTGATTCAACAGTAGTATAAAAGCATTATGTGAATGCTTGGCTAAAGAGATGCGTCTTTAATCTAGTTTTAAACTGGGAGAGCGAGTCTGAGCCTCGAACAATATTAGGAAGGCTATTCTAGAGTTTAGGAGCTAAATGTGAGAACACCGTCCCTCCTTTAGAGGACTTAGATATCCTAGGAATGACCAGAACCCTTCCATTTAGTGATCTTAAAGAACGCGATGGATTGTAGGGCGATAGAAGGTCCATTAAATACACAGGAGCTAAACCATTTAAGGCTTTATTCAGTAGTAATACTTTGTAATTGATACAGAACTTAATAGGTAACCAGTGTAGAGATGATAAAATTGGTGTTAGATGATCATATTTTCTTGACCTAGTAAGAACTCTAGCAGCTGCATTTTGCACTAACTGTAACTTGTTTATTGAGGATAGAGGACATCCAGCTATTACAGTAATCTAGTCTCGAAATCATGAATGCATGAACTAACTTTTCTGCATCAGAAACAGATAGCATGTTACGTAGCTTAGCAATTTTTATAAGGTGGAAAAAGGCTGTTTTTGTAACATATGAATTATGATTTTTGAAAGACAAGTTGTGGTCTAGTATAACACCCAGGTCTTTTACTGTATGGATAAAGTAACAAGACATCATTCTAAATTAAAGTTGTATTGTACGAGGTTTTGTGGGTAGTTTTTTGGACCAATAAGTAACCAACCTCCGTTTTATCTGAATTTAATAGCAGGATATTACACATCATCCATCATTTTATATATTTAAGACACTCTGTCAATTTAGATAAGTTAGTGTTTTCATCTGGTCGTGATGAAGATATATATATATATAATTGAGTGTCATCAGCATAACAGTGGAAATTAATTCCATGTTTTTTTATAATATTACCAAGTGGCAGCATATATTGAGAATAGCAGAGGGCCTAACACCGATCCTTGCGGCACTCTAAATTTTCAGTGTAAAGTTGAAATGGCAATATATACAGTAAAATCAAAATGTAACAAATATTGTAGAGAATGCAACAGTGTCCGCTCAGGGCTTGGTTAAGGAAGCTTATTTGCGTATTGCATTTTTTTAAAATTCATTAAAGATTCTTATTTAAAATGTATGGCATGAAACAAACCAATCAGCTATGAGGTCAATCACAAAATTAAAAACTTTGAAGTAAAGCAAAAAAGTATTTCCATATAAAAAAAGGATAAAAAGCATTGCAAATGACAAAATTCAATTAAAAACAATGGAGAAATAAAGACCTATTGATTTAAAGATGTTAATTATAGATTCAGAAACAAAATATTTAGTTTATTGCAAAATATGGATATACGCATGAATATAAATATAGCTTAATGGGAGTTGACGATCGTAAAATAGTTCTTTTGCCAGGATTTGCAACTCACAATCTTCTAGATGTCTTTGCAGAATCTTGAGTAATGTAGTTTTCACCAGGAATTCCACTTAATCATGATTATTTAAAAAAATGAGTTAAATAATAAATAACCTTGTAGCTAACAGTTGGTCTGGTATTAAAATATTTATAAGTTATCATTAAAAATCCAAAGTGTTACATCCAATACCCTATATGAAGAAAGTCAATGAGATGTTTCCTTTCGGAACCCAGCAAAAGTGTAAAATTACATTGTAATTAATTATGAGAAATAAAATATGCGTAATACATTGCAATTGTGAATAAGTAAGCTATTATTCAAGAATGTAGCTATATGTAGTAAGACATTCAGAAGGAACTGTGCTGAGGAGATAAATATCATTTCTCCTTTCTGCACACATTTAAGTGCTGTTTGTCTGTTTGAGATCTTAGAGATCACAGGCAGTGAGAGGCCTCAGGATACTGGTCCTATTGAATTAATTCCCTTGTTCATATCTCTCTGACCTCTGAGCTTAAGATCAGCACTGGGACTTAAAGGGATAGTTCAGCCGAAAAAGAAAATTCTGTCATCATTTACTCACCCTCAAGTTGTTCCAAACCTGTATGAATTTCCATAGTATTTTTTTTTACCATACTATGGAAGTCAATGGGGTCCATCAAATGTTTGGTTACCCATACATTTACATTTTACATTAAGTCATTTAGCAGACGCTTTTGTCCAAAGTGACTAACAAATGAGGACTAAAGCAAGCGAGTCATTGTCAAAGTGCTCAAAATACAAAGTTCAGGCATGGCTCAGAGTAGCATCAGCCAGACAAGGGAGGATTAAAGGATAAGGAGAGTTTTTTAAAAAATATATTTTTAGGTTAAGTGCTCACGGAAAAGATGAGTTTTCAGTTGTCTTTTGAATGTTATCAGGGGTTCTGCATTCCGGATGAGGGTGGGGAGATCATTCCACCAGCATGGAACCGTGAATGAGAATGTTCTGGAGAGTGATTTTGTGGCTCTCTGTGATGATAGAGTCGTCGCTCATTGACTAATCGCAGGCTTCTGGTAGGGATGTAGACTCGTAGGAGTGAGTGAAAGTAGGAGGGAGCTGAGCCTGTGGTAGATCTGTAAGCAAGCATCAATGCCTTGAACTTGATGCCAGATGAACAGAAGAGTGACGTGGGCCCTTTTGGGCTCGTTGAAGACGAGACGGGCTTCTGCATTCTGGAACATTTGTAGAGGTTCAGATACACATGATGGAAGTCCAGCCAGAAGAACATTGTAGTAATAAAGCCTAGAAATAACCAGGACCTGGATGAGAAGTTGTGTTGCATGCTCAGTTAGGAAAGGCCTGATCTTCCTGATGTTGTGCAGTGCAAATCTGCATGATCGAGCTGTCTTTGTAATTTGGTCTGTGAAGGTCAGCTGGTCATCAAATATTACTCCAAGATTTCTGACCGACCTTGATGGTGTGATTGATGATGAATCTAGCTGGATAGTGAAGTCGTGCTGTAAAGACGGATTGGCAGGGAGGACGAGAAGCTCAGTCTTTGCCAGGTTGAGCTGCAGGTAATGTTTCTTCATCCATGCCTAGATGTCCACCAGACAGCTTGAGATACGTGCAGCTACTGTGGGATCATCTCGTTGAAATGAGAGGTAGAACTGTGTGTCATCAGCATAGCAGTGGTAAGAGAAACCATGTGCCTGTATGATGGGTCCCAGTGATGTGGTGTAAATGGAGAAGAGGAGGGGTCCAAGAACTGAACCTTGAGGAGTTACCCGAGACTGCTTGAGTGCTGTAGGGAAAATGCCAGTTAGGAGGGATGAGTTGATGATGTGTGTGAGTGCTGGTAGAAGTGTGGAGAGATGGCTTGTAGAAGGTGTGAGGGGATGGGGTCTAGAGGGCCGGTGGTAGGATAACTGGAGAGGAGAAGTATTGATACTTCTTCCTTGGTTAGTGGAGAGAAGAGGAGAGAAGGTTTTTGGCTGTGGGAGAGGTTGGTCTGGGTTCCTGTGTGTGTGGAGCTGAGAACTGACTGCTGATAGTAGTTGTTTTGTAGGTGAAGAAGTTAGCAAAATCATCAGTAGTTAAAGAGGAGGTGAGTGGTGTTGGAGGTGGACAGAGGAAAGAGTTGAATGTCTTGAAAAGTGTTTGTGGGTTAGAGGCGCTGTTGGTCTTGTTGTAAAAATATGAAGATTTGCAGCATGAACATCAACAGAAAAGGAAGAGAGCAGAGATTGATACATACTCAGGTCAGATGTGTCTTTTGATTTGCACCATTTCTGCCTGAGTTTGGTCCAATGTTCACGAAGAACCTCAGATAATCAGGGGTTAGAGGGAGTAGCGAGTGCTGGCCTAGAGGAGAGAGGGTAGATATTGTCTCAAGAAGAAATTAGAATGGAGCATAAGGTATCTGTTGCGGTATTCACATCCAGAGACACAGCAGAGAAAAGATGGGAGGGAGAAAGTGAGCGCCGGTTTCATCTGAAAGTGACTGGTAGGGGGGTTGGTGGTGCATGGGGTAGTTGTAGATTGAAAGTAATGAGAAAATGATCTGAAACGTGGAGAGGTTTCACCAAAATGTTGTCTGTGATGCAGTTGCATGTGTAAACCCCGTCCATTTGGTTGCCTGATTTGTGAGTACCTGTGGTGATGAGCCGTTTGTGATTGAATGAGGCTAGGAGAGAGATGAAGTCTGTTGCATACAACTTCTCTAGATGAATGTTGTAATCACCAAAGACTACAAGTGGGGTGCTATCCTCAGGGAAAGGGGACCAGCTCCTCTACAAATTTTCCCAGTTGACCTGGGGGGGCGATATATGACTATAATATGGATCGGGAGTTATAAGTGTAATAGCATGATATTCAAATGAGTTGTTATTGCATAGAGAAGAGAGAGTTGAGTATTTCCATTTGTTAGAAATGAGAAGACCCGTACCACCACTCCTCCCAGACTGGCGAGGGGTGTGAGAGAAAGAGAAGTTGTTAGAGAGAGCAGCAGAGGTTGCTGAGTCTTCTGGACAGATCCAGGTCTCAGTCAAGCCCAAGATATTAAGAGTAGATTGAGATGCAAAGGCTGGAATGAAGTCAGCTTTATTGACTGCTGTCTGACAATTCCATTGACCCACAGAAAGAGAGAGATGTGTGTGTGAGGATGAGAGAACGGAGAGAATGAGACATAGATTAGTAGTATTGTGCTGCCTTCTATGCTTGATGTGAGAGCGTTGTCAAGAGACAACAGGAATGTATTGAAAGCACACGTTGAGTAAGGGAAATAAGAAGGGGAGAAGAATAAAATTAAGTGCCTTACAGGTGTCCTTGCTCGATGGAGTCATATTCTTCAAAACATATGACATATGACATAAGAGTCATAGAGCCATATTCTTTAGAATATCTTCTTTTGGGTTCAGCTGAAGAAAGAAATTAATACAGGTTTGAAACAACTTGAGGGGGAGTAAATGATGACAACATTTTTTTGGTTAAACTACCCTTTAAGGTGAGAATGCAGAATGATTTTGTGACCCAGAGCAGTGAAGACTCAATGAAGGGGCTAAAAAAAAAGTAAGCTAGTCAGTAACATATTTTTTTTTGTCTGTAGTCACTTAATATTTTATATATTTCTTCCCAATATAGTCTGATGTAATGCAAAATAAAGCAATGTGAATATTTGTTTTAAAATAGCTGTACTGGGAACCGTCTGGTTGTGTCTATGGGTCACAGTTGGACCAGCAGCGTTCCCTTGGGCCAAAAATGTATGTGTGAAAGGAATTACCCTTGCGATTTCTCAGACAACAGAGCAGACTCAGCTGTTTGACTACCAGGCCACCCACACACTGATCTAATGAAGAAGGATTGTCAGAAAGCAGGGAAATACAGGCCAGCCTGTAGTCACGGTTGGCAAATGAAGATAGGCGGCGGATGTCGATTGGTAAGATATCATCTATACTCAAAGCGCAAAGCACAATTTTCCAAAAACGCAACATCGTTTGAAGTCATGGGACATCAACTATTTCATACAAACAAGGTAAAAATGCAATAGATAAGCAGCTGTCCGTGGCATGGAACATGTGACATCGGGGATGGTGTTGCAGTAAGTCTGTCAAACTTGTGTTTGCAGGAATAGGCCTATATGTGTGTTTATGTATATTTATCTGTCATTGCAGTCAAAATAGAGAAAGCAGTTTAAGTGTTTCAGCACGGCTCCTCAGATCAGTGTACAAAAGAAAGGTTTCTCCCTGATGCTGACTTTTGTAGTCCTGCCTACAGTTTCCACAACAAAGGAAAATAGCGCTTGTGGTTTTAACAAGGCACTTCTCCCCCATGCTACAGTGTTACACCCCTCTATACTCAAAGCTGTGGAGAAAGAGTATGAGAGAAAGATAGAGAGATATGTGCTGCCAAGATATCTTGATGTCAAGTAAACTAAAATGAATCTGGATAAATTTGTTAATCTAAAGTGGAACTTGAATGAGGATCAAACTAGTTCCAATCTGATTGGCTAGCTTTACACAAATAATTGGTACTTATTAAAATAATCAGTGTTTATTACTTTAATACAGAAGGAAATTCTGACTACGGAGCCAACACACATTTTCCAATCATTTCTTTGGTATTATTTGTACAACTGTTCAACTGCTGTGCCAGTATTTGAGCAAACTATTTTGCCCAATTAAAGTCTATTATTGAGATACAGTCTATTATTGAGGAACCATTTGTCTCTGTACAGTCAAATTTACCCTCTCCTTAAATGTCATGTTAAAAAAGAAGCAAATGATTTGTGAATTGATCGTGTTTCACACCACTTATTTGTGTTTGTTATAGACAGACTGTTTCTCTGTGCATTAGTGGACTCTTTCCATAGGATTTTATGCTTGTAGGTGGTGACAAGTGACTGTTTTTATAAGTGAATCATTGAATCATTAACTCAACCAAATTAATTGGTTCAATAACATTGAATCAATGAGAAAAGAAACACCACTAATATTCTGCATTGTATATAACTACAAATATTTTGCCTAAAAAGTAAGTTATTTAAAATTCACTTCTTGTTTAACTGTTGTAAAAGCATTCAGGAGGAAAACTGTATCCCTGTACAATGCAATATGTCTGACTTGACCTTCCATACCAGCGCAGTGAATGAACTGCAAGTATTGTCTGCCACCATCATAACATTTTGTTATTGATTATTCGAACTGCTAAAAATGTTATGTTTCAATATAACAACTATATATGTCACTCTCTAAAATGTACAATGTTACAAGGTCTTGAACAAAACAATATAGCATACTAATGTTTGATATGTTTATTGTGAGATGATGGCTGCATTCGAAATTGCTTACTTCCCTAATATACAGTAGGTAAAAAAAAAAAAAAGTATATGACAAAAGAAGTATGTCTGAATTCACAGTAATCATGAGTAGGTAAAAAGACCACAGGAGAGGATTTATGAATGGCAGTGAATGGACGTAACTGACGCTGGTAGGTCACATGATAATGACAACATGGTGAATGTAGAACTTCCAGATTACATTCATACTGCACACATTCATACTTTATAGAACATACTTTTTTAGCGGTTGTGAAGTAATTACCTATTCAAGATAAGTACCTACTCAAGAGAGTATGCGATTTTGGATGCAGCCGATGTGAATTGTTTCACATGCTATTATAGTGTGCAGTTTGCTAATATTCCATTCTAAACACCAGGAATAAACACTTTTCACAGTGAGCTCTCTGAGTGGTATCTGCTTTAGTCCTTTTTCTAAGACAGTGATTCATCTTGTCCACAAAGGCGCAGTTACTAAATTCCAGGCTCAAGGAAAACATCAGTAATTATCAGGGGAAAGTAAAAAAACCAAACAAAGGATATATAATATGATGCATGCGCATGCACCCCCCCCCCACACACACACACACACACACACACACACACACACATGATCAACAAGGCCCTGCACTTTTCCTCATTAGGAAGCTCTGTCTGTTTGAGTCGTCCCTGAAAGCCCTTCAGGCTGGGAAAAGTCATGGAATAGGGAGAGTGCTGGAAAAGCAACCATGACAGAAAGCAGCGGGCTTGCTAATTATCTAAAGTAAGAGCTCATGGAGACCACTGGGGTGCGTGCAGGTTGGATGATTGCACATGCTCGGATGGCTTCCATCCAAAATGAGGCCTTGGGTCTGAATTTAACACAGGCGTGACCCTCCTCCTCTCTTGGGCTTCAAGCATTCCAAGACGGTGAGGAGACCATGTACCCTCTGAGTCTTTCTGCCCCTGGATGTTCTCCAGAACTGCTGAGCTGCTTATGAGCCGGATCTCCTCTTCCTCCCTCTCATCCTCAGAAATGTTTGGGGTTTTTAATCTTACATTACACAGATATAGATGCACAAAACATGGGAGGGGGGATGGCAATACTAAACCAGTCCCACCCCCCAAACCTGAACTGATATTTTTGTTATAGGTGTCCTGCAGAGTATTTTCTCAGTGTGTGTGTGTGTGTGTGT